>NC_041232.1:11393088-11393292 GCF_002837175.3 Physeter macrocephalus | reverse complement strand
GAAGAACACTCTATGACATAAATCACAGCAAGATCCTTTTTGACTCACCTCTTAGAGAAATGGAAATAACACAAAAATAGGACCTAATGAAACTTGAAAGCTTTTGCACAGCAAAGGAAACCATAAACAAGACGAAAAGACAACCCTCAGAATGGGAGAAAATATTTGCAAATGAAGCAACTGACAAAGGATTAATCTCCAAAA
>NC_041232.1:11389927-11392342 GCF_002837175.3 Physeter macrocephalus | reverse complement strand
CATATATACACTACCAAACGTAGGGTGGATAGCTAGTGGGAAGCAGCCGCATGGCACAGGGAGATCAGCTCAGTGCTTTGTGACCACCTAGATGGGTGCGATAGGGAGGGTGGGAGGGAGGGAGACGCAAGAGGGAAGAGATATGGGAACATATGTATATGTATACCTGATTCACTTGGTTATAAAGCAGAAACTAACACACCATTGTAAAGCAATTATACTCCAATAAAGATGTTAAAAAAAAAATGTGAAGTAGACCAAGCAAACCCTTAACAGTGATTGGCTTTGTGGAGTTTAAGGGGAGTTGGGGGATTCACTTTTTACTCTACTTCTCTGTGATTTGAATTTGCTTATAAAAATAGGTCTTATTTTTGTAATTTTAAAAAAATCATAGGGAAAACTTTTAAGCAGCAATGGCTACTATGAGCTGGTGGCAATGCGTTTATCAGGCTTTTTGGCCAACATTTCTTTGACCACAAGCCAGCTTTGTTCTTAACTGTTATTTTCAGGGCAACTGCTAGTTCATATAGCCTTTTGTGCAAACTAAGAAAAGGACCCCTTTTCCAAGTCCATCCAGGTGGTAAGAAGATTATGGGCTGGACTTCAACCCCCACTCCCTTCTCACCCTTGAGCAGTGAGCAACCTGCACAACCATACTCAGCAACTCCGGTAATCAATGATGTATTGCTGTCTTTGGTGGGTTTGGATGGAATTGGGGATTTGAAATAGAAGGAGAAAGAATCTTCATTTTTCACTGCTCATGAAGCCACTGGGAAGACAAATGTCTGCATATATATATCCATGTTGTTATTCTGCTCTGAACCCAATAGAATAAAACCCAAAAGGAGTTCTGAGAGGGTGAAATCAGGGCAGCACTGAGAATGCGGCACTACTAATTCATTCTTTACCCAAGTGCACCTACATTAAAAAATGAACCAGTGGAAAACTCAAGTTTACAGAGCAGTCAAATTGGGGAATGCCTTTTCCAAGAGCCTCGTTGGTCACCCTAAGAGATATTTAAAGAAAATTATCTACCTGTTAGAGAGGACCAGTCTTAGAGAAAGTTCATTTATTATTTATTCATCTCACAGAGATTGTGTGTGTTGCAGGGAGGAGCACCTGTGTGCCAGGAATTGTGCTAGGTGCAGGGGAAATATGATGAGTAAGACAAATATGGCCACTGTCGTCCCAGATCTTACAATCTGGTCTATGAATTGAGACACTAACTACATAACCACACAGAAACATAATTACAACATGTGATGGGGCTGTGAAGGAAGCCAGGGAAGTGCATGAGGTGAATGATCTAGTCTGGGAGAATCAGGGAAGGCTTCCTGGAAGAATGGACATTTGAGCTGAGGTCTGAAGAAAGTGTAAGACTTAGCTAGGTAAAGGGAGTAGGGGAGGACTTGCCATCCATTCGTTCAACATTTTTTTAGTTCCTACTCAAGCTAAGCACTGTCCCAATAGGGAGCAAGAGATCAAATGAGGCATGAGAATGAGTATTCCCCACCCTTTCCTTGCAAAGTTTCCTCAGGATAGCTATGCCCCCTGACCTCAGTGGTCCTCCAAGGTGACCTGCTCTACACAGTTCCTCCTTCTGAGTTCGAATACCTTTTCTCTGTTTTCATTCACCTCAGGCTAGGACTAACAGCTCTTCTGCTTCTAGCCCTGGGTTCCTGCACTAGGCCTAGAAATTCCCTTCATTCACATCTTTCTAACTGGTCCCTTTACAAATAACTCCCCCTTAAATTATCCTGATTTGAATGTGCCATGTTTCCTGCTGGGACACTGACTGATATGGAAAGAAATCACAAATGACACCTGAATTTGCTGCCTGAGCAAATTCTTTTTACAGAGATGAAGACTTAGAAAAGAGAGGGTGCAGCGTGGGAGAGGGAATCAAAAGTTATTTTTGACATATTATTTGAGCTTCCTAATAGACATACAAGTGAAGATGTAGGTTTTCTATACAATTCCTTGGTATATATACAATTCTGTATTGCAGGGTAGAGGTTGGGACTAGAAATTCATACCTGGAAGTTACCCAGCATGTCAATGGTATTTAAAAACTTAAGACTGAATGAGATCACCTAGAAAGGAAGGGCAATAAAGCAGAGCCAAAACAGCATGTGCAAAGGCCCTGTGGCAGAAAGGAGTAGGCACTCTACTTTCAAGGAACTTGGAAAAGGCCCATGTGACTGGAGCAGAGAACCAAAGAGTCGATTGGGATGAGGTTGCAGGGGTCCATGGAGAGGGTTCAGGTCTTCATCTTAACACCTTTGGAAGGCATCAAAAGGTTCTAGGTAGACAGAATCAGATCAGCATTTCTTTTTTTTTTTTTTTTTTTTTGTGGTATGCGGGCCTCCCTCCGCTGTGGCCTCTCCCGTTGCGGAGCACAGGTCCCGGACGCGC
>NC_041232.1:11373616-11389130 GCF_002837175.3 Physeter macrocephalus | reverse complement strand
CTCTCCCGTTGCGGAGCACAGGCTCCGGACGCGCAGGCCCAGCGGCCATGGCCCATGGGCCCAGCCGCTCCACGGCACGCGGGATCCCCCCAGGCCGGGGCGCGAACCCGGTTCCCCTGCATCGGCAGGCGGACACGCAACCACTGCGCCACCAGGGAAGCCCAAGATCAGCATTTCTTAATGATGATGCCAATTAAGGTGTGGAGAATGGACTAAAGTTAAGTCTCTGCTGACTAGAGATGAATCATAAATAAAGATAAAGCCCATCTAAACATATTATGACAATGACACTAAGACTAGGGCTCCAGAAATGTGGTTTACACAGTTTCTCAGGACTTTTGCTTTGGGGCAAAGTAAATGTGTGGGAGGATAGCTTTGGAAAACTTAGTATCAGAGACATCTCCCCTTCCCTATATACCTTCTGGAGCCTGCCACGTGGGTGCAGGCATCTCTTCCCCGACAAAGGTTCCTAAGTCAGGCATCTGTTTGCCACTCTAGCCACTGTTCTCTCACTCAGTTTGCTTTGACCAGAAAGAATTTTACATCTGAAAAAAAAAAAAGCCCCCATGCCTCTTATTCTCCCAAGCCCCAAGTATGAAGGGGGAAACTAGAGTACCTCGATTTTCACACCCTCAACTGCCCAGCTGGACTGCAGCAGTGAAACAGGAGAGGTTTCAGGGGAGGCCCACACGACTACAGGTGTCAGAGCTGGGAGGCCTGGGCTGGTTCCAAAGGCAGAGATAGTTGATGGCAGTGAGGGCTAAAGAATGGCCAGGGAAGAAAACTCAGAATATGGTCACAGGTCTAGTGTCAGAGCTGGGAGGCCTGGGCTGGTTCCAAAGGCAGAGATAGTTGATGGCAGTGAGGGCTAAAGACTGGCCAGGGAAGAAAACTCAGAATATGGTCACCGGTCTAGTGGCTGAACCAGAACCCCAAAAGGCAAGACTTTCAGACATACCCCCCTTTCCCCGAACCATTAAAATGCCCCTGGCACCACACAGCAGAGAAAAGAGACATAAGCTATTAAGTTCTGTTTCCATCTGAAACAGCAGCAAGAAAATTTCCCATCGGTGACCTATACTGTGACTGCAGCCACGGCTGAATCTGCAGAACATGACTCCCAGCTCAGGTTGATGCAAGAAACTGGAGTCGTCTGACACATCAATGCTTGTTCCAAACGAGTAGCAAGGGGGCTGCTCTGCTCGTCTTGAACCTGATGCTTTTGACTCAATTCACTTAAGATTCACCTGACCAGGAAGTGGCTTTGTGCTTTTGCAGTTCCTGTGCCCCCTACAAAGGCCACATGTGGCTCAGGAAGGCACTGCAGTAGCAATGAAGCTTTCAGGAAATCTGATGTTTTTAAAATCTGAGTTTATAAAAACAGTTAAGGGTGATTATTTGCATAACAAGAATAGGCTTCTTTTTCAAAGGAATTCACTACTGGGTTCCAATAAATAAGTGTACTCTCCTTATGTAATTAAGCTTTTGTTTATAAACCACACACTCTGAGGATAAAAGACATTTGAAGAAAGATGGCTAATAGACAAAATTAAGCAAATATTCAAATTTATATAATAATAACTAAAACTTTATAGAATATCTAACACCTTGTGCCAGTCACTATTCTAAGCCCTTTATCTATACTTACCTATTTAATCTTTGCCAAGTTTCACCTCTGAGACAGGGAAAATTAATGTGTCCATTTTACAGATGAGGAAACTCTCTTTCATCATCAATTCATCAATCCCAGCGAAGTCTCTTATTGGCTCAGGTTGGTCATGTGCCCACACCTGTAGCTGGGAGTTCAGGAAGCATGGGTCACCATGATTCACAACCCTCAGGACCACAGAGCAGGAGTTGGCCAACCACAGCCCATGGGTCAAAAGTGGCCTGCCTCCTGTTTTTGTAAGCAAAGGTTTATTGGAATACAGTTAACCCATTCATTTGCCTATTGTCTATAGCTGCTTTCATGCTATGGCAGAGTTCAGTAGCTGAGAGAGAAACTGTATGGCCTGCAAAGCCTAAAATAATTACTATCCAGAACTTTACAGAAAATGTTTGCTCACCCCTGCCATAAACAATGAGAGAGGAGTGAGTTCCCCTTCATGCTTATAGCAAAATTCAGTACTTCTTCTTACTGGCTGTGTAACTTTAGGCATATCACAATCTCTCTTGAGCTTTGGGTTCCTTATCTATAAGATGGAAATAACAACACTTTCTTCACAGGATCAATGGGTAGATGGATGGATGGACAGGTAGATGAATGGATGCATACATGCATGCATAGAGGATCTCTCTCTAAAACTTCTTTGCCCAGCATTTTATTCCTCTGGAGTTAGATTTAGTTGCAGAAATGGTTAATCTGGAATGAGCTGAATGGGAGACATGCCAGAGAAATGCTCCTTTACAATAAGTAAAGAGTTTAATACAGAGTCACACACACAGTAAGCACTCAATACATCGTAGGCGCCCCCCCCCCCAAAAAAAAGTTAATGGAAACCCAAAGAAAGCAAAGCTCCCCCACTGAATGACAGCTGAGTAAATAACTTCATAAAGGTACAGAATGACTTTCGGCATTTCATCCTGCCTCCTCCCTACTGAGATCCTGATGCAATTATGCCTCAATCAGAAGAAAGCAATTTTGTCCCCACTGTGTGGAGAGGAGAGGATGATACCTGCTTTGATGTTCGAACACCTCGTAATGTTTGGCTACAGCTGCAGGGGGCTGCTGACCCAGAATGCACTGGATTGCTTGTTTTGGTGGGGAGGGGTGCCCGAGGTGGAGGGGTGTTTGTGTAAAGCTGCTGTGAAAACAATGTGTTTTCATTCTAATCAGAAGTGCTTCAAGAATAACTCTTCCTTTAATTGCTCACAGACGGTAGCACACCCTTTTTTTTTTTTTTTTTTTTTCGGTACGCGGGCCTCTCACTGCTGCGGCCTCTCCCGTTGCGGAGCGCAGGCTCTGGACCCGCAGGCTCAGCGGCCATGGCTCACGGGCCCAGCCCCTCCGCGGCATGTGGGATCTTCCCAGACCGGGGCACGAACCCGCGTCCCCTGCATCGGCAGGCGGACTCCCAACCACTGCGCCACCAGGGAAGCCCTAGCACACCCATTTTTAATGGCACATTCTGAAGACTGAACAGGAGACAAAAATTTAAGTGCTATATCTGCTTCCTTTCAAGAGCTTCTTACTCTTTGTGGGACCCAGTTGCCTCATCTATAAAATGGGAAGACAGCTCTTCACTTCCATGAAGATCCCTTCCATCGGCATAGATCAAACTGTGTCTCTAATTACCTTTTCCCCCTTTTGGATGAAACACTATTTTCAGGGACCTAAACACGAATCCTAGAAGCAATTTACCAACCACTCACCATGAACCGGGCTCTCTCCTAGAGGTGATCTACACACATTGCCCCAAGGTTTCCACACGCCCCCATCTGAGAAAGCAGGCTCTGGAATTATTATCCCCTCTTTCAGATGGAGAAATTGAGACTTAGCTGCTCTGCCTTGCCCCAAGGCCATCCATAAAGTCAGTGGTAGATCCAAGATTTGAACTTAGGCCTGATTTGAAATCCCACACTCCTAACCATTTTACACTAGAGGGCACTGAGGCACCAAAAGGCAACTTACGGTCAAATGATTCAGCAGAAGAAAAAATTTTGGTAGTGTACTCCCAACTTTTCTGTAACTTTGTGATTACCTCAAAAAATTTTTTCCTAAATATATAACAAAGAATACCTACCTACTCTATGAAATATGAGTGTTAAGAAGAGTGCCTGGCATAGCGTTCTCAATCAATATTAGCTGTTATCATTATTAGCATCTTCTTCTTCCGCCTCTGAACCTGGGTAGATAGACCATGAGGCACCAGCAGGTGAAGGTCAACTAATCTGACCATCTGGGCACCAGTCCAACAGCAACCATCATCTATCAACAAATTGATCTTGCCCCAATATATCAAACACTTGGCAGCCATTCCTACAGATGCAGCAAAACATTTGTTTTCATTAAAGCATTTTACTAACAAACAAGTCAAACAATCCACCTGCAAATTCTGTTGGCTCAGCCTGCAACACATATCCTGAATCCAAACACTTCTCATCACCTCCTCAGCTAACAGCCTGGAACATATCCTCATCTTCTCTCATCTGTATCATCGTAACTGCTTCCTAATTGGTCTCTCTGCCCTTACCCTGGTCCCCCCTGCAGACTACTCTCAACATAGTAGGTGGCATAATCCTGCTTTAAAAAGGAAAAGAGAGGAAAAGAAAAGGAAAGACAAGAGATTAGATCACACTACTCCTCTGGTCACAAATTTCCAAAGATGCCCTACTTCAGTCAGAAAGGAAGCCAATGACTTTACAGGCATCTACAAGGACCGACACATTCTGCCTACATGATCTCCCCAACCTCATCTCCTCCCACTCTCTTGCTCACTCTGCCCCAACCATGCTCTTCCCAGAGCACACGTGGAGGCTTCTACCTCAGGGCCTCCACAATGGCTGTTCCCTCTGACATGCTCTTCCCCTCATCCACACAGTCAACTCCCTCCCCTCCTTCAAGTGTTTGCTAAAATGCCACCTTCTCAGTGAGGCTTTCTCTGACCCACTATTTAAAACAGCAACACCCCTCATCCCAGCACTTACCACCCCATTCCCCTATTTCTTTTTTTCAAAACTATCTTCACCTTCTAAATTTTCCATATTATCTATTTATTTTGTTGGACTATTTATAATTATTGTAATATAAGCTCCTTGAGGGCAGAAGTAGTAGATGCTTATTTTTGCCAACATATCCCAGCACCTAAACCTATGCCTGAAACATGGCAAAATCAATCAATATACACGTGTTGAAAATGAATGAAGGAATGAATGGGTGTTTGCATGGGGCAGAGGAAATAAAGGAGGAGAATAAATGTGCACAGGAACCACACGAGGTGATGCGGGCTCTCCAAGTTTTCTCTTGGGTCACTCACCAGCCCCCCACCTACCCACCCACTCTGGCCCTATGTTTATGGACACAAGTATAAGAAGTGACTGGTTTTAAAACGAAGGTTTCAGTTTGGTGGTTGCTCAAAAAGAATGACTATATGATCCAGTAATCCCACTTCTCAGTATGTACCCCAAAGAAGAGAAAGCAGGAGCTCAAACAGGTATTTGTACACTCGTGTTCGTGGCATCATTAATCATAATAGCCAAATGGTGGAAACAACCCAAGTGTCCATCGACAGATGAATGGATAAACAAAATGAGTTCTATCCATACAATGAAATATTATTCAGCCTTTAAAGAGGAATAAAATTCTGATACATGCTGCAACATGGATGAACCTCGAAAACATTATGTTTACACGAAATAAGCCAGATAAAAAAGGACAAATAATGTATGACTCAACTTGTATGAGGTCCCGAGAAAAGGCAGGTTCATAGAGGCAGAAAGTAGAATAGTGGTTACCAGAGGCTGGGTGGAGGGAGGGAGTGGGAGCTACTGTTTAATGGGCATAGAGCTTCTATTCAGGATGGTGATGATGGTTGCACAACGTCGTGAATGTACTTAACGCCACTCAATTATACACTTAAAAATGTTTAGAATGGTAAATTCTATGTTATGTATATTTTACCATTAATAAAAAAATTGAAAGTTCATGCATCCATGGCACTCAGTGTCTCTGGTATCAAGAGTGAAGTGGATCTATAGTACTAACATGCAAAAGCACCGAGATATAATTAAGTATTTATAATATGAACCCACTTGTATTTTTAAAAATTAGGAGTTTGGGATTAACATATACACACTACTATATATAAAACAGATAACCAACAAGGACCTACTGTATAGCACAGGGAACTATACTCAATATCTTGTATTAACCTACAATGGAAAAGAATCTGAGGAAGAATAAATATGTGCATATGTATAACTGAATCACTTTGCTGTACATCTGAAACCAACACCACATTGTAAGCCAACTCTACTTCAATAAAAAGATTTTTTTAATGTTAATGCACATATATCCATTCATTCAATATATTTATTGAATGCCTTCAATATTTATTATACAGACTGAATGCTTTCAGATATTTACTGAGTGCCTTGTGTGTGCCAGACTTTGTTGTCGACACTAGGATACAGCATTGGGAAACCAAGTCAAAACTAGCTCTCACAGTGCTGGCATTTTTGTCAGCAGTGTTACCTCTGAGAGTGGGCCTGGAGGTAAGGAGGGAGAGGTTTTTTTCCTTTTTGGCTTTCTGTACTGTTTGAATTATTTTACTATATGTGTGTTACTCTTCTAGTTTAAAAGCTACTTTTTATTAAAAAGATGGGAATTCCCTGGCAGTTCAGCGGTTACGACTCATCACTTCCACTGCGGGGAGCATGGGTTCAATCCCTTGTTAGGGAACTAAGATCCCGCATGCCATTGGGCGGCACAGCCAAAAAACAAAAAAGATATATAAAAGGGGATGAGCAAGATTCCACTTTTGGACCCCCAAATAATCACTTATTATTCAAGAATCTCCTCTTGGCTTCCTCTTACCCCATCTGATAAGAAAGATCTCAAGAGAAGCCAGCCCTACTGACATCTTGATCTTGGACTTCCAGCCTCCTAACTGTAAGAAATTAATTTCTGTTATTCAAGCCCCCCAGTCTGTGAAGAAGGAATGATTTCTAGAAAATGCTGAAGTTAAGTAATGGAGCTTGGTAATGATCAAGCCAAGCTTGCCAGTGTGACAGGAAGGTTAGAAGTTCTGGCCCTGACATCAGGGAGGCCTAGACTTGAGTCTCAGCTCCTTCAGCTCAACATCCTCACCTGTGGAACAGGGGTAACATTAGAGATGAAATTCTACAGAATGGGACTGCCTTGGCTGCCTGGACCGAACTAGAAATGTTAGCTTTCCCAAACTTCTAAGATGCTGCCTTCATTCATTCATACATTCATTCATTCATTCATTCATTCAACAAATGTTTTCTGAGAGTGTATGTGCCAGGAACTAAGGTGATGTGGATCTATATTTGGTGCTAAATATATGATGACAATGTTAGTTCTAAAAGCTGGATATACATTGGCTGAATTTTTTGTCCCCCCCCATTCTTTTTTTGTTAAATAATTTCCTTTTTTTGCCAATTTTTTAAAAATTTATTTTAAATTATTTATTTATTTTTGGCTGCATTGGGTCTTCGTTGCTGCGTGTGGGCTTTCTCTAGTTGCGGCGAGCCGAGCAGGGGCTACTCTTCATTGCAGTGCATGGGCTTCTCATTGCGGTGGCTTCTCTTGTTGCAGAGCACGGGCTCTAGGCACGTGGGCTTCAGCAGTTGTGGCATGTGGGCTCAGTAGTTGTGGCTTGTGGGCTCTAGAGCACAGGCTCAGTAGTTGTGGCACACAGGCTTAGTTGCTCCACAGCATGTGGGATCTTCCCGGACCAGGGCTCGAACCAGTGTCCCCTGCATTGGCAGGTGGATTCTTAACCACTGTGCCACCAGGGAAGTCCCCCCCCATTCTAATGTTGAAGCCCCAACACCCAGTACTTCAGAATGTAACTGTATTTGGAGGTAAGTCCTTTAAAGAGTTGATTTAAGTTAAAATTAAGACAACAGGGTGGGGTCCTAATCCAATCTGACAGTGTCCTTATAAGAAAATATAGAGAGAGACACCAAGGATGCACCAGCACAGAGGAAAGGCCACATGAGGACACAGTGAGAAGATGACCATCTTCAAGCCAAAGAGAAAGATCTCAAGAGAAGCCAGCCCTACTGACACATTGATCTTGGACTTCCAGCCTCCAAAACTGTGAGAAATTAATTTCTGTTATTCAAGCCCCCCAGTCTGTAATATTTTGTTATGATGGCCTGAGTGGACTGATATAGCTGTGAATAAAGCAGGCAAGATATCTGACCTTAGGGAGCTTATAGCTTAACGCAGTATCTTCAAAGGGCAGGCGCTCTACAAACTTGGGTCAATAAATGCAAATAATGCAAGATATGCAAATAATGCTCAGAACAACACAGGAGTCCTGCAGTCTTTATTACATGTGGGGAAACTGTGGCCCAAAGAGAAGGCAGGACTTCTCTCGGGTCACAGGTCTGGTTAGAAGTTTCATCTTTTACTCCATCTTTTACTGACTGCATCACCTTAGTTCCAGTATTACCAAGAGTCATAACGTCTCAATAAGGCATTGGAGGGAGATCTTTAATAATTTAAAATGAAAAGTGCTAGGGGCACCAAACAGAAAATCTCATTACTCTCAGAGATGAATGGACATGAACTTTTCCAACTTGAAAAAGGAAGAAAATGAAATATAGCACTATCTGAAGTCTACCAAGAGATCTGATTCACTCCATATCAAAGAACCCCCCAAATAAACACTGTAGGTTTTAAATTTCTACAAGTGAAGAACCAACCATCTAGAATTTTGAATCAGCAATTTCATATTTGAAAATGTCAACTAAGGAAACAACCCTGAGTATAAGGGGGAAAAAGACATAATGCACATTATGCATATAGAGAAAAACGAAAACCAGCCTAAATGTCCATCAACTGGCAACTGGGTTGGCATTTTACAGTCAGCAGAACATTATTCAGCCCTAACAAATTATGTCTGTGATACATCTGTATCATGGGAAATATTTATGTCATCAGGTCAAGTAAAAAAATAGAATTGCATACAGTATACATAGTGATTGTAATGGTGATAGATGGAAAACTAAGCATATAAAAATACCAGTGGGAAATATACTAAAACATTAACAGTGGTCGTTTCCATATGTTCTCTCATCTGTATTTTGAAAATTACTTACAATGATTATATATATGTATATAAATGCACACACAAACACAATCACATATATGTATAAAGGAATATATATTCCTGTCAACTTAGAAGAAAACTAAATTTATTTTTAATATATTTTGTAATATCAGGAAAATACATAGCCTAGATTTTCCCCCCGATATGAGTTTTCTATTCTGAAGACTCATGGCAATAATAATAACAATGACAACAATTAACATTGATGCATTTGCTATTGTGCCAGGCACTGTTCCAAGCACTTGACTTTTATTAACTCACCTAAACCTTTGCTCATTCACTCTGTTCTACCTCCACTACCCTCCTTGCCGTTCCTCAAACTCTTTGCTACCTCAGGGCCTTTGAGACTTGCCATTCCCTCTGCCTGAAATGCTCTTCCCCCAGATACACATCCACATGGCTCACTTTGCCCAGGTCTCTACTCAAATGTCACCTCCTTGGAGAGGTCTTCCCTGACTACCTGAGCTAAAGTAGAACCCTTCCTCTCTAGTCCCATTACTCTGGTTTATTTTTCTTTATGGCACTTATCCCACCTGTCATATTATATCATTTACTTGTTTATTGCCTGTCACTCCCATTAGAACATCTGCCTGTTTTATTCACTGCTGTCTCCAGCACTGAGAATAAGACATCCATCACATAGTAGGTGTTCAGTACAAAGTGAATAAATACAACAATCCTATGAGGTAGTTACCTTTATTATCCCCATTTTACAGATTACAAACTGAGGCACAGAGAGACTAAGCTACTTGCCTCCAAGGTCACAGGGCCAATAAGTGGCAGAGGAGGGGTTCAAATATAGACAGTCTTGTTCCAGAACCCACATTCTTAACCAAAAAATGGCTTGAAGTGGTGTAATAATAGAGTACTGGTGACACGAACAGATTTTAAAGAGACATCCTCAGGAAAGACAGGCCAAGGGAAGCATAACTTCCATTCATTAAGCATGAAATTTGGGTTTTTGAGCCAAGAAAAAAAAAAACTGGTTTTCACAAGTATAATACACTCAGACTCCTTGATTTTTGGTGTATTCTGGGCTCCAGAAGAACCAAACCTAATCTGTGGCTAAATGCACACTTCAGAGTGCCCCATGGCCCAAAAGAATTAGTAGTTTCCAAAATTATGGGCTGGGAAACCCTCCAGTGTTAGCAAAGGGGATCGTGCAGTTAAGACCTGGCCATTTACAGAATGATCTCCACATTTGTCATCAGAACAACCCTGCAAGTTGGGACTCTCACCAGCCATCAGCAAAGTGAGGACAGGGACTGCGTCTGTCTTGTTCCCTGCCAAGTCTCAGGCCCCTCAAGTGGCATCTGGCAGACAATCAGCAAACAATGAATATCTAAAGTGGAATGAATATTAGGGATGAGAAAACGGAGGCTCAGAGAGGGGACGCCACTTTTCCAAAAGTCACACACCTAGTAAGCAGCTGGTTCCTTTGACCCTTCAACTCCCCAGGGAGTATCATTTCGCACGCCAGGACAAGGATAATTCAAACTGTCAGACCTCACCTTGCACTTGATGGTTTTAAAGTAGAAAAAAGGGAAGCTCCCTTAACCTGTCTGGTGATGTGGGGGCCATGAGAGAGCACAGCTCAGATCTCCCTGCTTCAAAGAGTGTGACTGGCTGACAGCCTCCAGCTGCTTCCAGAGATCCTAAACACCCACTTTCCCAGGGTTGCTCCCAATCTCTGACTGAGCACGGCAAGGGTGGTACAGCTGGGCCACTCAGGATAGACATGGGACTCCTTAAAGGGCGATCCTTGCTCTGGGGCTCCCCATCAGCCGGGCTGAGACCTTCTCAGGGCTGCACTGGGGTCTCAGCTCTTCCTATACAGCCCCCCTTCCTGCCCCTCCCTTTTCACGGGTGTCAGACCCACATTACACTCTATTCCAGCTCCCTCTCTTCTTCATCCTTCATAGGCACTCACCCCTGTAATTCTCTCCTAACATCTGCTTCTTGCAGGACCTGAACTGGCACAGATGGATTCTCAAATGGAAACCTTATCCATTCAACAGGCTTTTGAAGAATTCTGGGTAATTGCAGTAGGGTGAATAATGACCCCACTTCCCCAAAGATGTCAACATCCTAATCTGTGGAACCTATAGATATGCTACCTTATATGGCAAAAGGACTTTGCAGATATGATTAAGTTAAGGACCTTGAGATGGAAAGAAAATCTACCTGGATTTTTTAGGTGAACCCAATGTAATTAAAAAGGCCCTTATAAGAGGGAGGCAGGAAGTCATAGAGAAGAGGAGATGCTGTATTGCTGGCTTTAAAGATGGAGGAAGGGGCCAGGAGCAGCCTCTAGCAGCTGGCAGAGGCAAGAAATGGATTCTCCCCTGGATCCTACAGAATGAACAAGCCCTGCTAACACCCTGATTTAAGTCTTCAGTAAGTCCTTGATTTCGTTCTCCTGACCTCCAGGATTTAGAAGAATAAATTTGTGTTGTTTTGAGTTACTAAGTTCATGGTCATTTGTTACAGAAGCCATAGGGAACTCATACAGTAATGAAGTACAAGGGGAGTGGCTGGATCCTTACATTAACAAAATTTTAAACCCAAGCTCCTTGATCACATGGGGGCTTATCCTTAAGGCATCCTTAACTAGGTCATATTGCAATGTTCCTGCTGCTGTCTGAAACATATGATATTGTGATTAAAGCATTCTAACTATGTGTCTCAGATTAACAAATACTCTTTGCAGGGTGGATGACACAGCTCACAATTTACTTTGCCTCAGGTTTTTTGAGGCACTTCAGCCCCCAGAGAAGGAATGTACCTGTTGACACTCCCAGAATCAAGGTCATGGGCCAGTCCTAGCATCAAATTCCAGTTCTGCCACTGTTTATTAGCTGTGGAAACCTGGGCAAGTCACCTCAAAAGTCATATAGTTTCACTCTACCACAGTCTCAATCTTGCCCAGATTCAAAAGGAAAGAACATAGATACTGCCACTCAATGGAAAGAGCATCAAAATCACACTATAAGAAGAATATGTGAAATTACACTTCAAGATGGCAGAGAAGTAAGATGTGGAGATCACCTTCCTCCCCACAAATAAATCAAAAATAAATCTACACATGGAACAACTCCTACTGAACACCTACTGCACGCCAGTAGAAGACCTCAGACTTCCCAAAAGCCGTGTGGCTGACAGGGCCTTGGTGCCCTGCGGGAGTGTCAGGCCTGAGCCTCAGAGGTGGCAGAGCCGAGTTCAGGACATTGGACCACCAGAGACCTCCCAGTCCTACATAATATCAATTGGCGAGAGATCTCTGTCTCAACAGTAAGACCCAGCTCCACTCAACCACCAGCAAGCTCCAGCACCAGGCACCCCATGCCAAACAACTAGCAAGACAGGAATACAACACCACCCATTAGCAGAGAAGCTGCCTAAAATCATAATAAGTTCACAGACACCCCAAAACATACCATCAGACGTGGTCCTGTCCACCAGAAAGACAAGATCCAGCCTCATCCACCAGAACACAGGCACCAGTCCCCTCCACCAGGAAGCCTAAACAAACCACTGAACCAACCTTACCCACGAGGGGCAGACACCAAAAACAATGGGAACTACGAACCTTCAGCCTGCAAAAAGGAGACCCCAAACACAGTAAGTTAAGCAAAATGAGAAGACAGAGAAACATGAAGCAAGGTAAAAGCCACCAGATGAAGGAGCAAGGTAAAACCCACCAGAACAAACAAAAAATGAAGAGGAAACAGGCAGTCTACCTGAAAAAGAATTCAGAGTAATGATAGTAAAGATGATCCCAAATTTTGGAGATAGAATGGAGAAAATATAAGAAACGTTTAACAAGAACCTAGAAGAACTAAAGGGCAAACAAACAATGACGAACAACACAATAAATGAAATTAAAAATTCTCTAGAAGTAATCAATAGCAGAATAACTAAGGCAGAAGAACAGAGAAGTGACCTGGAACATAAAACAGTGGAAATAACTACCGCAGAGCAGAATAAAGAAAAAAGAATGAAAAGAACTGAGGACAGTCTCAGAGACCTCTGGGACAATATTAGAAGCACCAACATTAGAATTATAGGGATCCCAGAAGAAGAGAAAAAGAAAAGGACTGAGAAAATATTTGAAGAGATTAGAGTTGAAAAGTTCCCTAATATGGGAAAGGAAATAGTCAATAACATCCAGGAAGCACAGAGAGTCCCATACAGGATAAATCCAAGGAGAAACATGCCAAGACACATATTAATCAACTATCAAAAGTTAAATACAAAGAAAAAAACATTAAAAGCAGCAAGGGAAAAGCAACAAGTAACATACAAGGGAATCCTCATAAGGTTAACAGCTGATCTTTCAGCAGAACTGCAAGCCAGAAGGCAGTGGCAGGACATATTTAAAGTGATGACAGGGAAAAACCTACAACCAAGATTACTCTACCCAGCAAGGATCTCATTCAGATTCAATGGAGAAATTAAAACCTTTACAGACAAGAAAAAGCTAAGAGAACTCAGCACCACCAAACCAGCTTTACAACAAATGCTAAAGGAACTTCTCTAGGCAAGAAACACAAGAGAAGGAAAAGAACTACAATAACAAACCCAAAACAATTAAGAAAATGGGAATAGGAACATACATATCGATAATTACCTTAAATGTAAATGGATTAAATGCTCCAACCAAAAGACACAGACTGGCTGAATGGATACAAAAAGAAAACCCATATATAAGCTGTCTACAAGAGACCCACTTCAGACTTAGAGATACATACAGACTGGAAGTGACGGGATGGAAAAAGATATTCCATTCAAATGGAAATCAAAAGAAAGCTGGAGTAGCAATTCTCATATCAGACAAAACAGACTTTAAAATAAAGACTATTACAAGAGACAAAGAAGGACACAACATAATGATCAAGGCATCAATCCAACAAGAAGATATAACAGTTGAAAATATTTATGCACCCAACATGGAGCACCTCCATACATAAGGCAAATGCTAATAGCCATAAAAGGGGAAACTGACAGTGACACAATAATAGTAGGGGACTTGAACACCCCACTTTCACCAATGGACAGATCATCCAAAATGAAAGTAAATAAGGACACACAAGCTTTAAATGACACATTAAACAGAATGGACTTAATTGATATTTATAGGACATTCCATCCAAAACAACAGAATACACCATCTTCCCAAGTGCTCATGGAACATTCTCCAGGATAGATCATATCTTGGGTCACAAATCAAGACATGGTAAATTTAAGAAAACTGGAATCGTTTCTATGAGGCCACCATCACCCTGATACCAAAACCAGACAAAGATGTCACAAAAAATGAAAACTACACGCCAATATCACTGATGAACATAGACGCAAAAATCCTCAACAAAATGCTAGCAAACAGAATCCAGCAGCACATTAAAAACATGGTAAATTTAAGAAAACTGGAATCGTATCAAGTATCTTTTCTGACCACAATGCTATGAGACTAGATATCAATTACAGGGAAAAAAACTGGAAAAAATACAAACACATGGAGGCTAAACATGCTACTAAATAACCAAGAGATCACTGAAGAAATCAAAGAGGAAATCAAAAAATACCTAGAAACAAATGACAATGAAAACACAATGACCCAAAAAAGAAATGGACAAATTCTTAGAAATGCACAAGCTGCCGAGACTGAACCAGGAAGAAATAGAAAATATGAACAGACCAATCACAAGCACTGAAATTGAAACTGTGATTAAAAATCTTCCAACAAACAAAAGCCCAGGACCAGATGGCTTCACAGGCGAATTCTATCAAACATTTAGAGAAGAGTTAACATCTATCCTTCTCAAACTCTTCCAAAAGATAGCAGAGGGAGGAACACTCCCAAACTCATTCTATGAGGCCACCATCACCCTGATACCAAAACGAGACAAAGGCGTCACAAAGAAAGAAAACTACAGGCCAATATCACTGATGAACATAGATGCAAAAATCCTCAACAAAATACTAGCAAACAGAATCCAACAGCACATTAAAAGGATCATACACCATGATCAAGTGGTGTTTATCCCAGGAATGCAATGATTCTTCAATATACACAAATCAATGGGACCCAACATATTAACAAATTGAAAGGTAAAAACCATATGATAATCTCAATAGATGCAGAAAATGCTTTTGACAAAATTCAACACCGATTTATGATAAAAAACTCTCCAGAAAGTAGGCATAGAGGGAATTTACCTCAACATAATAAAGGCCATATATGACAAACCCACCGCAAATATCGTTCTCAATGGTGAATAATTGAAACCATTTCCTCTAAGATCAGGAACAAGACATGGTTGACCACTCTCACCACTATTGTTCAACATAGTTTTGGAAGTTTTAGCCACATCAATCAGAGAAGAAAAAGAAATAAAAGGAATCCAAATCGGAAAAGAACAAGTAAAACTGTCACTGTTTGCAGATGACATGATACTATATAGAGAGAATCCTAAAGATGCTACCAGAAAAATACTGGAGCTAATCAATGAATTTGGTAAAGTAGCAGTATACAAAATTAATACACAGAAATCTCTTGCATTCCTATACACTAATGATGAAAAATCTGAAAGAGAAATTAAGGAAACACACCCATTTACCACTGGAACAAAAAGAATAAAATACCTAGGAATAAACCTACCTAAGGAGACAAAAGACCTGTATGCAGAAAACTATAAGACACTGATGAA
>NC_041232.1:11365154-11372921 GCF_002837175.3 Physeter macrocephalus | reverse complement strand
AAGCTTTTGCACAGCAAAGGAAACCATAAACAAGACGAAAAGACAACCTTCAGAATGGAAGAAAATATTTGCAAATGAAGCAACTAACAAAGGATTAATCTCCAAAATTTACAAGCAGCTCATGCAGCTCCATATCAAAAAAACAAACAACCCAATCCAAAAATGGGCAGAAGACCCAAATAGACATTTCTCCAAAGATATACAGATTGCCAACAAACACATGAAATAATGCTCAACATCACTAACCATTAGAGAAATGCAAATCAAAACTACAATGAGATATCCCCTCACACCAGTCAAAATGGTCGTCATCAAAAAATATACAAACAATAAATGCTGGAGAGGGTGTGGAGGAAAGGAACCCTCTTGCACTGTTGGTGGGAATGTAAACTGATACAGCCACTATGGAGAACAGTATGGAGGTTCCTTAAAAAACTACAAATAGAATTACCATATGACCCAGCAATCCCACTACTGGGCATATACCCTGAGAAAACCAAAACAAATACCGTACAAATACCGTATGCTAACACATATATATATGGAATCTAAAAACAAAAATGGTTATGAAGAACCTAGGGGCAGGACAGGAATAAAGACACAGATGAGAATAGACTTCAGGACACGGGGAGGGGGATGGGTAAGCTGGGACGAAGTGAGAGAGTGGCATGGACATATATACACTACCAAATGTAAAATAGATAGCTAGTGGGAAGCAGCTGCATCACACAGGGAGATCAGCTCGGTGCTTTGTGATCACCTAGAGGGGTGGGATAGGAAGGGGGGAAGGAGACCCAAGAGACAGGGGATATGGGGATATATGTATATGTATAGCTGATTCACTGTGTTATAAAGCAGAAACTAACACACCATTGTAAAGCAATTATATTCCAACGAAGATGTTAAAAGTAAATAAATAAATAAAATTCAAACTCAAAAAAAAATAAGAGACATACAGACCTTATTTGCAAAGCAGAAATAGAGACAGACATAGAGAAAAAATATATGGACACCAAGGAGGAAAGGCGTTGGGTGGGAGGAATTGGGAGATTGGGACTGACATATATACACTGTTGATACTATGCATAAAATAGACAACAGAGGGGAACATATTATATAGCACAGGGAACTCTACTTAATGCACTGTGGTATCCTAAATGTGAGGGAAATCCAAAAGGGAGGCGATATATGTATATGTATGGCTGATTCATTTTGCTGTGCAGTAGAAGCTAACACAACATTGTAAAGCAACTATACGCCAATAATAATTAATTTAAAAAAAGAGATACACGCACAAAAGAAAATGGAACTTCTTCCATGACGACATGAAATTGCATCTGAAAATGACGTCTAGAACTGGGAGAGCCATCTTGTGACCATTAGGACTGCTGACATTAAGACATTAGGATGGCAGAGGAGACATATGAGAAGGACATTGGTCCTTGGTGAAGGACCAATTCAGGACAAGGTACTGAATTAATCTTGGAGTCACTGTTACTTGAGATAATAAATTTTTCTTATTGTTTAAATCAGTTGAATCAGGATTTTTTTGTCCCAATAAAAGCATCCTAATTGATACAAACAGCTACCTTTTTATTGAGTATTTACTATGTACCCACAGCACATAGAACCACAAGTCTGCCACAGGGCTAAGTACTGTACATTTGTTATCAAATTTAATCTTCACAGTAACCCATGAGGCAGGGACTGTTATCAAGCTCATTTTACAGAGAGGAAGCTGAAGCTCAGAGACAATATGAAAATTGTCCAGGATCTCCCAGCTAGTGGCAGAGCTGGGATCCAAACCGGGGGTGGATGCCCTTGTATCTACCACTCTTCTATAAAACTGCCTCCCTCTACTGTCCACGGCTGTCTGCTCCCTCCATTCAAAACTCCACTCCTATTTACAAATTGATTCAGAGAGCAGCTGTTGCAGCCATGAACTTATGAATCAGATCTACTGGAAGCAATTGCAATCTTTGAACGATTCTGCAAAGATACTTAAAAGCCATACTATGAAATCCAAACCAGATGTGATTTGCCCCCAAGGATGGTAATTCAAGCTCCAGCTGGAGTGGAAAAATGAAATTTGCAGAGGAGAGCTCTCTCTGCATTGAAACATCCTACACCTGCCTCGTCAAAAGTGAGATCCCAATTTAGTTCAAGCACTGCTTGCAGAATTTTTTTTCAGTTGTGATAAAAGTCTTAAAACACAGTTCAAGTGCTTTGCTCAAGCATTTCAAGCACACCTTTCAGAGAAAAACAAGGCTTTCTGGCAATAAACTGAGTAGACCCAGAAAGTGCTTGGATGATCTATAACAAGAGAATCCAGAAAAAGCCACACAGATAAAAATGTAGTTTGGCAAAACCAAAGAAAGCAGCAGACATTTAATGAAACCAAGGGCACTAACTTCAAATGAGGCAGAAACTCATACATACTGATATTAGAAAATATGACCCTTTGTTACGGCCTCAAAACAATCAAGGGTGACATTAAAATTAGTGATACCTTGTGGTTTGATCCAGTAACGATCATTTCAAACTCTGGGCCTCGAAAGCTTCATTACTGCAACTCTCACAATATCTCCATGTTTGATTTATGGGTCAGAACACTTTAGGTTATATCTGAACAAACCCCCCAAAAAACAGAAATGAGAATTTATTGTTTCTGGTAAATAAAATGAGAAGTTTTTTGCTTCAGGTAAAACTGGATCCAGGCACTCAAATGATATGATCAAGGCTTGTTCTCTCCCCAAGTCATGATTCTGCTTTTCTCTGTGCTGACTTTATTTTCAAACAGGGTCCCTCCTTGTGGTAAGCCCCAGTCACTCAGGGTAGCACCAGACTTTTACCTATCTACTCTAGTGGAGAGTGAGCCTCTTCCCTGACTCATGCAGGTTTTTTGTGGATATTCACCTCACCTACACAGCAACTAAAGCCGAGAATGAGTAAGGATTGAAAACAAGCTGCTGGAGATGGTGATTTGAGGATCTTTGATGGAGTTCAGAAGAATGAGCCAATGTTGGAAAGTCCCTGGCTCATAGCCAGTGTTCAATCAATGTTTGTTGCCCACTGTAGCAGACTGTCAGTGCTTATCCATATCCCCTAGGGACTCATAGGACAGCATGCCCTTGTGACTCTGTACCTGAGGGCTCCTCTTGACCCATTTACAGGGCAGGTCAGAAGTGAAAGGGACTTAATGTGTCAAGAGTAGCCCAGTCAGTCAACGAGAGGTTGTGTTGGCGGATAAATACCCCAGCTTCCTCGTTCCTCAGATGGAATAACCCTGAGGCTTATGTTCTATGGTGTCTCCCAGAGTTCCCCTGCAGAACTGAGGTCCAAGCTCCAATCACCTAAGATGGTATCAGGCTTAACACCTCACCCTTTACCAACTTCCTCTCACATCCCAACCCCCCGACCTGTGCTTCCTGAGACCACCTCCCAAATAAACCACCTGTTCCAAATCTTTATCTCAGAGCGTGCTTCCGGGGAAATCCAGCCTAAAACAAACATGAATGCAAATAAGCCTAGAATCATAGAATTTTAAACTGAAATGAACGTGTGCCTGGATTTTTAAGCCCCATGTGGTGGAAACTATGTCTTGTCTTTGTATCTTCACTTCCCAAGTAGGGGTGAGCACACAGTAAGTGCTTGGGAAATGTTGGCTGAAATGAATGGATCAACAAATGGATCAAACAAAAAATGGTTCAACTTTAAATTCTACTTTGAAATACGACATGAACACATAAATGCTGGGAATTATTGGCTGGGAAATTATAGATAATGGAATTTGGGGGTAGGGAGAGTAATGAATTAGGAATCAAGATACATGAGTTGTGGTTCCACCCTTGCTACTGACTGGCTGTATAGGACCTTGGTATTCCAATCTTCCTGAGCCTCTCCATCCTCACCTGTAAATTGGGTCAAGTGCCCAGATCCTGGAAGCCGGCTGCCTAGGTTCATATCTCACCCTGGCTACTAACTAGCTGTGCAAGTTTGGGCAAGTTACCAAACCTCTCTGTGCCTCAAGCTCTTCTAGTACAGGATTTATCAAGCTTGGAGCTATTGACATTTTGCGCCAGGTAAGTCTTGGTGGTCGGGGAGGGGCTGTCCTGTTCATTGTAGGATGTTTAGCAACATCCCTGGCATCTACCCACTAGATGCTAGTAGCACCCCTCACTTGAGAAGACCAAAAAATGCCTCCAGACATTGCCAAATGTCCCCTGGGGGCAAAATCACTCCCAATTGAAAACCATTGCTAGAAAATGGGGATAATAATAGAACATACCTCATGGAATTAGTGTGAGGATTAACAGTGCCTGACTCATAATAAGTAGTGAATTTGTGTATTATTATTACTATTTCTATCATTATTATTATCATTTTCTGCTCTATCAACATTTACAGGTAATTGTGGACTAAAGCAACTAGTGAAGCTCAAGGTTAAAACCACATTTGAGGTCACTCTTCTTGACTTCAACTGGCCAACTGAAAAATTTAGAATCAGAAAGACCTGGGATAACAACAAGGTCCTACGGTATAGCACAGGGAACTATATTCAATATTCTGTAATAAGCCATAATGGAAAAGAATATGAAAAAGAAAAAAAATATATATATATATAAAACTGAATCACTTTGCTGTACACCAGAAACTAACACAACATTGTAAATCAACTATACTTCAATTAAAAAAAGACCTGAGACTGAATGCCAATTCACCACATACTCAATGTGTAGGATTGTCAGACAAAATACAAGACACCCAGTCTTCAATTAAAAAAAGAAAGACCTGAGACTGAATGCCAATATCACCACATACTCAATGTGTAGGATTGTCAGACAAAATACAAGACACCCAGTTAAACTGGATTTTAGATAAACAAATAATTCTTTATTATAAGTATACCCCAAAATATTTCATGCAACATACTTGTACTTAAAAATGATCTGCCATTAGAAGTTCAAATTTAACCAAGTAGCCTATGTTTTTATTTGCTAAAGCTAGCACCTCTCTAAATGTATGACTTTTAATTTAATTTAACCTCTCTGAGCTTCAGTTTCCTCATTTGCTGGATAGAGATAAAAATCCCTACCTCGTCGGGTTATTGTAAGGAATAGAAAAACGTAGTACATGTGAAGTGTTGTGCCTAGCATACAGTAGATACGAAACAAATGATAGTTACTGGAATTACATATGCAAGGATTTAAATGCTGTGTTTGTTATTTATACAAAAAAGGTGAGATCCTTTAGAGCAGATGCTGTCTCATTCATTACTGCATCTCCTGCATTAAGCAAGCAGCAGGGAAGAGCACATGCTTGGAAGCCAAACACCCTGGGTTTGAGACACAGCTCCATCACTTACTGGCTGTGCAACCTTGGGCAAGTCACTTAATCTCTCTGTGCCTCCACTTCCTCACCTAGAAAATAAGAATAATATTAGAACCTATGTGTAGGGTTACTGCAAAGGTTAACAGAGTTAATGATAAATGTAGACTGCTTAGTGCCTGGCTATGTTATGTGCTCACCTGACCCTGGTTGAATGAATGAGTGAATGAATGAAGGCAGCTGTACTTTATCACATCTCAGTCCATACAAGAATCCACTCATCTGTCTTTTAACAATATAATCACAGAGCTCCACAATTTCTAGCCTTTCTCTGAGATTAAGGGTCTAACCTCCACATTCAAAAACATCTAACATCCCTCTCTGATCCAGGTCACTTAAAGCATGCTGTTTCAAGCAGTAGCTAGAATCCTGAAAGATGCTCACCAGAGTAAAGTAAACAAGCAAGCAGTAAATTTACTGTGTAGCTTTGAATTAAATAGAACTGAGATGCAGGCTGGCTGCAAAAGGCAAAAAATTAAATGATGACCTTTTCAAAATTTGCTTTCTCTGATGCAAATGCTAGCTCATGGCTGCAACCAGACATTTATCATGTCTGATTAGATTTACAGTCAAACAATTCTAAATGTACAGAAAACAGAAACATGCTCTAATTTAACTGTACCCAGACCTCTTTCTTAACCAAGTTTCTCAGTGTTTGACTGTTCAATGTGATCCAGCCACTTTCCATGCCCCAGACACATAAATGCCCCATTAAGAATGACTGCATTTATACTGCAGTTATTTTTTCCACCACCTATGCTGGGAAGCTGGTGGGAGGGAGAATGCTAAAGATGAGAGGGAGAAACTGGCAAAGAAAAGGAGAGAAAATCTAGAGCACTGAGAAGGAGACACTGGAGACTAAAGGATTCCCACTTGTCATGTTCATCATTCTTCATGCTCCTCCACTCCCCACCCCTTAGAGAATTTCAGGAAGTTACTGAGATTTGCAAAGGATATTAAATTCTGTGACCACAATCCCCTACCTCCAGCAGAACTTGCATGCACTCAGATTTCTCTGACAGCTGATTCAATCAAAATTTAGTGAACTAAGCATCTATTGCTCCAAACTGGGATGCCATTCAATTCAAAAAATATGTATCAGGCATTGAGTGTCCCAGGATAACTATCATGAGAAGAGGGAGGGAGAAGAAGGAGGGAGAGGAGGGAAGAAGGTGGAAAGAGAAAAGGGAAATGAAGAGGAAGACAATTAATGAGCATCTGTCTCATGTGTCATGCGTAATGAGGCTGTGTGGTGCAGTAGTTAAGGTCACAGCCTTTAGCCAGAGCCTGACTTTGAGCCCCTGCTCCACTATTCCCCAGCTGTGTGACCCCTGATGTATTACTGAACCTCTCTGAGATTCCATTTCTTCAAATGTAAAATGGAGATAATTGCCCAGAGCTGCTTGAGCTGTTGTGAGGACTCAATCGTGTGCCTGGCACAACAGTCAGTACTTAACAACCAGTAAATGTTATCACTGTCACCAGGCACCATGCTGAGTGCTTCTGGGTCCCATCCTCACCTAATCCTGCAGTACAGTGTCAGCACAACGTGTGCGGATCTGGTTATGGGACTGGAGCTGATCCTCGGGCCTTAGCCCTTCTGTGTCCCCCAGCCATTTCCAGCTGCCAACATCTGCATCTCTGACAGAACCACAGAAGCCTCTCTGGCCAGCAAACAGAGGGGGAAGTGCCAGGGCATCAGTCTCACCCCCACCAAGGAGGTAGACTTTTACTTACCACTCCTCTGGTCCACTCTGGAGACCAACTTAATGCTGCTCCCATACCGGCCACCTTCCCCTCCTGGTACCATTCCCATACTCTTCTGGCACCTCCCAAATACACCACTTGCACAGAAATTCTTGCCTTGGGATCAGTTTCTTAACATAGGCTCAGAGAGGTTAAAGCAATTGCCCATAGACACACAGCTATTAAATAAGGGTGGGGGTGGGAGTAGGGCAGGATGGTTAAACTAGATCAGTCTCGTTCCCTAAAGGCTGTGATCACTTATCATCTGGTCTCCTTAAAACTAACAATATGCCAGTGCTTAGGGAGGGTGGCACCCAACAAGAGGAGTTTTCCTGCATTTAACGAAAAAAAGATCTTCCTGTGATTTATGTCATAGAGTATCCTTCCTATGTGTTCCTCTAAGAGGTTTATAGTGTCCAGTCTTAACATTTAGGTCTCGAATCCATTTTGAGTTTATTTTTGTGTATGGTGTTAAATAAGGAGTGTTCTAATTTCATTCTTTTGTATGTAGCTGTCCAATTTTCCCAGCACCACTTATTGAAGAGACTGTCTTTTCTCCATTGTATATCTTTGCCTCCTTTGTCATATATTAGTTGACCATAGGTGCGTGGGTTTATCTCTGGGCTTTCTATC
>NC_041232.1:11363854-11364787 GCF_002837175.3 Physeter macrocephalus | reverse complement strand
TTTCATCATTAGTTTATAGGAATGCAAGAGATTTCTGTGCATTAATTTTGTATCCTGCAACTTTACCAAATTCATTGATTAGCTCTAGTAGTTTTCTGGTGGCATCTTTAGGATTCTCTATGTATAGTATCATGTCATCTGCAAACAGTGACAGTTTTACTTCTTCTTTTCCAATTTGTATTCCTTTTATTTCTTTTACTTCTCTGATTGCTGTGGCTAGGACTTCCAAAACTATGTTGAATAATAGTGGCGAGAGTGGACATCCTTGTCTTGTTTCTGATTTTAGAGGAATGCTTATCAGTTTTTCACCATTGAGAATGATGTTTGCTGTGGGTTTGTCAAATGTGGCCTCTATTATTTGAGGTAGGTTCCCCCTATGCCCACTTTCTGGAGAGTTTTTATCATAAATGGGTGTTGAATTTTGTCAAAAGCTTTTTCTGCACCTAACAATTTTTTGGAAGAGCTTGAGAAGAATGGGTGTTAGCTCTTCTCTGTTTGATAGAATTCACCTGTGAAGCCATCTGGTCCTGGACTTTTGTTTGTTGGAAGATTTTTAATCACAGTTTCAATTTAATTACTTGTGATGGTCTGTTCATATTTTCTGTTTCTTCCTGGTTCAGTCTTGGAAGGTTATACCTTTCTAAGAATTTGTCCATTTCTTCCAGGTTTTCCATTTTATTGGCATAGAGTTGCTTGTAGTAGTCTCTTAGGATGCTTTGTATTTCTGCAGTGTCTGTTGTAACTTCTGCTTTTTCATTTCTGATTTTATTGAGTCCTCTCCCTCTTTTTCTTGATGAATCTGGCTAATGGTGTATCAATTTTGTTTATCTTCTCAAAGAACCAGCTTTTAGTTTTATTGATCTTTGCTATTCTTTTGTTTCTATTTCATTTATTTCTGCTCTGATCTTTATGATTTGTTTCCTTCTGCTAACT
>NC_041232.1:11344514-11361224 GCF_002837175.3 Physeter macrocephalus | reverse complement strand
TCTTGTAACGTTCTTTATTTTAAAGTCTATTTTATCTGATATGAATATAGCTACTCCAGCTTTCTTTTGATTTCCATTTGCATGGAATATCTTTTTCCATTCCCTCACTTTCAGTCTGCATGTGTCCCTAGGTCTGAAGTGGGTCTCTTGTAGACTGCATATATATGGGTCTTGTTTTTGTATCCATTCAGCAAGCCTGTGTCTTCTGGTTGGAGCATTTAATCCATTCACGTTTAAGGTAATTATCGATATGTATGTTCCTATGACCGTTTTCTTAATTGTTTGGGGTTTGTTTGTGTAGGTCCTTTTCTTCTCTGTGTTTCCCACTTAGAGAAGTTTCTTTAGCATTTGTTGTAGAGCTGGTTTGGGGGTGCTGAATTCTCTTAGCTTTTGCTTGTCTGTAAAGCTTTTCATTTCTCCATCAAATCTGAACGAGATCCTTGCCGGGTAGAGTAACCTTGGTTATAGGTTCTTCCCTTTCATCACTTTAAGTATATCACGCCAGTCCCTTCTGGCTTGTAGAGTTTCTGCTGAGAAATCAGCTGTTAACCTTATGGGAGTTCCTTTGTATGTTATTTTTTGTTTTCCCTTGCTGTTTTCAATAATTTTTCTTTGTCTTTAATTTTTGCCAATTTGATTACTATGTGTCTCGGCGTGTTTCTCCTTGGGTTTATCCTGTATGGGACTCTGCGCATCCTGGACCTGGGTGGCTACTTCCTTTCCCATGTTAGGGAGGTTTTTGAGTATAATCTCTTCAAATATCTTCTCGGGTCCTTTCTATCTCTCTTCTCTTTCCAGGACCCATATAATGCGAATGTTGCTGCGTTTAATGTTGTCCCAGGGGTCTCTTAGGCTGTCTTCATTTCTTTTCATTCTTTTTTCTTTACTCTGTTCCGCAGCAGTGAATTCCACCATTCTGTCTTCCAGGTCACTTATCCGTTCTTCTGCCTCAGTTATTCTGCTATTGATTCCTTCTAGTGCAGTTTTCATTTCAGTTATTGCATTGGTCATCTCTGTTTGTTTGTTCTTTAATTCTTCTAGGTCTTTGTTAAACATTTCTTGCATCTTCTTGATCTTTGCCTCCATCCTTTTTCCGAGGTCCTGGATCATCTTCACTATCATTATTCTGAATTCTTTTTCTGGAAGGTTGCCTATCTCCATTTCATTTAGTTGTTTTTCTAGGGTTTTATCTTTTTCCTTCATCTGGTATAAAGTTCTCTGCCTTTTCATTTCGTCGGTCTTTCTGTGAATGTGGTTTTCTTTCCACAGCCTGCAGAATTGTAGTTCTTCTTGCTTCTGCTGTCTGCCCTCTGGTGGATGAGGCCATCTAAGAGGATTGTGCAAGCTTCCTGATGGGAGGGACTGGTGGTGGGTATAGCTGGGTGTTGCTCTGGTGGGCAGAGCTCAGTAAAACTTTAATCCACTTGTCTGCTCATGGGTGGGCCTGGGTTCCCTCCCTGCTGGTTGTTTGGCCTGAGAGACCCAGCACTGGAGCTTACCCGGCTCTTTGATGGGGCTAATGGCGGACTCTGGGAGGGCTCACACCAAGGAGTACTTCCCAGGACTTCTGCTTCCAGTGTCCTTGTCCCCACGGTGAGCCACAGCCACCCCCCGCCTCTGCAGGAGACCCTCTAACACTAGCAGGTAGGTCTGGTTCAGTCTCCTATGGGGTCACTTGTCCTTCCCCTGGGTCCCGATGCACACACTACTTTGCGTGTGCCCTCCAAGAGTGGAGTCTCTGTTTCCACCAGTCCTGTCGAAGTCCTGCAATCAAATCCCGCTAGCCTTCAAAGTCTGATTCTCTAGGTATTCCTCCTTCTGCTGCCAGACCCCCAGGTTGGGAAGTCTGCCATGGGGCTCAGAACGTTCACTCCAGTGGGTGGACTTCTGTGGTATAAGTGTTCTCCAGTTTGTGAGTCATCCACCCAGCAGCTATGGGATTTGACTTTATTGTGATTGCACCCCTCCTACCGTCTCATTGCGGCTTCTCCTTTGTCTTTGGATGTGGGGTATCTTTTTTGGTGAGTTCCAGTGTCTTCCTGTCGACGATTGTTCAGCAGTTAGTTGTGATTCCGGTGCTCTCGCAAGAGGGAGTGAGCGCACGTCCTTCTACTCCACCATCTGAACCAATCTCCTGTACCCTCTTTTAGAGAGCAAAACAATTGTGAGTCTTGGAATGACTGCCATTAAAATCACCCTCAGTAAAGTAGAAAAGTTTTAACACACTAGCAGATAGAAACACAGCCCATGACCTCAGACAGATCTAGGTACCAGGTATTAGCTCTGCCACTTTACCAGCTGTGTACCCTTGGGAAAATCACTTAACCTCTCTGAACCTCATGTTCTGCATGTAAATATAGATGACCTCAGGGGTGTATGTTTCAGTCACCTGGAAAATGTACTAATTTAGAACTCCTCCTACCTTGGGGTTCCAGATCAAAGGGTCAGTTGTTGCGAAGGCCAGAGCTGATTGCCTGGCAAATGTTGCTCCTCCGGTCATCTGCAACCAACACCCCCCCCCACACACACACACACACAAACACACACAACTAAGCAGTATGCTGGAGGGTGAGGACAGGTATATTGCATTCCCTTTTCACTTCAAGACTGCTTTTGGTATTCATTTTAATAAAACTTCACTTTTATAAAGATGTTGGGATTGGAGTCGGGGAGCCCCATGTTTAACATGACTTGTCTCAGCCCTTCCCCTGTTAAGGTTGGTCCCATTTCTGCAGTAATAAGTACATCTCCTGCCTTCTCTTTCCCACCCCCCAAAAAAGAGCCAATGCGTGTCTGGGAGTGTTTGGAGGTGAGGAGAATGAAGCCAGGGAGGTGAACTGTAATTAAAACACAGGTGGGGAAAGCAAGAAAGAGCTCCTTTAACATGCAAATGGAGAACGTGGCTGCAAGGAACCTATGTTTTGAGCCAGGTGGGCTGGGGACTTTGTTAGTGAGGCACTGGGAAGCAATGGAGGTGGGTGGAGAGAAGCTTTGGTTTCAAGAAGGTTAAAGAACCTGGTTTGTGGGGTGGGGGGAATCTCAAGAATACAGAGGGACCCCCCCCGCCAAATTCCTCTCCCCATGGCTGGGGTGAAATTTTTAAAAATTACCGTGGTGGGGGCTTCCCTGGTGGCACAGTGGTTGAGAGCCCACCTGCCGATGCAGGGGACACGGGTTCGTGCCCCAGTCCGGGATTTTTCCAAAGAAGATATACACATTGCCAACAAACACATGAAAGAATGCTCAACATCACTGTCATTAGAGAAATGCAAATCACAACTACAATGACGGGCTTCCCTGGTGGCGCAGTGGTTGAGAGTTCGCCTGCCGATGCAGGGGACACGGGTTCGTACCCCGGTCCGGGAAGATCCCACATGCCGCAGAGCGGCTGGGCCCGTGAGCCGTGGCCGCTGAGCCTGCGCATCAGGAGCCTGTGCTCCGCAACGGGAGAGGCCACAGCGGTGAGAGGCCGGCGTACCGCAAAAAAAAAAAAAAAAAAAAAAAAAATTACTTTGGTGCTCCAAGGACAATGGTGCTTTAAGGACAAAGGACGACCCTGCCTGAAAAAGTTTCAGCGTTACACCCCCTACCGGACTCTTAATTGCCCTCCCCACTATGTTGCGATGGTTATGAAATTCCTGAGCCCACCTGGGTGATGCCCACCTGAGCAACAGGGACCTGTCCCAAATAAGGAAAGGCATATGCCCTGTCCCACTCCCACCCTACAGAAGGAAAAGTATATGCGCCTCGACCAATCAGTAAACGAAATTTTCAGCTCAGACCATTCCTTTGTTTTCTGGCTATAAAAACTGATCAGTAGCACATGTTTGGGCTTGACTCTCGCAGATTACTAGGAAGTCGGCCCGCTGTTCTGGCATCGACCCTTCCCTCTAATAAATTCTAGCTTCTTTACATTCTGCCTTGTGTCTGTAAATTTCTTTTCCAACCTGCATTAGGACCATGACAATTACTATTACCTACTTGAGATGTATGTTCAAGGACACAGAGAATAATAAATGCCCCCAACAGCAGATTAAGAAATAAGCATCCCCAATAAATCTGAAGGCTCTTGTATGCCCCTCCTCAACCATACCCCCCACCGACTCCACAGAGGGAACCTCTGCTTTGAATTTGGCGTTTTCAGTCTCATGTGCGTCTCTATACTTTTACTACCCATGTATGTAATGTGTATCCCTAACCTTACTCAACTGCTTTGCATAGTTTTAAACTTTACAGAAATAACACTCCATATGCGTTTTGGGGCAACTTGCTTTTACTGCTCTCGACATTATGTTTTTTGGAGGATTCACCCATGTTGATTCACAGAGCCTGAGCTCATTCATTTTCAGTGGCATGAGTCTAATGTATATATCCACTTTCCTGTTGATAAGGGGCTAATTTACATCCCCACTCCCAAATACATTGTGAAAAAAGATTATAAAGGGAAATGGAATTAAATATTGAAAGCGCCTGTTTTTCAGAGCGTTGCCATATGAAAAGAGCCAAACGTTTTTCATATCTACCTCAGAGGGTTTCTGTAAAGATTAAGGAACATGATGATAATAATAAAAGTGAACATTTATCAAATGCTTACGGCGGCTAAAAAGCTTTGCATTAATTGTGCATTTAACCTTTAGCACAACTTTGTTGATGGAGCAGCTCTCATGTTGTCCCATTTTACAGATGAAGACACTGAGGCTCAGAGAAAGGGGAAGCAACTTACCTGAAGACAAACTGCTCCGAGGAGGCAAGAGTAGCACTTGAACTAAGATTTCTCTGAAATGCTTAACTCTAGACCCCATGCTAGAAAAGGGCTCAGGGCAGAGTCTGGCACAGAACAAGCACTTAATCAATGGTAGTTGTTATTATCGGTAATAATGAACCATTTTTGAGCCAGGCAGTATTATCAGAACTGGCATTAATTACTCAGCTCACCTGGGGAGAGTGACTTGCAGTAGAGCCTGTATTTAAATTAACAGGAGGGAAATAGATGACCTCCTCTTAGGAGGGAGTCAACCTTTCCCACAATCTGATTCTAATTATACCCCCAGGGAGTGCCCTAAATCCATAAACACTGGGAAGCTGCACCACTGTGATTCAAAATCTGTGTTATGCAATCTCTTTTCTCTAGGCTCACAGTTCAGGGTGAAGAAACTGTACACTTATTGCAGGCATGAGGTATGATACTGATTCCTCCACGTGTATTAACTCAGTCAGTCTTCACAGCAACCAAGGACACACCAGAAACTGAGGATCAGGAATATCAAGCCACTTACCTAAAGTCACTGGGATAGTTAGTGGCTCTGGTATAATACGAAATACATACTTGGTCTCTGGCCCTGGTTCCTTACACAGAGCTCCTAAAACCCTTGTAGTTTCCTGAGTGATAGGGGTGCTAGGAGCATCTTTTGTGATAATATTGGGTTGGCCAAAATGTTCGTTCGGGTTTTTCCGTAAGGGAAAATGAACATTTTGGCCAACCCAATATTTGGTCTTAGTCCCCTGTTTCTGACACAGAGCTTCTAAGACCCTTAGGATCTCTGGAGTGTTAAGTGTGTCTTTTTTTATGCTGATGAGATGACAGCTGGCTGGGAGCCCCTAGAGAGCTTCAGGATGGGCACTGGTCATAGAAAGATCAAGGCATAATTAGAGGGTTGGAACTTTCAGCCCTAAACCCCCTCCCAACCTCCAGGAAGGGGAAAAGGGCTGGAGATTTGAGTTAATCATCAAAGGCCAATGATTTAATCAATCATGCCTATGTGATGGAATCTCCATAAAAACCCCAAACAGCAGGGTTCAGAAAGCTTCCAATCCCTGTGCTGGAAGGGTGGCACACCCCAACTCCACTGGGCCAGAAGCCTCTTCATCTGGCTGTTCCACTGACTAATTGACATATGTTACAATGTGTACAGTGTTTCATGCAATGAAACCTATCAATTTCAGTTTATAAAGTAGAAATCACAGAACCAGAGAGAAGGGTGGTTGCCAGGGGCTGGGGGGTGGGGAAAATGAGGAGATATTAGTCAAAGGATATAAAGTTTCAGTTATAAAATGAATAAGTTCTGGGAATCTAATGTACAGCACTGTGATTATAATTAATAATACTGTACTGTCTGCTTGAAATTTGCTAAAAGAGTAGATCTTAGGTGTTCTCATCCACAAAAAAAAAATAATAAAAAAAAAACTATATGAGGTTATGGATGTGTTCATTACCTTGACTGCGGTAATCATTTCACAGTGTATAAACTTATTAAGTCATCACATTGTACACCTTAAAGTCACATTGTACAACGTAAGTATATACAATTTTTACTTGTCAATTATACCTCAGTAAAGTGGGGGGAAAATTTAATTTTTTTCAATTTTATGGTTTTCTTTTCATATTTCAGAGGCCACATTTCTTTTTAGGGTGCAAATATTCCCACAGGCCTTTGTAAGGCTCATAAACTCCTAGCACTGACCTCACAGTGCCTGATGGATAAACCAGATCTCATCTCGGCCACATGAATAGAAAGTCAACTCTCTCTGGTTACCCAGACACTATGACTCGCTTTTGTATTCCTCCATGTTGGCGCTTCTCATGTGTCAAAGCCAATGCAGCAGACAACGTGGAAAGATGCTGACGACAGAACACCAAGAAGACAAATGATTAATGGCTGTCCCACTCCCCAGCACCCTGGAACAGAGAGGTTAATTACCAGCATCTGAAACATCTGATGGGAAGATGTTATACACCCATATTATCAATTAACCTCACATCTAAGAAATTGCCTTCACTGCAAATAATAGAAAATGACTGTCATCCTAATTACAAGGTCTATACCAGAGGCCAGGGTTAGGCAAGGAGACTTCTTTCTTAACTTCTTCCTGGTTAGTTTCCTACTCTGTTTGGCATCCTTTCAATAAGTTACACTCGGGTTCCACTTCCTCCTTAAAGCTGTCCCCAGATATAGTTGCTGCTGCTGCTGTAAATCATTTTTATTGACTACTTACTATATGCCACGTACCACACTAAGTACTTCCTGTGCATTCTCCTCCTCCTCCCACCCACTTCACTTATTCGTGGTTCCTGCCTAGTGTGATTATTCACTTTTCAGTTTCCAAACTTGATCTAGGTTTCTTTAATCTAAGGAATTCAATTTTGCCATGTACTCCCAAAAAGGGGCCGTCACTCTCGACTCACACCAGCCAAACTCACAAAAGAGCAATGCATAAATCAGTGCCAACGGAATTCCCAGGCAGTCCAGTGGTTAAGACTCGGTGCTTTCACTGCCAGGGCCCGGGTTTGATCCCTGGTCAGGGAAGTAAGATCCCACAGGCCGCACGGTGCAGAAAAAAAAAAAAAAAAAAAAATCAGTGCCAACGTGTTGATTGCTGTTGAGAATCAGAAGTGCTTAGGGAAGAAAAGCTCATCTTCTTCACCGAGCACATTTTCTTCCTGTTACAGATCTTTACCAGAAAACATGGTATATACTATTGCTGTCCCTCTCACCATCCCTTGCACACTAATGTGACTACTTCTGTAAATACCTGTGATTCTTTGCCAGGGCTTTCTCTGGCTAAGCCAGAGAAAAGCATGCTAAGCCAATGCATGGAGCAAGTCAGACGTGTCGATGAGGTAATGCCCCCAGGAGTAGTCCTACTGTGATGACTGCTGTGAGTGAAGGATACATACTTCCTCATCCATACAACTTTGCACACCATGAGCAACTCTGAAGTATGTGCTACCCAGCCTCCCAGCTGCCCTCAGCAAAATGCTACTGCTTACTACCCTTCTCTGTCAGTTCCCTCCCCTACTAGTGCTTCGTGGAATCACCTGCCAAATAAGCTCTTTGAACTGAAAACCCTTATCTCAGGGTCTGCTTCTGCGGGGACCCAGCTTATGACAGACATTATGAGTGGTCCTGCAACCAATGAGTCAGATGGGCGATCATAACATTGAGCCCCTGCATTCTAGAGCCTTTCCTGATGCACAAGCAGGTTCTCTTGCTTGTAGGTCTAGGAACTCTCTTTTCTGGACAATTCTGGACACATACACTGACCAGTCTGGCCTCCTTGGACTCACTTCCACAGATCCTCAGTTAACACAGTCTCTCTTGAGAGGACAACCCAACTGATCAGCTTTTTGTGCTTTTAATTACAATCCCCATCCAGGCACCTTCCTGACAGAGGCAGGAGGGGTCCCTAGGCTCTCCCAACTCATCAATCACACACATACCCCTATCCAGGCTTTAGGATGGGTCATTTACTTTTTTCTTGTAATAGATTTTTAAATACATTAAAAACAGTCCCCTTTTGACCACCCCTTTCTCCTGCTACCAGGGTCCAAGCTCAGCTCTGCGTTTCCTTCACGGTTTGCAATTCCACTGGCCAGGTAGATCTTGGGCTGTGGTTCACCATGCACCCGCTATGTTCCTGGTGCACCGGTGGGGCACCTTAAACCATCTGTTCATGGCCAGTACACGGACTAAGAACCAGAGTCGATAGCTTCTTGCCGGGTTCTCGGGCTGCCTGGGGAGGAGCGGCTGTTGCGAGGCGATAGGTGCTCACTTCAGCTTCATCCTGGTCTCCTTACTACTCCCTTCCCTCAAACACCACTGCTTTTGGAGAGGTTGGAAGCCAATTCTAAGCCGTGTGGGTGACAGGGTTTTGGTGCTCCGGCCTCGTGTCAGGCCTGAGCCTCTGAGGTGGGAGAGCCGACTTCAGGACATTGGACCACAAGAGACCTCCTGGCCCCTCATAATATCAATCAGCTAGAGCTCTTCAAGAGCTCTCTGTCTCAACGCTAAGAACCAGCTCCACCCAATGGCCAGCAAGCTCCAGTGCTGGACGCCCCATGCCAAACAACTAGCAGGACAGTAGACAGCAGAGAGGCTGCCGAAAATCATACTAAGTTAACAGACACCGCAAAACACACCACCAGATGCAGCCCTGCCCACCAGAAAGACAAGATCCAACCCCACCCACCAGAACACAGGCACCAGTCCCCTCCAGCAGGAAGCCTACACTAGCCACTGAACCAACCTCACCCACGGGGGGCAGACACCAAACACAAAGGGAACTACAAACTTGCAGCCTGCGAAAGGAGACCCCAAACACAGAAAGTTAAACAAAATGAGAAGACAGAGAAATATGCAGCAGATGAAGGAGCAAGGTAAAAACCAACCAGACCAAACAAGTGAAGAGGAAATAGGCAGTCCCAAAAAATAATTCAGAGCAATGATAGTAAAGATGATCCAAAATCTTGAAAATAGAATGGAGAAAATACAAGAAATGTTTAACAAGGACCTAGAAGAACTAAAGAGCAAACAAACAATGATAAACAACTCAACAAATGAAATGTAAAATTCTCTAAAAGGAATCAATAGCAGAATACCTGAGGCAGAAGAACAGATAAGTGACCTGGAAGATAAAATAGTGGAAATAACTACCACATGGAAGATAAAATAGTGGAAATAACTACCACAGAGCAGAATAAAGGAAAAACAATGAAAAGAATTGAGGACAGTCTCAAAGACCGCTGGGACAACATTAAATACACCAACATTCGAAATATAGGGGTCTCAGTAGAAAAAGACAAAAAGAAAGGGTCTGAGAAAATATTTGAAGAGATTATAGTTGAAAACTTAACTCAACAAATGAAATGTAAAATTCTCTAAAAGGAATCAATAGCAGAATACCTGAGGCAGAAGAACAGATAAGTGACCTGGAAGATAAAATAGTGGAAATAACTACCACATGGAAGATAAAATAGTGGAAATAACTACCACATGGAAGATAAAATAGTGGAAATAACTACCACATGGAAGATAAAATAGTGGAAATAACTACCACATGGAAGATAAAATAGTGGAAATAACTACCACATGGAAGATAAAATAGTGGAAATAACTACCACAGAGCAGAATAAAGGAAAAACAATGAAAAGAATTGAGGACAGTCTCAAAGACCGCTGGGACAACATTAAATACACCAACATTCGAAATATAGGGGTCTCAGTAGAAAAAGACAAAAAGAAAGGGTCTGAGAAAATATTTGAAGAGATTATAGTTGAAAACTTCCCTAACAGAGGAAAGGAAATAATCGATTAAGTCCAAGAAGCACAGAGAGTCCAATACAGGATAAATCCAAGGAGAAACACACCAAGACACTCTCTAGTCAGGAAACACAAGAGAAGGAAAAGACCTACAATAACAAACCCAAAGCAATTAAGAAAATGGTAATAGGAACATACATATCGATAATTACCTTAAATGTAAATGGATTAAATGCTCCAACCAAAAGACACATGCTGGGTGAATGGATATAAAAACAAGACCCATATATATGCTATCTACAAGAGGCCCACTTCAGACCTAGGGACACACACAGACTGAAAGTGACTGGATGGAAAAAGATATTCCATGCAAATGGAAATCAAAAGAAAGCTGGAGTACCAATTCTCAAATCAGACAAAACAGACTTTAAAATAAAGACTATTACAAGAGACAAAGAATGACACTACATAATGATCAAGGCATCAATCCAACAAGAAGATATAACAGTTGTAAATATTTATGCACCCAACATAGGAGCACCTCCATACATAAGGCAAATGCTAACAGCCATAAAAGGGGAAATAGTAACGTAATAATAGTAGGAGACTTTTAACACCCCACTTTCACCAATGGACAGATCATCCAAAATGAAAATAATTGAGCAACACCAAACCAGCTTTATAACAAATGCTAAAGGAACTTCTCTAGTCAGGAAACACAAGAGAAGGAAATGGATCACAAATCAAGCCTTGGTAAATTTAAGAAACCTAAATCGTATCAAGTATCTTTTCCGACCACAACGCTATGAGACTAGATATCAACTGATGGAAAAAAAATGTAAAAAATACAAACATGTGGAGGCTAAACAATACACTACTAAATAACCAAGAGATCACTGAAGAAAACAAAGAGGAAATCAAAAAATACCTAGAAACAAATGACAATGAAAACACCATGACCCAAAACCTATGGGATGCAGCTAATGCAGTTCTAAGAGGGAAGTTTATAGCAGTACAATCCTACCTCAAGAAACAAGAAAAATCTCAAATAAACAACCTAAGCTTACAACTAAAGCGATTAGAGAAAGATGAACAAAATGAAAAACCCAAAGTTAGCTAATGCAGTTCGAAGAGGGAAGTTTATAGCAGTACAATCCTACCTCAAGAAACAAGAAAAATCTCAAATAAACAACCTAAGCTTACAACTAAAGCGATTAGAGAAAGATGAACAAAATGAAAAACCCAAAGTTAGCAGCAGAAGGAAAGAAATCATAAAGATCAGATAAGAAATAAATGAAAAAGAAATGAAGAAAATGATAGCAAAGATCAATAAAACTAAAAGCTGGTTCTTTGAGAAGATAAACAAGATTGATAAACCATTAGACAGACTCATCAAGAAAAGAGGGAGAAGATTCAAATCAACAAATTAGAAATGAAAAAGGAGAAGTAACAACTGACACTGCAGAAATACAAAAGATCATGAGAGATTACTACAAGTAACTATATGCCAATAAAATGGACAACCTGTTAGAAATGGACACATTCCGAGACTGAACCAGGAAGAAATAGAAAATATAAACAGACCAATCACAATCACTGTAATTGAAACTGTGATTAAAAATCTTCCAACAAACAAAAGCCCAGGACCAGATGGCTTCACAGGTGAATTCTATCAAACATTTAGAGAAGAGCTAACACCTATCCTTCTCAGACTCTTCAACAATATAGCAGAGGGAGGAACACTCCCAAACTCACTCTATGATGCCACCATCACCCTGATACCAGAACAAGACAAAGATGTCACACACACAAAAAAACTACAGGGCAATATCACTGAAGAACACAGATGCACAAATCCTCAACAAAATGCTAGCAAACAGAATCCAACAGCACATTAAATGGTTCATACACCATGATCAAGTGGGGTTTATCCCAGGAAAGCAAGGATTCATCAGCATACGCAAATCAATCAATGTGATACACCATATCAACAAGTTGAAGGATAAAAACCGTATGGTAACTTCAATAGATGCAGAAAAAGCTTTTGACAAAATTCAACACCCATTTATGATGAAAACTCTCCAGAAAGTAGGCATAGAGGGAACCAACCTCAACATAATAAAGGCCATATATGACAAACCCATAGCCAACATAGTTCTCAATGGTGAAAAACCAAAACCATTTCCTCTAAGACCAGGAACAAGACAAGGCTGCCCACTCGCGCCACTATTATTCAACATAGTTTTGGAAGTTTTAGCTACAGCAAGGAGAGAAGAAAAAGAAATAAAAGGAATCCAAATCGGAAGAGAAGAAGTAAAACTGTCACTGATTTCAGATGACATTATACTATATAGAGAGAATCCTAAAGATGCTACCAGAAAACTACTAGAGATAATAAATGAATTTGGTAAAGTAGCAGGATACAAAATTAATGCACAGAAATCTCTTGCATTCCTATACACTAATGATGAAAAATCTGAAAGAGAAATTAAGGAAACACTCCCCTTTACCACTGCAACAAAAAGAATAACATACCTAGGAATAAACCTACCTAAGGAGATAAAAGACCTATATGCAGAAAACTATAAGTCACTGATGAAAGACATTAAAGTTGATACAAACAGGTGGAGAAATATACCATGTTCAACATTGTGAAAATGACTATACTACCCAAAGCAATCTACAGATTCAATGCAATCCCTATCAAACTACCACCGGCATTTTTCATAGAACTAGAACAAAAAGTTTCACAATTTGTATGGAAACACAAAAGACTCCGAATAGCCAAAGCAATCTTGAGAAAGAAAAACGGAGCTGGAGGAATCAGGCTCACTGACTTCAGACTATACCACAAAGCTACAGTAATCAAGACAGTATGGTACTGGCACAAAAACAGAAATATAGATCAATGGAACAGGATAGAAAGCCCAGAGATAAACCCACACACATATGGTCACCTTATCTTTGATAAAGGAGGCAAGAATATGCAACGGAGAGAAGATAGCCACTTCAATATGTGGTTCTGGGAAAACTGGACAGCTACATGTAAAGGAATGAAATTAGAACACTCCCTGACACCATACACAAAAATAAACTCAAAATGGATTATAGAACAAAATGTCAGGCCAGACACTATAAAACTCTTAGAGGAAAACATAGGCAGAATGACATATATCACAGCAAGATCCTTTTTGGCCCACCTCCTAGAGAAATGGAAATAACAACAAAAATATACAAATGGGACCTAATGAAACTTGAAAGCTTTTGCACAGCAAAGGAAACCATTAACAAGACGAAAAGATAACCCTCAGAATGGGAGAAAATATTTGCAAACTAAGCAACTAACAAAGGATTAATCTCCAACATATACAAGCAGCTCAATATCAAAAAACAAACAACCCAATCCAAAAATGAGCAGAAGATCTAAATAGACACTTTCCCAAAGAAGATATACAGATTGCCAACAAACACATAAAAGGATGCTCAAATCACTAATCATTAGAGAAATGCAAATCAAAACTACAGTGAGGTATCCCCTCACACCAGTCAGAATGGCCATCATCACAAAATCTACAAACAATAAATGCTGGAGAGGGTGTGGAGAAAAGGGAACCCTCTTGCACTGTTGGTGGGAATGTAAACTGACACAGCCACTATGGAGAACAGTAGCCATAAAAAGAAATGAAACTGAGTTATATGTAGTGAGGTGGATGGAGTCTAGAGTCTGCATACAGAGTGAAGTAAGTCAGAAAGAGAAAAACAAATACCGTATGCTAACACATATATATGGAATCTAAAAAAAAAAAAAAAGTGGTTCTAAAGCACCTAGGGGCAGGACAGGAATAAAGACGCAGACATAGAGAATGGACTTGAGGACATGGGGAGGGGGAAGGCTAAGCCGGGATGAAGTGAGAGAGTGGCATGGACATATATACACCACCAAATGTAAAATAGATAGGTAGTGGGAAGCAGCCGCATAGCACAGGGAGATCAGCTCGGTGCTTTGTCACCACCTAGAAGGGTGGGATAAGGTGGATGGGAGGGAGACGCGAGAGGGAGGAGATATGGGGATATATGTAAATGTAAAGTTGATTCATTTTGTTATAAAGCAGAAACCAACACACCATTGTAAAGCAATGATACTCTAATAAAGATGTTTAAATAAATAAATGAATGAATGAATGAATAAATAAATAAATAAATATTCCCCCCAAAGCCAGCATGTAATGCAGTGGATGCAGAATTAAGAAAAGTTAATTTTGAATGTCAGTGTAATTCTTGTGGGAGAACACGCTTCTATAACTTACCTTCCCAATCTAATAGTGCTTTGATGGTTTTAGGAATTTAATATTTTAGTCATACCCCGCATCTTGCAAACCAATCTGCACAAATTTGCTAATAAAAAGGGCTATCTTGACTCAACTATATCAAAGTGCAAGCCAGCTAACTATCCCCCACGCTCATATACGAAATACAAAAATGATGTTAGCTAAGCCCTTGATTTAAAATGGCCTCATCTGGAGGGGACTATTTTCATAAAGTCATAGCTAATTGGAGAGATGAGCTGACAGGGATGAGGGTGGGGAAGCCAGGGGCAATAGAAAGACAGAGAAACACCGCGGCAGCCCAGTGGTTAAGACACGGTGCTTTCACTGCTGGGGTCCTGGGTTCAATCCCTGGTTGGAGAACTAAGATCCTGCAGGCCGTGTGGCGCAGCCAAAAAAAAAAAAGAGAGAATTTAGTGTAAAGTCCAGAGAGAAATGGAGAGAAAAGCAGAGACAGACAAATGAGACACAGGCAGACAAACAGAGATATATGAAGACAAAGAGAGAAAAATGGAGATTGAGAGGCAGACAGACAGAGGCAGAGACAGAAAGACAAGGAAACTGACAGAAATAGAGTAAGAGGGGAAGAGAGAGGTGGGTGCTGGCTTCCCTCCAACTTTAAAGCCCACACCACGTCATTATCATCATCAGAGTAACAAACCATAAACACCCTGTCATCTGGGTTCAGGGTGTCCACCAAGGTCGGAAGCAAGGTCAAAATGAAGTGGGTTGTTAGGAGCCCAGGCAAGACAGGGAGAGAATGACCAACACAGCTCTCTGGCAGAAGGTTAGACTCCCAGGATTCTGAGCCTTGGAGGTGGAGGCAGAGTCTTCTGGTGCTTTCCAGGCAAGCTGGTCCCCAAAGCATCCATCTTCTGCCTCCTGCCCAGACAGTGCTAACAGGGAATAAGAGTGAAGTTTCACACAGCACTGAAGCCTTCATTTTATAAGGGCTAATGGCTGCAGACCAGGGAAATGCCAGGCTCAGGGTGACTTTCAAAACCCATGTGTTCTCTCTTCAGTGTGATCTGAAGGCATCACATATGGTCATCAGTGCAAACCAAAGCTTTTTTGTCCCCCAGACTTCATTGGTCTTCATAACCATGGGATTTGGCCTAGATTTGCTCTATCAGCTGATATTTATACAGTAAAGAAAAAAAGGATAATGATAATATCAGCAAGCATTTTTTAATATTTATTTATTTATTTTGGCTGCACCAGGTTTTAGTTGCGGCACATGGGATCTTCATTGCAGCATGCGGACTCTTAGTTGCGGCATGCGGGCTTCTTAGTTGCGGCATGCGGGCTTCTTAGTTGCAGCATGCAGACTCAGTTGTGGCATGCACGTGGGATCTAGTTCCCCGACCAGGGATCGAACCCAGGCCCCCTGCATTGGGAGTGCAGAGTTTTACCTACTGGACCATCGGGGAAGTCCCAGCAAGCATTTTTTGACCACTGATTGTGTGGTAGGCATTGGGCAAAACTTTACAAGAATTATGTCATTTCATGCTCACCACAAAACTCTTTGCGTTTTAGTAACAGTATTTTTTAGGTAAGATAATTGTAGCTCAGAGAAGTTGTGTTTTGTCTAAGAACACACTCCTAACAGTTTGAAGAGACAAGATTTGGACCCATTTCCCAGCTGTTCACCACAGTGCCTCTCTTCCAAGTCTCTGCTGTGAAGGTTCATTTAGTTAAAGAATGTAGTTCTTCCAAGTGGCCAAAGAAATGGTTTCTGAAATCCCCCATGCTCCCTTCCTCACCATGCCTTTGCATATGCTGTTCCCTCTACCTAAATGCTTTTCCTTTTCCTCTGTCCCCTCTTCTAAGTCTGCTCACTTTTTAGATATCAGTTCAATTGTCTTTTTTTTCAAGGGAACCTTCTCTCATTTCCTTGACCAGGTCAAATTCCTCTATTATGCTCTCTTGGAGTATGATGTACCTTTCCTGGGTTCACTAACTTCAGTTACAATTTCACATATTTTTGTGTGATTGTTTGATTAATCACAAAACTTCTGCTAGTGAAAAATTCCATAAAGGAGGGATTGCATCTGTTTTTTGCTTATCCCTCCATCCCCAGCACCCAGCAGAGCCCTTGGCCCATAGTACGTATTCTTTTGTATATATATTTAATTAATAAATTACTTAATTACTGAGTGAGAGAGTGAACGAAATAACTAGAAACATATGTTAAAATCAAAACACAGACCTACTAGAGCATGGACTTGAGGATATGGGGAGGGGGAAGGGTAAGCTGTGACGAAGTGAGAGAGTGGCAGGGACATATATACACTACCAAATGTAAATTAGATAGCTAGTGGGAAGCTGCCGCATAGCACAGGGAGATCA
>NC_041232.1:11294215-11344504 GCF_002837175.3 Physeter macrocephalus | reverse complement strand
AAGAGGGAAGAGATATGGGAACACATGTATATGTATAACTGATTCACTTTGTTGTAAAGGAGAAACTAACACACTATTGTAAAACAGTTATACTCCAATAAAGATGTTAAAAAAAAAAAAAAAGATTAGAGGGTTTCCCTCGTGGCGCAGTGGTTAAGAATCCACCTGCCAATGCAGGGGACAGAGGTTTGAGCCCTGGTCCAGGAAGATCCCACAGGCTGCGGAGCAACTAAGCCCATGCTCCACAACTACTGAGCCTGCACTCTAGAGCCTGTGAGCCACAACTACTGAGCCCACGTGCCATAACTACTGAAGCCCGTGCGCCTAGAGCCCATGCTCCACAACAAGAGAAGCCACAGCAATAAGCCTGCTCACCGCAACTAGAGAAAAGCCCGCATGCAGCAACAAAGACCCAATGCAGCCAAAAATAAATTAAATAAAATTAATTAATTTTTTTAAAAATCAAGATTAGAAATATGAAGATGGGAAAATGCTATAAGAAACAGCTGGGGGTTGGACACCTAGTAGGAAAAGATTATTTTCAATTGTTTAGAAAAGGAAAACAAGAATTCAAAGTCTTAAAGCAAAACTGAGGGATAAATTGTATTGGTTCCCATTCATGGTGAAGTTTTAGTTTTAGCTTTTAAAAAGAAAAATAACATCTTAAAAATATAAAAAAGAAACAGGGGAGTTGAAAATAGTTGCCTCAAGGGATGGACTCGGAGAGAAGTCGGAAACTAATATTTTGTTATAAATATGTTATAATCTGACTTTTAAACTATGTGTATGTATTATGTCAATACAATTAAATCATAAAAATTAAAAGTAATGACTTTACTGGAATTTTTTTGAATATAAGAAGAAAGATGAAAGGGAAGGAGAGGAGTTTTTCAAACGGAAAGAGAATGGAGTTGGGAGGGGGGAGGGGAGGATGTCAGTGAGGAGGCATCCCGGAGAGCAATCCATGCAGTTCAAAGGATCTGGGTACCCACAGTCTAATTCTGAGTATTAGGAGTCAGTGCTGACCTTGAACTACACAATGCAATAGAAAGAGGCCCTCTATGAAATTGTATACAAAATAAAGTATGTGTGAATTTCCCAGGTTCTATGGCTTTGGTCAGATTATCAAAGGAAGCTACGATGAAAGGTTAGGAACTAGTAAATAAACAAGGTAATTTTTTAATATTTTTAAAAATTGAAAGATTTCATGTAAAAATCTAGATTTCCAACTTCTGTCCCCCAAAATACAATAACACTAATGCTGTAATGCCTCGTGGTAATGATTGCCCAGAGTTGAGTTGCAGCTGCTCCCTGTGTAACACGGAAGACCAAACCTGACTCAATACTGGATCTATTTCTTTTACTTTAACCTTTGTATTCTATTGCTTTTGCTACTAATTAAGAATGCTGTCTAGAGCCTGAAATACAGGATAGGCCATTCTCAAGGCTCTGACCTTTAAAGGTGTAACAATTTTCCTTCATATGGAGATTAAAAGTTGCAGAACAGAGAATAACATTGGTCTTGTTGGAGGTTTTCAGGAATATGGTGACCTGACCTAATTCCACAGCTGCAAGAACAAAGGATTCCCACACCAAGAAGTTTGCAGCAACCAGCCACACCCCCTTTTATCATAAAAGAAGCCTGAATTCTAACTCAGGAAAGATGGTTTTTGTTTTTTGTTTTTTTCCCTAGGAAGAATTTTATTGTCAAGTAATTCCCTTAGGGAACAAAGTCTTCTGAGAACTCTGAAGCACACTCTCTCTCTCCTTTCCTTCTGTGATTTAAGATGGTTCTTTGGGACACTAGACCACCATCTTCTCGGTCTGCTGGCTTTCCAAATTAAGTCTCTATTCCTTGCCCCAACAACTCATCTCTCCATTTATTGGCCTATCGTGCAGGGAGCAGTATGAGCTTGGACTCGGTAACACCTAGAGATGGAGGAGCATATGTTCTCCAAATCACCACATCCTACCACTCTTGTATTTTCCTGGCCCAGCCTGCTTCACTTGTTGACATTTCATGCCTGAACCCTGTAAGCAGTCAAGTGTGCAACTCCTGTCAGAAAGTGGCTAGTTCAGACTAAAATGTGAGTAGCTGATATGTTTGCATGCTTTTGTGTTTTTTTGCTGTTCTTTTTTAATATGAGCTTATTGAACCCATCAAAGTCCCTAATGATGGAATTCATAGGAGACATATTTCTGAGTCCCACTCAGACAATGTTTATACTCCTCACTCTCTCTCCCATTCAGGCTGGACCAAAAGAACAGAAATCCAGTTCCAAGCATTCTCCCTCTAAAAGACTTCTGTAGACCTTCCCAGATTTCTCTGCATTCTATTTTTGTTGTTAATTTAGTTTGCACTGGCTGGTTTTTGTTTGTTTGATTTTGGAGTCTTTTGTTTTATTTTTGGATTGGTATGTTGTTTTTTGTTTTTTGTGGGGTTTTTTTGGTTTGGTTTTTGCTTTTCCAAGACAAACTGTTAGCTGCTGGCAATCATAATTTTGCCTGTCAAAAGAATCTTGGCCTCCAAGAAAATGGGGCATCAGTAGTTCCCTTTGATTGACACATACATTTGAAAGCTTTTGTTTTCCTCCCTAGCTCTGAGGTAACAATCACAGACAGCCACTATTGCTGGGGTCACGCTGAGAAAAACCCTGTTACCTTTCCATAATAAAATGCTGTGCAGTTTGAAATCGTCTCATGCTGGGCCCATTTTCCTAACTGCTTGGCACCTGCAAAGGGACAAAATGACTTTGAATTGAGGGGTGGCAGTGAGAAAAACAAAGGCGACCAAGCCAGAGTCTGTGATGTTCTTTATACTACAAGCTTGAAAACAGTGACTCCCACTGCAACTGAAAGGGAGAGAGAGATTCCTTGCCTGAGGCTGGTGCCTAAGAGACTGAATCTCTACTTTACTTGAGTCAATTACATTTGATTCAGTACTTCCGGAGCATAATTATGTGAAATGCAGTATGCCTGACTTGTGGGGATGCAAAGATGAGGAAGACACAGCCACAGTTCTCAAGGAACTTGAAGTCTAGTAGGAGACATCAGACAAAACCCCAAAGACTGATAACAAATATGGTTTCCAACTACATAATCTTTCTGATCTTTCCTGACAAATGTTTATTCCCACTTTTTTTGGTAAACACCACTATGTTCCCAATCTCAAGCTATTTGACCCAGGTTAGACCCTCACCCCCCCACTTCCCTATTGCTTCCTGAGAGAGAGATCAAGTTCCAATTACACTGCTTGAGCCCCTAGATCAAGTCATACCTAAAATCTTCCCCCTTAGTCTTTTCTGAGCCTTCAAGCTGTCAAGTCCCTGTTTGTTTGTTTGTTCTGCCTAAGCAGGTTTAAGTTATCTTTTTTAACTGAAGAAGTCCTAATAAAAATATATGCCAGTTCTATTACGTAATGTAACCAAACCTTCCTAAAGAAAATGCTTCCTCCACTGAATGATCTGGGGCCAGACCTGAGCTTTAGGGTGTTAAAGGAAAGAAATGCAACTATAACTACAATAGAAGATTGTGAACCTGGAGGCAAGAAGACCTGTCCAGGCAAAAATGCCTAGACAGAGCAGTGCGCTTCTCAAACTTCAATATGTATATGGATCAGCCAGGGATCTCATTAAAATCCAGAGTCTAATTCAGTAAGTCTGGGGTGGGGCCTGGGATTCAGCATTTATAACCAGCTCCCAAGAGATGCTGATGCTAATGCTGCTAGACCAGGACCACACTTTGAATAGACAGGGCTCAAATCAGAGCAGTGAACAGCTGCAAGTGTTTAGGGCAGAAGTGGCCATTGAACATGTTTTATTTGGCTCATACAGTATTTTTAAAAATTAAAAAATGTTACTATACCAGTTTATGTTTGTGTATGTTTGAAATTTTTCACTATAAAAAGTGTTTTTAAGTTTAAACTAATTGTCAAAATATAAAGGTGACTTTACACAAATGTTCCAAGTTCTAGCTTCTCAAGAAATCAGATGATCTGGCCACTCTGGGCCCATAATCCTGCCTGGCAACGTGAGGCTCTCTGGTGGGGCTCCAGTTGGCCCCACAGTCCATTGGCTCAGCACAGCACAGTGGTTAAGAGTCTGGAATCTGGACCCATCCTGCCCATCTGGTCCTGACTTGGTACTTCCTACCCATGTGATTGTGGTCAAGTGACTTTCATCAGTTTTCCTATCTGTGAAATGGGAGTGACATACAGTGAGAATTAAGTAAATGAATATGTGTAAAGCTCTCCAGACAGTGCCTGATTCCCAGCTGGGACCAAGTAAGGGTTGGGATCATTATTTATCTCCTGGTCCTTGTATGCACCCAAGTTTGCAATCCCTGGTTTATAAGGTGAAATTAAAAGAACACTGTCAATGGGCAAGGCCAGGAAGATCCCCTCTTACTATGAAAACCACCATCCCTGGGGTAAGAAGTGAAGATGGGGGTAAAAATCTGATACACACGGGCAGATGCCCACTGTCTCTTAAGCGTCTAGATATCAGCACTTTCTGCATCTCCCCTCTTCCTATCCCTTAGAAAGACCCTTGACCAAGGCCTAAGGAGGGAGAGGTATCCCAGCTGATGCCAGGCAACCCCTAGGACCGCTGAAGAAGGCTCACATCCAACACGCGTGGCTACCCGGACCAGGTGTTAACCCCCTGCCCATCTGGGAAAGAGTGACACCGCTGGAGGCACCGCCACTGCGCCCCAGGCACCACTCGCGCTGGCGACCACCTGTTTTCCGCGCCCGGGCGCTGCCGCTAACACACCCTTTCAGGGACCCGCCCCCCCAAATTCCGGTCGGGTCCCACCAGTCCTGAGCCTTCTCCCCGCCGTTCAATTCTGTCGTCACCCCAACCCTCAGTTTTAGCGCACCCTCCAGCTATAGCAGCCCCATTCCCCGTCCTGTGTCAAGTCGGCTGCGGCGGCCCGCCCCCCTTCCCGCAGCCCCCGCCCTGCCCACCTTACCCGCCCGCAGCGACTGTGGGCCCGCCGTCCCTCGTCCTCCGCCTCCAGCCTTGTCGCCTCTGCGACCGCCACCACCACCGCGGCAGAGCCACCTGCGCGTGACCCTCGATCACCAACTCCCTCCCCCGCCCCCCCCACACCTACACACCCGCGTGCGTGCTCTGACCTTAGATGTGGGAGCAGTGGATGAGGGGAAGCTTATAAAGGGTAAGCTCAAAGATCGAGACCACCTTCCTCCCCCTCCACCACCGCCTGTGCAAGAAAAGTTGTCTCTGCAGTTGGGTTTCTCGGCTGGCAGAACCCATTCACCTACTCCTCCCTCTACTGTTCAGTCATTCACTCATTTTCCTGATCCCCAAATACACAGTGGTCTTCGGCCCCTGGCAGAAGGGGGGGTCGCCACTTGCTGTCCCTATACTAGGAGCACTTTCCTCCCCTCCTAAGGGTCCTCAAAGGGAAAATCAGGAAAGGTGGGGTTGGACAGAGGTGGGGGGGGCGGTCAACTGCCATCTCTAGTCTAAAAAGTAACTGCTGGCAAGAATGAGCAAGATTTTTAATCAGTGACTGACACAGGGCCTAAAGTGGACTTTCAGCCAGTTTATTTAACCCCTTTGACCAAATGAAATAGAGTTGATGTTGGAAGTATTAAATGCATTGTTTTATGTAACAGGCTTAGAAAAGTGTCTGGCACACAGTAGGCACTCAATTATAGCAGCTATTATTACCGCCCGCTTGCATTCAGCAAGACACCCATCCCAAAGGTGGAATGGAAAAGAACATCTTGCCAGTGTCGAAATCATCTCATTCTCTTCCTGTTTAAGGCAGGTGATGTAAACCAGAAGACTGTGGCCAAGGGTGGCCTGCAGAATATGTTGTTTGGTTTAGTCAGTGTTTTAAGTGAATTAATTGCCAACACTTAAAAACTGAGAGAGCAAATAAATATGGGGATTTTCAGTAACTCTTTGATAAACAGAAAGTTTAGGCCATACTAAGCCCACTTTCCTGGAGGCAGGAAGCTCAGGAGCCGTGGGTCCTTTAAACAGGTGTTTCTTCTGACTGGTCAGTTTCCACTAGGCCCACTTCACTCATTTACAAGGTCTTCTTGGAGCCTGTGGACCTTTTGAGTTCAGCCTAAGGTCTAATGCTGAGTTTTCTCCAGTTTCCCCAAGAAGTAATTTTCACTATCCCAGGAAACTGAGGATCAGAAAGGTCTAGTGAATCGTCCAAGGTCACACAGCTAATAAACAGAAAAACTGAAATTAGAACCCAGTTTTTATATCCCAGATGCCTGAGGGGTAAGGGGAAGCATAAAGGGGAAAAAGTGCTTTACACCAAACCATCTTCTTGAAAGGAGCATTTTTATTAACAGCCTGCCTGAATGCCAATTTGGGGGGACTGTTCAATAAGAATTTAAATTTTTAGCTTCATCTGAATTGGCAGTGCCCTCTCCCACACTCACTCCACCTCCTTTTTCTTTCTCATTTAAGCACTTTGGAAAATTTCTAAAGGTTTAACTAAGAACAAAAATATTTCTTATTTCATCCATCCCTAATTATTACTGGCAACCATAAGTTTTCTTTCCTTTTTTTTTTGGTTTCTTTATTTATATTTTACTCTTTGTAGTTTATAAATTTTCAAAATCAAAGTGTCTTTCCTGTTAAGTTTTCAATTAGGGTTGTGTGGTCTTTTAGCTCAATAAACACACACATAAGAAAAAATGTGTGTTGTGCATATACCCGCCTATCTATATACACTCCCACTCCTCCTAGCAGGCTCTTGGTGTCTCTCCAGGTATCACTGCCCCCAAATGTATTTACAGATATCAAAATTAAACACCAAAGTCACTAAGAGTTTTTTTAATAAGCATAATTTTATCTCTCACATGAAAGTTTTAGAGAGTTTGGTTGCAACCATTGGCCCTAAAAAAATGATCCTACATTTACTGTCAATTTGTGCATGTTGATAACTAATTCAGAAGAATCTTAAACACAGTGGAGGCAACCCCCTTCCCCCCAAAAAAGAGACACATATCCAGGCCAGATTCAGCTAGTTTATGCCTTCTGTTCTTGACTTTTAAGGCACTCCTTAAGGTGTGTCTACCCCTATGAGGTCAGTGGGAAAGCTCTTCTCCTTAGGCCTTGGACCACTTTGATCCTCTATAGGTTGACAATGTGGGTTGTCAATCATTCCATTCTGTCCAATTACTCTGCAGTGTGGAATGGGTGGTTGGACAGAGGAGGAGGGAAGGGCTCCAGAGACTACAAATTGGAAAAAAGGGAGGAGTAAGAGGTCCTCACTGTGGTCTACCTTCAGCCTCAAGCATCTTTAAGGTGTAACTGAAAGTGTGGTCCCCAGACCAGCAGCATCAGCATCACATGGGAGCTTGTTAGAAATGCATATTCCTGGGCTCTTCCCTAGAGCTATTGAGTCAAACACTCGGGGTGAGGCTCCCAGGGAATCTATGGTTAACATGCCCTCCAGGTGATTCTCATGAATACTAACGTTTGAGGTCAACCTCATCCTGAGTGCTTTATGCTACAGAGATTTATGCTTTTAATCTCTCTTTCTCCACCTTAAGTTACATTACCAAAGGCTCCCTTCTCAGTTATCCTGGCCAGACCCCAGAGAGAAAGGGAGGCTAGGAACCTCTCCCATAACACTGAGAATCTTGAATAACTTTATCCCTTGCCTTTGGAATATATCATCTTATAATTCAATATTATGCAAATAACCCAATTAAAACGTGAACAAAATATTTGACAGTTCAAAAAAGAAGGTATATAAATGGCCAATAAGTGCATGAAAAGGTGTTCAACAGCATTAATCATTAGGAAAATGCAAATTAAAACCTCAATGAGATAACCACTATACACCTGCCAGGTGGGCTAAAACTAATAAGAATGACAATACTAAGTGTTTGTGAGGATATGGAGCAACTGGAACATTCATGAACTGCTGATGGGAATGCAAAACGGTACAATAACTTTGGAAAAGAGTTTGGCAATTTCTTATAAAGCTCAGCATACACTTATCAAACGACCCAGTAGTTCCACTCCTGGGCATTTACCCAAAAGAAATGAAAGCGTATGCTTATACAAAGATTTCCACATATCAGTGCAATTCATAATAGCCCCAAACTAGAAGTGACCCAAATTCCCATCAATATATGCATAGATAAACAAATTCTGGCATTTCCACATAATGGAATACTCTTTAGTGATGAAAAGGGAATGAGCCACTGATACACTCAACAACGTGGATGAATATCAAAAACATCAAGCTGAACAAAAGAAGTCAGACAGAAAAGGTTACATATTGTATGATTTCATTTATATCAAATTCTAGGGATCTGTCATGATAGATAGGAGATCAATGGTTGTCAGGGATTGATGGGGTGGTGATTAAGGGCAAAGGGATATAAGGAAAGTTTCTGGGGTGATGGAAAGGTTCTGTTATCTTTACTGTAGTGGTGGTTATACAGATGTAGATATCTGTCAAAACATATTAAACTGCCCACTTAAAATGGGTGCATTGTTACACGGAAATCACGCCTCCATAAAGCTGATTCTTTTTAGCATTATCACACATCAATGACAGTTTGATAAGAGTGATATTTTAAAAATAAATTTATGTCTTTTAGTTATTTATATTTGGCTGCACTGGGTCTCCATTGCTGTGCGTGGGCTTTCTCTAGTTGTGGCCAGCATGGGCTACTCTTTGTTGTGGTGCGCGGGCTTCTCACTGCGGTGGCTTCTCTTGTTGCAGAGCACGGGCTCTAGGCGCGCAGGCTTCAGTAGTTGTGGCACGTGGGCTCGGTAGTTGTGGCTCGCGGGCTTTAGAGCGCAGGCTCAGTAGTTGTGGCACACAGGCTTCTTCCCGGACCAGGGCTCGAATCCGTGTCCCCTGCATTGGCAGGTGGATTCTTTACCACTGCACCACCAGGGAAGTCCCAAGGGTGATTAATTTTAAGTGCCCGTCTGGCCCAGCTGTGCCCAGGAGGGAATGGCTAACACCAAAAGAAACAGAGAGGTGTCTCTGGTTGGCTTCCAGTCCATCTTAGTGCAGAGCCTGTGCTCTCTGTTCCCACTGCAGCTTAGAGGCAGTTCAGCAGTGCAGACACTTTTCCCACATGAAATAAATTCAAATGCCCAGTAACTGGGAAGCAAGCTCCCTGGCTCGATGCAATTACCAAGCACTCCTCACTCTGCCCTTTGAACCAGCCCGACAACCCTGGGATAGAGATTCTGTAAGGAGCGAAGAAGCCATCCTTCCGGGGTTGCCTGGGGACTCTCACCAGCCACATACAGGCACCTGTGCTCCAGTCTCTAACGCTGCTTTCCTAATTGGAGTCAGGATCATCAGAGCTGTGTTCCTGAGCCTTTTGGCGAGAGAAGAAAGCCACAGGCTTGGGGACTCCAGAACATCAGATCCATTTCTGACCGCAAAAGCAGAGCTGCCACGTCTCACAACTCTAAGGGGTGCCACTCATGTAGAATAAATACCAGGTAAATGGCATCCCGGGAACTGGGCAACACAGTGGCCCCTCATGAGACATGGAACTAGGCACCAGCAGCAAAGGTCTGTGGCATTAGCTGGAATAATCCCCATGAGGGATCATTCTTCTCTTCACAGGCTTTTTTTTAATAAAATTCATCTAGCATAAAATTAACCATTTTAAAGGATTCAAGTCAATGACGTTCACAATGTTGTGCAACCACCTCCACTATCTAGTTCCAAAACCCTTTCATCACCCCAAAAGGAAACCTCTACCCAGTAAGCAGTCACTCTCCATTCCTTTTTCTCCTCCTAGCCCCTGGCAACCACTCATCTACTTTCTGTCTTGATGGATTTGCCTATTCTGGACATCTCATATAAATGGGATCATACAATATGTAGTCTTTCATGATTGACTTCTTTCACTTAGCATCATGTTTTCAAGATGCATCCATGTTGTAGCACAAATCAATATTTCATTCCTTGTTATGGCTGAATAATATTCCATTGTATGGATAGATAACACTTTCTCTTGATCCAGTCCTAAGTTCGTGAACAACTGGGTGTTTGCAGGTCTTTTTACAGCCCTTATCTTAGTCCTCGGAGGTGAACAGGACTGTGAGTTCCTTGGAGGACAAATCCATGCCTTTTGAATTCCTGCTCTAACAGAATACCATAGACTAGGCTGCTTAAACAACAAACACTTATTTCTCACAGTGCTGGAGGCTGGAAGTCTGAGTTCAGGGTGCCAGCATGGTGGAGCTCTTGATGAGGACCCTCTCCCTGCTTCTATCCTCCCGTGGCCTTTCCTGGGTGTGTGCACAGAGAGGGACCTCTTATCTCTCCCTCTCCTTATAAGGACACTAATGCTGTCACGAGGGCCCCAATAACCTAATGACCTCCCAAAGGCCCCACCTCCAAATACTGTCACATCTTGGATTAAGATTTCAACATACGAATTTTGGGAGGACACAGCATTCAGGCTGGTAGGTGGCAGTTTTAACAAGCAAGGGAACTTACTCCCGAGTCTTGTCTTGGGGGAGATCTCCACACCCGCCTGAAACATTTATATAGAGGCCACAACTGGGCTCAGTTATATATACTGTCCAGACAGTCTCAACCACACCTACTCTCTCAAGGCTGGGCTGTCCTTGAGAATGGCTCTCACTGCAGGAACAGTGGGCAGAATGTACACTGCAAGGTCGGGGAAGGGGGTGAGAAGCCTGATTGCCTGGGGCCACCAACCGGTGGTCACGTCCTCTCAACGACCTCCTCCAACAGCTGACCCTGACACAAAAATATGAGTGCAAATAAATTATTTGGGGAGGTGGTCTCAGGAAGCACTGGTAGAGGAGAGGGGAAGGCAATGGAAGGAAGCAAATAAAAGTGCATCACTGAGCAGATTGCCATTGGGGCAACAGAGCTCAAATCCCCACTCAATGTATCCTCAACCAAGGAGCAAGGGATCTGGGATCTTACTGTTATCCCCCAGCTATCACCAGTCGTGGGTTGATACATGCTCCAGGAGAAGGGAGGGGTGCTAACTCCTGGCACTTCTAGCCTGCCCTGTAAATAGCCAGATAAAGCCCTCGCCTACAAATCTTAGGTGCAGCTGTTGGAAGCTCTCAGGTCTGCATGCTCAAAAATGGAGTGTGCCAAGCAGATATGAGCAGGGCACCCACAACATCTGCTACAGGGACTCACTGAAGGATTTTAAGCAGAGTGAGTTTCAAAGCTCACTCTGGTCTTTGGGAGGAGAATAGGCTGTAGGCGACAGGAGTGGAAGCACAAGTGCAGCTCAGATCCTGCTGGCAGTGGTTCCAGCAGGAGATGGCCGTAGTTTGGACCAGGATGGTGGCAGTGGGGGTGGAGAGAGTGGGAAGGTTTGAGATATATTTAAAAGTAGGAACTGCAGGGTTTGGTGATGGATTGGATATGGGGATGAGAGAGAGAGGGCCATCAAGGATAGTTCCTAAGTTTCTGGCTTTGTCAACTAGGTGAATGAAGATGCTATTCTCTGAGAGGGAAAAGGAGAAGAGGATGTTGGTATTATTGTGGAACTGGATTAAATTAAGGAGACTGCACCTAACCTGGGGCCTTCCCCATGCTAGGCACTCGGTATGGTTCTGTGTTTTTCCCCCCACTCCCATGTTCTCTGAAGACAAGATCAAAGCCTGCTGGGGCCCACAATGAGTGAAACATTTAACCTCTGGGAAATAACAGATAATAGAAACAAACCTCACAGCTCACCTTGGCAGGTTATTGGAATTCCATATGACATTCCAACCCAATTCTGGAAGCAGATTCCAGAAATTACCTTTGGTCCTACTATACCAGGGGCAGATCTTTTTCCTGATTGGCAGCAATTATGGCATAATCTGAGTGTTAGAGCGATGCGGTCATTTTCAGCTGGCAATGTGCTTTTAATTCAGTATTTTCAAATGGCTCAGAGTTTTCTTCTTAACACATGGTCCAAAAATAAACATGGGAGAGCAAACATTTGGGATTTGTTCCAGAAGATTTGAATCAGTCACTCACGTATTCAACAAACATTAGCATCGATTTCAAGGGAACTGGGAGAGAAAGAAGAGCTTTCTCAAGAGCTAAATCATATGGGCGGAGACGAAACTGTTCAAAACAAAGAAAGAAACTGCACTGAGGGGGTCAGAAAAAGCGGTGATTATGTCCACAAGCGGCTTTGTTCAAAACAAAGAAAGAAACTGCACTGAGGGGATCAGAAAAAGCGGTGATTATGTCCACAAGCGGCTTTACAGGGAATACAGGGCCATGGAATGATGCAATAGACTTAGAGATGGAGAGACATGCAGAGTTACCTGAACAGGAGTGCAAACTGGTACAACCAGTTTGGAAAACTGTTTGGCAATATCTATTAGGACTAAACATACATATACACTGTAATCTAGCAATTCCATTCCTAGGCATATTCCAAAGAGAAACGCATTCATTTGTTCACTAAAAGACATGTGCTAGAGTGTTCAAGGTTGTGCTATTCATAATAACAAAAAAATCAAAACAAAGAAACTGGAAACCCAAATGCCCACCAACAGTAGTATGAATGAACAAACTGTGGTATATTTACACAATGGAATATCGTACACTGTACAGCAATGTAAATGAATAGTTTACAACAACATGCAATAACATGGATGCTTCCCAAACAAAGTCATGATTCTAATAATAATACTTTGCATTTGGACATACTGTTAAATAATTCCAAGAAATACTGAGTAGTATTCCCAGAACAGACACTGTCCTAGGTACTGGAGATACAGACAGTAAACAGGACCTTGAAAAACCTTTGCCTTCATGGATCTTACGTTCTAGTGGGGGGAACAGAGAGCAAATAAGTAGTATATCCGAAATCTCCAAACATGTTTTAGTTTGGGTTTTGGCCTTTTAATGGAATTAAATAACTTAATGGCCAGGATTGAACTAAATGAACATGATGCTCTAAACTGGGAGGTGACGGACCTTTGTGGGGGGGGGGGGTGACCCTTGATGGACATCAAGGGACCAACGAGTCTCCTAGAATTATATGTAAAATGTATGTCTGCGGATTTTTCTGGAGAGATGGCCCAAGGCATACTCAGTTTCTTAAAAAGGTCGCTGACACAAACGGAGTTCAGAACCTCCAAATTCTCCCCAGTGTTGTTTAGGGAGCATACAAACATTCTCAGAGCACTTGCCTATAATCATGGGATCAACTGTATTTTACTCCATTTGCTCAACATTATTTCTCTGAACCAGCAAGTGTACATACAGCCACAGGCTACGTGTCATTAGCAAATGCTACAAAAGATCACACTGCTTCACACTCTGATTGCTTAGCAGAACCACTCCCCGAACATCAGGCATGGGGTTGTTTCTCCTTTCTTACCATTCCATAAAGGCTGCTGTGAGAGCTTTAGAAAGATTGTTTGTTCCTTCTAAAGGGTTGTCTTGGAGTGTTTTTGAAAACTGCAAGAAGTGGGTCAAATGGTATCAATGGTTTAATACTCCAGGATGGCTAATGACCACGTTTTCAATATAGCAAGAACAGCTATTAAAAATCACCTACAGGATATGACAAAGGGATCGTTTCAGCTTTAATTCATCACTGATCTTCCTCTCCTCTGCACAATAGTAGTCATTTATCCGTGATGAAATAGGAGAATGAAACATACTTATTACAATAATGGAAAAATACCTACTTTCTGGCAAGATATTTCATGCTTCTATGCCCTTGGAAGTGAAGTTCCTCTCAAATTTTTTTCCTATTATTCACCATAACCAATGTGTCAGTTTCAGGGTAAATAGGGAAGATGGGGGGGGGTTAAAGGGTGGAATGTTGCCATGGTAACAAAGGATTTCAGTGATGAGTATCCATGGTGATTGTTGCTAAATTCTGAGAGGTTTTAAATGCTTTATTTAAAATACATAACAACTGTGCAGCTGCTGAGGATGTTATGAGGGGAAGAGAGGAATGGGCTGTTTGTGCATTTATGGATACATGCTTGGTGTGGTTCAGAAGGAAAAGGCAGTTCAAGGACAGACGTGCCCCCTGTGTGATGCCTTTTAGCAGCTATCAAGGACTTCTATCCCTCTAACACAGAATGCTCCCACACCCCCGGGTCCCAATTTTACCTCCATCGCCTACTCAACGGGGTGACATCTAAGATAGACTCAGGCAGGAACCAGTCCCCACCCTGCTCCTTCCCTGGGTACCCTGCCCACATCACTGCCTCAGAATAGAAATACCCGGCACTTCTGAGCAGAACTGAGAGTTCCCAAGGGGTGAAGCCCATTGGAAGCTTAAAATGAATGCTGAGTATTGTAAAGTAGAGCCTATTTTTTCACCCCCAAATTTGCATGGAATACGAATTGGAGAAATGGGACTAGAATCCAGGTCGTCTAGTTAGTAATCCAGAGTTCGCTCGCTTTCCTTTTGTATTAGAATGAACTTTGACTATGAACAGCAAAGACCCAACGTAACAGGAACTTTAACAAGATGGGAGCTCATTTCTCTTTTACAAATCAATCAATTAATCAAGCACTAAATCCAGAGGCTCAAGAGGCCAGGCTCACCTTGTTGCTCCACTAGACTCCACTCTCATGGTCACTTCATTGTCCGTTATGACTGCCTAATTCCAGCGATCACAACCAAATTCCAACCAATGGGAAAAAGGAAAAGATGAAGAAATAAAAGCAAAGGGTCCAAATGGCTGTCTTTTTAAGAAGGTTCCTGAAAGCTTCTACCTGACACTTCCCCTTATACCTCACCTACTGTTACCGAACGCAAGTTTGTGTGCCCGACAAACAGTGAGGCCAAACAATACCAAAACGTTGGAGTTTGGAGCAGAGAAACGTTTATTTCAGGGCCATGCAAGGAGATGGGTGGCTCATGCCTTGAAAACCCCCAACGCCCTGAAAGCTTTCAGCAAAGCCCTTTTATAGGAAAGGTGAAAGAGGGGCGTAGTTAGTTGTTACAAATTTCTTGGTGTCAGACCCTTTGTTCTTGAGGTCAGGGCAGGGTCAGGTCACTATCTTCCTGTAAACCTCCACCAAAACAAAAGTTATTCTCTGTTCTGACAAGAGAGGGCAAGGTCCCGAGGCTCAACTTTTGCCCTCTGAGGTCCAGGGCCTGGCTAAGAGGAGGGGGTCCCTGCACCAGCCGGTTACCCTTCCCGGGAGCATTAGTCCAGCACCCAGTCTCAGTCTTCCTGCCAGTGCCCAGGCCCAGCTGAAGAGACAGATCTCAGCTGGTGGCGCCCTCAGGGGCAGGGCCCCAGATCCTGCCCAGCTGTTATCACTGAGGGAGCCAAGCGCCCAGGCCCCAGCTGGCCCTCAGGCTTTTCATTTAAACTGAACAGAGTCATCTGTATAGGATCAATAGGTATATATGTTGTAGCAAATACCAGCTGGCTTACTTCCCAGCTCACCCCAACTGCCCTTCTCTGAGAATAGCCCCAACTGTTAGAGGAACCATTGACCAAAACTGCCCACCCTGGCCAGGCCTGAGAGTAACCACTTGCATGAGTTATCTTACAGCGGGAGGTCCCAGTGAGGAACACGGAACCAACAAGCTACCACCAAGTGGAAGAATTCGGGAAAGGTCAAAAGGAGGGAGGAGACGCCAGTCCATGTGTCCTACCAACCCCCCAGAATCCTTCTCGCTGTAATCCATCCTGGCTGAGCGATGTGCGCACCACCAGGAAGGACCCTGAGTCAGAATGATTGGCCAGAGATGACCCGGAAACTAACCCCATCACCATTAAACCCGAGACTGCGAGCCACATGGCAGAGCAGTTCTCCTGGGTTCCCTCACCCTGCTGCTCTGTGCCTGGGCACCTCTTCCCAATAAAGTCTCTTGCTTTGTCAGCACACGTGTCTCATCAGACAATTCATTTCCGAGTGTTAGACAAGAGCCCACTCTCCGGCCCTGCAAGGGGTCCCACTTCCTGCAACACAACCACAGAGGCGGACCTGAAGTAATGATGTGCGATGTCCTTGCAACTTAACCCTGACCTCTGGCCACCTCCTAGGGGTAGACAACTGATCTAAGCTGGACCAGTTTTTGAAATTTGAACAGAGAGACTGAAGCTGGTTGAAGCTGTTACCTTAATGGCAGTGTCCGTATACTCCGGTTCCTGAGGACTCCACAGACTGCGCCCCACGGAGACCGCTGCCGCCGCCATTAGGTTGCAGAGGCGGGGATGCGGGAGAGGTCCACTGCTGCCTCAAGGCCTGAGCCCAGCCAAAGGGCGGCCGTGGCGAGGGCTCTGGAGCTCTGCTGGACACAGCCCTCAGCCTTTCCCGGGGCCCCCAGCTCACCCGCCAGCCCTGAGGCCGGAGAGCCTGGAGGGCCCCGGGGAGGAGGCCGCCGTCGGCCTCTTACCGCACTTTATCCCGCGAGGACCACCACCGGCCAGGCCGAACGTTGGCGGAGGGGAGACTTCCAACCGCTGCTCCGCGGTTCTCGTGCCAGCGGTCTCGCGGTATGGTCATGGTCTCGCGGTAATGATCATGGTCTCGCGGTAATGGTCGTGGACTCGCGGTAACCGTGGAAAGCTAACGGCTGAGTTCCCACCCTGCCCCTAGTACAACGTCTGCTACTGGGCCTCGTCTCACTGCAAAGTGGGGAGAGAAAGAAGGAAAGAGACAGAAGCTCTGACAGTCCAGATTTATCTAAAGTGAGAACTGTGGTGGTGCTTGAGATGATTTTACATGGTACATAATCACCTTGGCAGAAATTCATCCCTTTTCCGTTCCCTTGCAATCCTGAGCATGACAAGGAGAAAGTCTTGGATTGGAACCACAGGTTATGTACGCCGCTCTCATGCTTGCTATTGCCTCTTTTTAACAAAGAGAGAGGGGTGTCTCAGCCCAGAGTTCTGAGTAGCCCCAAATATTCCTAAATACTAAACCTGATGGGCAGAGCAGATGCTGACTTTTGTTTTACATGAGTTGCTGTCCTATCAATCACAGTTGCCTTACTAGAGCTTTATAACATGATTTTGCTTGTCTTGTTTTAATTGTCATTTATTTTCTATTTTTTTGAGTAATAAGATTTTCCATTTACACTTGTTCAGTGATTTCCTTTTAAATAAACACCTTTACATTTTTTAAAGTGAATTGATTTAAAGGGAAAAACATTAAGTGAAAATAGTACAGAGGGTACATGGATATGTTGAAGATGTGACTGAAGTGTGGAACACACAATCTTAGTGGAAAATACAACTACTGAGGCTGGAAGGGGCTTGTATTCTAATCCCATTTCTGCCACTGATTTGCTGTGTGGCCTTTGACAAGTCCCTTCACCTCTCTGAGCCTCCATTTCCTTACATGTAAAATGAGGAAAACTGGACTCAGCGGTTGCTAAGATCCGTGCTCTGTCCCAAAATATATCTTCTGAGGCCCCCAGACATCATTCCTCTAGCGATACCAGCTTTGCCTCGGTGAGCATTTGAGAGTACATAAAGCAGCAAATGCTTAGTTTAGCGCTGGAGATTAAACTATATTCAGAACATTGCAAATAAATAAAGATTTTTAAGCCAGTGGAGAGCCATCTCCCAAACATGCAAAATTAGACTTAATTATTTTTAAAACAATACATCTCTTAATTTGCAAATGAGCAGAACGGCATGTTAAGCAGGGTCTTATTTTGGATGCTAACTACAGTAGCTTTTTCAATTGAAGATTTACATACTCTCTCTTCACACTTCCCCTCAACTGTTATTAATAACTCTGCCTTTTCCTTGGGTTTAAATTATCCCTAAATATTAAAGCCGGTGTGCAGAGCAGATGCTGACTTTTGTTTTACATAAGCCACTTGTTTTATTATAACCCAAAACAAAGACCCATTTCCCATTTTATCAAGAAATCCCGGGAACAGTTCTCAGAGCTTTCTGAGATGCTCTTCCCAGGTTATGATCCTCTAATTTGGCTTAAATAAAATTTTCCATTTCTTTCTTAAAAAAAAAAGAAAGAAATCCCGAGAGATGGTTTACTTTGGAGGTCTGGACTTGACCAAGGTGGGGGACACAGCTCCACTGTTCCTCAGACATGTTGACACCTGGGTTCCCAGGCATATCAAGAAATGCACAGGAAAACCACAGTGAGATACTATTTTATACCCAAGCGTTGGATAAAACTGAAATGTCTGACTATAGCAAGTATTGGCAAGGATGTGGAATTCCTACAGACAGGAAGCCAGTCTAGGGAAGCAGTATGTGTGGTGGACAGAACGATAGCTTTGGAGTCGTTCATTCAACAAATATTTACTGAGCACCTACTGTGTGACAGACACTGTTCTTGATGCTGGGGAGGCAGCAGAGAGCATGACAGACAAAACACCTTGCTTTCATGGAGCTGATGTTTTAGAGGGGAAGGGTGAACAACAGACAAAAATAAGTAAGAGATGGAGTGTGTTAGATAATGAGAACTGCCAGGAAGAAAAATAAGGAAAGAGGGAGAAATCTAGGGTAGTGGGGAAAAAATTGCAATTTTTAAAAGGGTTGTCAGAGAAAGGTCATTGAGGTGACTTTTGAGCACAGACTTGAAATAAGCCTAGGTAGCTATTTGAGGAAGAGTATTCTAGGCAGCGGGAACAGCCTGTGCAAAGGCCCTGAGGTAGGAGTGTGCCTGGTATGATTAAGGAAGAGCAAGGGGGCCTGTGTGATTGAAGTACAATGAAGAAAAGGATAAAGAGCAGGAGATGAGGACAAAGAAGGAACGTAGGGGGCTTGTCAGCCAGGGTGAGGCTTTGGGCTTTTACTGTGGTAAGATGGGAGCCATAGAAGAGTTTTGAGCAGAGGAGGACTTAGTGTCCCTGGGGCTGCTGGGATGAGAACAGACTGGAGGGTAGAAGGTGGTGGGGAGGATATAATCAGGGAGACCAGGGCAGAGGCTATTGAGATGTGATAGTGGCTGGACCAGGTGATAGCAGTGGGGTTGGGAAAAAGTGGGCAGGTATTTATTTTGAAAGTAGAGCCAACAGATTATGCTGAATCCAGATAGAGCTGAGTTCAAATCCCAGCTCATCCACTCTCTTAGGCATATCACTTATCCTCTCTGAGCCTCAGTTTCCGCATCTGTAAAATGGTGATAATCATTCCCATGGGGGGGCTGTGGTGGGAAGTCAGTGAGGGAGCTGGTGCACAGTAACTCAAAGCTATTATTATCATCTACTCCAGCCAGTGTCCATCTCCTCGTGGCTACATTGACCGCCCCAGAAAGACTTAGAGGCCCCTGGGGTGGGTGGGTGGGGTCACAGAGCCATGTTCTGATATGGAAAAGGGAAATGGGTCTGACCAGAATAGACCCTAAGAAGCTGATGTCACCGGCAGCCTAGAAAAATGATGGGTCACAGGCATAGGAGGGAGGGGACTGACCAGCACATGACCCATCCATCCTCAGTGAGAGGCCAGGAAATACTTTTTCTGGGCTCCACCTCTCTCTCTGCCTCTGCCAGTCTTCTCTCCTCCCTCCATTAACTGCAGCCTCTTATTCTCGATGGAGAAGTTTCTGGCTGCCTCTGATGGCCTTTCTGCACACTGAAGATGTGGGAAAAACAAAATAATTAAGCCCTGCCTTTCTTGGTATCTTTCAGCTGGGAACCCACAGTGCTTTTCCAACATTAATGAGACTGTCGAGGCTCCCAGCAGCTGAGCATGGAGGGCAGGTCACAGACAGAGCATGGACCGGGCTGTCAGGGTCTCTCTTTCTGCTGCTTTAAGAGCCCTCCAGGAGGAACATGAGCTAATTCAGAGAAACGTCCATGCCATTCTAAGAGGATGGATGAATCTGCCCTTTGGGTCACTTCTTTTCAAAATGGTAAAATTCAGCACAGAAAAAGGAAGCCAGAAAACCTTAAAATGTTTATGGAAGAAATCTTATGTAATTCGCACAAATTACCAGCAATCAGTTTATCTGGCTTCCCCGGTGGCTCAGTGGTTAAGAATCTGCCTGCCAATGCAGGGCACACGGGTTTGAGCCCTGGTCCGGGAAGATCCCACATGCCGCGGAGCAACTAAGCCCGTGCACCACAACTACTGAGCCTGCGCTCTAGAGACCACGAGCCACAACTACTGAAGCCCGCGTGCCTAGAGTCCGTGCTCTGCAACAAGAGAAGCCACCACAATGAGAAGCCCGCGCACCACAACAAAGAGAAGCACTCGCTCTCCGCAAGTAGAGAAGGCCTGCGCACAGCAACGAAGACCCAACGCAGCCAAAAATAAATTAATTAATTAAAAAAGAAAAAAAACGCTGGAAATCAGCATAATGTCATTAAGTCAATCAACAAACATTCTGTCATTTCACATGTCGCTCAGACATGTTTTTTTCTGATCTCTGTATTTAAAATAGCATCCCGCTGCGCCCCCGCACTGTCTCCTTTATTCTTTGTTCCTTTATCCTATTTTATTTGTCTTCTTGCTCCTATTACTATATGAAATTATGATTATCTATTTCCTTATTTACAATTTTCTCCTCCACCTACAAATAAACCTCATGTCTGCCTTATTTGTTGCTCTGTCCCAGCACCTATCACAGTGACTGGCACATAGTAGGCCCTCAATAAATACTGAATGAGTGGGTGAATGAATGAATGAGGGAACAACCCTTCGAGGTAGGTGGGACTGGTATATCTTTGCCATTTAACAGATGAAGAAACTGAGGCTTATCCAGATTAAAGCTAATAGCTCAAGAAGGGGAAGGGAAAGGGACCAACATGGGTGCCTACTATGTTCCAAGGAATGAGCTAGGTGTTCTCTCATCTGAACCCTTTCACAACCTATGAAGGAGGCAAAATTATCCCCATTTTACAGATGACCAGCAAAGTGCAGATACCACCTTGTGATATGCAGAAAAATAGACCCCCTAAAATGTCCACATCCTAATCCCTGGAACCTGTGAATATGTTACTTCACATGACAAGGGAATTAAAGTTACAGATGGAATTAAGTTTGTAAACCAGCTGACCTTAAAATAAAGAGATTCTCCTCGATTATCTGGGGGCACCCAATGTAATCACAAGGGTCCTTTACATGTGGAAGAAGAGGGCAGGAGAGTCAGTGTCAGTGATGTGACATGAGAAAGACTCAACCAGCCACCACTGGCTTTGAAGCCAGAGAGGAAGGAGCCATGAGCCAGGGAATGCAGTTGTCCTCCAAAAGGCTGGAAAAGGCAGGGAAATGGATTCTCCCCTAGAGCTCCAGAAAGGAACACAGCCTTGCTGACACTTTGATTGTAGCCCATTTTGGACTTTTGGCCTCCAGCACTGTGAAATAATAAATCTGTGTTTTTTAAGCCACTAAGTTTCTGATCATTTGTTACAGCTGCAAAAAGAAACAAATACGTACCTCCTGATCATTCAGGAGTAAATCCTTGCAGTAGATCCACAAATCATTACTGCCCTCAAGGAAACTTGCCCTGCTCTCAGACAGACTCTTCTGTCCCTAGCTGAGTGGGCAGTGGGGACATGACCCCTCCCCAGCCGTGGTTGATTGGACCAAGCAAGGGACAACTGAACCAAAATAGGTCAAATAGAGTCTCTCCCTCCTGGGGATTTGGACTGGAGACAAAAGCCTCAAATTAGTTTCTGTTTAGAGCAGCTTCAGGCCAAATCTGGTTTGTGAATGGGATTTATTGGGCCTGCACTGTGCTTTATTTATTTATTTTTTTAAACATCTTTATTAGAGTATAATTGCTTTACCATGGTGTGTTAGTTTCTGCTTTATAACAAAGTGAATCAGCTATACATAGACATATATCCCCATATCTCCTGCACTGTGCTTTAAAATCTTTTTTTTAATTAGTTGCCAATGCATTTAAATCTTTAAATGTCATATTTTCAAAATCTGGATTACCTGCTGCTGTCAAAACTCAGAGCACCTGGCAATACTAGCCCACACCCCTGAGGGTAATAATTGGCCAGAGCTGGGTTGCAGCTCCCATCTTCAAAAGGGGTCTGCACGCTCCTCTTTGCCCCACATCCCACCACCCCCCATTGTTTCCCAGCACTAAGAGCAGGAAGCCATCAATATCCACCATCATGCCTAGGTTATTGTTTGTACTCACGTGTGTCACACTCCAGAGGCTGAGCCTGTGGGTGGCACCAATGGGCTCCCCTGCCCTCTGGATTTCAGTTGGGTGTGGCCAATGGGAGGTGCCAACAGGAGATCAGAAGGCAGAAAGAGCATGTGATTGTATTATTTATTTTACTGGCTCTCTCCCTGTGGGGTCACTAGGACTGACTGTAACCCTACTCTGAAGGCCACAACTCCTGCCCATGTGGTCCTCTCCATCCCAGATTCCAGAACCACTCCCTCCCCAGTCTTTTGGATGCAGGAGTGGTTACAGCTCTACTATACTAGCCCTGACGTTCTGCGCTATCCATCCTGGCTTCCTACAGCCTGCCCAAACCTTTATAAATAGTCCCTTTATTAGACCCTTATCCTGATGAGGTTCTGCCAGCTGTTTCCTGATGGGACCCTGACTGGTCAAGAGTGAGGACACGAAAGGTGGACCAAGAAGGCCATTGCTTCCACTGACATCACCTGCCTGGGCCAAGGGAAAGCTGTCTGTTGGGGGTAGAAAACAGAGCTTGGATGCATGGACTGGGGATCTACCCGAGGCCCCTTGGGGCATGGGACAGAGCCAAAGTTTAGGAGAGGAGGGAGAGTGGGCCATGAGCTCTTCCTGAGTCATCACATTCTGGCCCATGACTCTCAGGAATCCAAGATTCTAAATTCAAACCCATATATGTGCCAAGGTATAAAGATAGCTCATATTTTATTTAAGTTTATTTGCCTGATGTATAATTTTCAAATACACAAATAAATGATATATGGGCCTCCCTTTGCACTCTTGCCTTGGGGCCTGCAAATGTTAGGGGTGCCTCCATCACCCCAAGCCAAGAAGTGAGCATGGAACCCATGCTGGGCTGACTGGATGTCCACTCTCCCACAGTCTACATCCTGAGCTTTCTGATTAATGCTTTGACTTAACTGAGCCCAAGTTGGTTTCTGTTGTTTACAGCCAAAGAACCTGGACAGATATACACCAGGTATGCCCAACCCCAAATTCATTGTTCCTTCCATTAGAATGGGAGGTAAATACTCACCAGGTCTGCGTCCACAGAAGACATAGTAGATACAGAGATGGAAGAAGGGGAGGGTAGGAGGGAACCCGCAGGTACATCTCACAAGAGGTATCCAGAGACTGAGATGGATCCTCCATCCCCAATTTCCCCACTCCCCACCAACTGACTCAGGGCAAATAGTGCGTTAAGATCCACTGAGTCTCATAAAAAGGTTATGCCTTCAGCTGCAGCCTCCACCCTCAAATGTATCAAACAAAACAAAGCAAAACCATTTTTTTTTCCATTATTTGCTAGAAATCGTCAAAGCCTCCGCACTTGATTCTCTGTCTTTTGTAAATATTTCTATCACATCCCTTAAAAGTGATCTCACTGAATGGATGAATAATAATCTAGACAGAGGACAGGAGGAAATTTACATCATTTAAATGAGAGCCTCTATTATGCAAAATTATTATTCAGATCATGTAAATATCATCCTCTCAACTGGATGAACTTGTTGCGGGGCAGCGGCAGGCCACTCTGTGGAGCAGCAGGAGGGAGGAAGCACGATAATCAGGACCCTAGAAGAGCAGCTAGAGGGAACTAAAGCCTGGAATGGTCCACAGTGGGATGGGTCTTTGTACATTAGGTTTGCTTGTGCATTACTCTCCCCTAAAAATATGCAAAAATCTGAGTCATTACCCTGCAAATCACAGGAAATGCACCCATCAGATGTTGGAATTCCTTCCCAGCAGGGTGTCTTGTAAAAATGAGACAACCTGAAAAAAAGTTAGCTTTCAGGATAAATGGGGAAAGGACAAAATGTTTGATACAACCAAGAGACCAAGCTCCATTATTATTACTGTGGACGCCAATACCCTTAATAAGAACCCCATTCCTTTGCCTGAGAGGCAAAGGGTCTCCTTCCTTCCTTCCTTTCTTCCTTCCTTTCTTTCCTCCTTCTTTCCTTCCTTCCTTCCTTACTTCCTTTCTCTCTCTCTTTCTTTCTTTCTTTCTTTCTTTCTTTCTTTCTTTCTTTCTTTCTCTCTCTCTCTCTCTTTCTTTCCCTCCCTCCCTCCCTCTCTTCCTTCCTTCCTTCCTTTCTTGGTGATGTTCAAAGTTGGGTCTAGTTGGCCAGGCCTTCATACTCCACCTTGAGCTGTGGGCTGGTCTGGGAAGGGAAAAGAGCAAGGTGGCTCTGCAGCTGAGGGATCCTTGAAGGGATTAACAGCTGAGGGCCATTGGCTGTCAGCACCCCCCAGCAGTGAGGGCAACAAGCCCTCCATTGAATGGGGATCTGGGTGGCACATGGAACTGAGGCTTGATGAGGTTATGGAACCTGCCCAACGTCTCATAGGTAAAACATAAACAAATAGTAGAGCCAAGATTTGAACCCAGATCTGTCTGATGCCGACATTTCCCCACCCCCATGCCCTTTTTTTTTAAACTGCTAGTCTATACTGCTTAGTAAAAAGCAAAAAGCAAAGGAGTTCATAATGACTTGGATAAAGGGAATAAAAGAGAAAAGATTAAAAGACCAGTCTGAGGTTTGACAGCCTGGGAGCCTGAGTATATGGTGGCATCCCTCACAAATGGGAAAGCTGGGGTGTGGCACCAAAGGAGGGAGGTGAGGTGACACGTTCTGATCTGACCAAGCTGCCTGTGGCAGAGGCAGATAGAATGAAAAGTTTCATTCAGGGATAGATGACAAAATCACCATTTTTTGAACTCTCTGAGTTGGCAAAGGGCCAAGAAGATAACCCAGCATTTGCTTGGAGCATTGCATCATGGGAAATGCCGTTAACACTTGGAAAAGATGAAATGCAGCTGAGGAGATTAAATAACAACACTGCACTTTCTTCCAGGGACTGTGAGGACTTGGGCTTGTCCCCAGAGAGAGGTAGCAAATGAAGACAGTTTCACAGATGATGACAAAATGGAACAAGCACACCATGAGGAAGCAGGAGACCTGAGGTTGAGCTCCAGAATTGCGTTGACTAACGAACTGTGTGTCCTTGAGCAAGCTGCTTGCCCTCTCTGAGCCTCGATGTGAGTTGCAGTGAGTACAGTGAGTGAGTTCTGCCTTACAGACATAATATAGAGCAAAATCAGATAGGTTTGTTTCCTAAGGATGTCTTAGATAGTATTCTTTTGTCATAGTCACACATCGTTTGCACATTAAAGCCTTAGGAAGAGAGCATTATTTCCACAAAGAAAAATGTTCATTCTTCATCTGCTTCTAAGACAAGGACCTCTCGATCTGCCTTTTGTTCTTCCCCTCTCAAAGGGTCTTTAGGTAAAAGAAATATTTTAGTTTCCTCTTTACTGTAACGGCATATATGTGCTGATACATGGCAGTTAATGACACTCCATCTGCCAGGAAGGCAGGAGGAGGAAGAAATCCGGGTGCCTCCTTCTGGCCCCTCCCTGCTCTGACAACCACCCCTACCTCCTGCTTCTATCAGCGACCCCCCCTCCACAGCGCCACCTGTCGCTGGGTCCTCCCAACTGCACTCCCTCCCTTTGCCCGACAGGTGGTAACGCTCCTCTCTCTGCTAGCCCTTCAGTGCCTCAATATGCCCTTTAATTCCCTTGACCACACCCACATCATTGTACATAGTCTTTTTACCAAACTCTGCTCAATTACCCAGTTAAAATGTGCCTTCTTTTTCCTGCTGAAACCCTAGCTGATATAGTAGGTGCTCAATAAATACAGGAGAAAAAAAATAAATGAACGAGTAAGTGAATAAATGAGTGGATGAAAATGGTAACTGTGTGAGGTGACGAATTCATTAATTAACTTGATTTTGGTTATCATTTCATAATGTATATGTATATCAAGTCATCACGGTGTAGACCTTAAATATATGCAATTTCTATTTGTCAGTTATACCTGAGTAAATCTGGAAAGGGGATGAGCCGATAAACGAGCAGATACAGGGGAGAAGCGGAGGATTCGGGTTGAGGTTAGTTAGAGTAAGGTCAGTGTTAGGGTTTGTTTGCAAAACAGACGGAGACAGGACTTCCCTGGTGATGCAGTCATTAAAAATCCACCTGCAAATGCAGGGGACACGGGTTTGAGCCCTGGTCCGGGAAGATCTCGCATGCCGCAGAGCACCTAAGGCCGGGCACCACAACTACTGAGCCTATGCTCTAGAGCCCGTGAGCCACAGCTACTGAGCCCACGTGCTGCAACTATTGAAGTCAGCACGCCTAGAGCCAGTGCTCCACAATAAGAGAAGCCACCGCAATGAGAAGCCCGCGCACGAAGAGCAGCCCCTGCTCACTGCAGCTAGAGAAAGCCCGCGCAGCAACGAAAGACCCAATGCAGCCAAATACATACATAAATAAATGTCTTTAAAAACAACAACAGGGCTTCCCTGGTGGCGCAGTGGTTGAGAGTCCGCCTGCCGATGCAGGGGACACGGGTTCGTGCCCCGGTCCGGGAAGATCCCACATGCCGCGGAGCGGCTGGGCTGTGAGCCATGGCCGCTGAGCCTGCGCGTCCAGAGCCTGTGCTTCTCAACGGGAGGGGCCACAACAGTTAAGAGGCCCGCGTAATGCAAAAAAAAAAAGAAAACAACAACAACAACAACAACAACAAAAAACAGAGGGAGATGGGATGACATAGAAGGTGAGGAGCTCTGCCCACACCTGTCTCTGGTGCTGTGTGCAGACCCCTCCATCCCATCTCTGCCACCCAAGAGGACCTGAGATGACTATACTGTGCAAAAAGCCCATTAATTACTTTTCCGATGCTCAGCCGGCACACTCCATACTCATTCCACAGACAGTACATTGAACCAGCTGCCACATGATGGTCCTTCCAGAGGCAGCTGGCACCTCCACGAAAGGACGCTAGACCTCAGCCTCAAGCAAGGTCACATTGAAGGAGTTCATGCCTGATGCCCTTAGTGGACACCACCAGGCTCCGTGGCTATGAAAGGAAGACATTTCTCATTTTCTACAAGCAATTTTGTGAGCTACCAGTGCTGTGGCTTAGAATATACTCAGGAGGCCCCATCTGGCTTCTTCCCTGATGCAGACATTTTCCTCATTTACAGAATTCTAGGTTTCTAGAGTGTTCAGCGTTTCCCAAGTTTCAGTTATTCAAAGCCATGGTCACAATTTTACTGTGTCCTTGTCATGCATGCTTTATTATCTATTTTATATAATTGACTCTCACCTCCCCCCTCTTTTTGTTTTTTTGGTACATATGTTTTAAAAGGAAACATTATGTCATGCATCAGCAAAGTAGAATGGTTAAGGGCACAGGCTCTGGAGGCAGATTTCCTGGGTTCAAATCCCCCCTCTGATACGTACTAGCTGTGTGACCTTGGGCAAGTGCTTCAACCTCTCTGTGATTTGATTTTCTCTTTTCTAAAGTGGGGAATACTAATAATAACTTATCTCTTAAGAGAATTGAATGAGTTATGCATGTAAAATCTTTAGAAAAGTTCCTGGAATTAGTAAGCACTATGTTAGTGGTGGTGGTTGCTAGTGTTATAAATAAATGGAAAACTAGTTCTCACTGGCTACACAGAGGGAAAAGGAAAACACAAATACTATATATAGATATTATATATATGTATTATATATGTATATTCACACAATGGAATGCTACTCAGCCATAAAAAAGAATGAAATTTTGCCATTTGCGACAACAGGGATAGACTCGAAGGGTACTGTGCTCAGTAAAATAAGTCAGACAGAGGAAAAAAAATATTGTATGATATCACTTATATGTGGAATCTAAAAAATACAACAAACTAGTGAATATGACAAAAAAGAAACAGACTCAGAGATATAGAGAACAAACTAGTGGTCACCAGTGGGGAGAGGGAAGGGGGGAAGGGCAATATAGGGGTAGGGGATTAAGAGGTACAAACTACTATGTATAAAATAAATAAGCTACAGCGGTATGTTATAAAGCACAGGGAATATAGCCAATGTTTTATAATAACTATAAATGGAGTATAGCTTTTAAAAATTGTGAATCACTATTTTTTAAAATAAATTTATTTCATTTATTTATTTATTTTTGGCTGCATTGCGTCTTTGTTGCTGTACATGGGCTTTCTCTAGTTGCAGCGAGCGGGGGTACTCTTTGTTGCAGTGCGCGGGCTTCTCATTGCGGTGGCTTCTCTTTGTTGCGGAGCACGGGCTCTAGGCACGCAGGCCTCAGTAGTTGTGGCTCGCGGGCTTCAGTAGTTGTAGCACGTGGCCTCAGTAGTTGTGGCTCATGGGGTCTAGAGCGCAGGCTTAGTAGTTGTGGCGCACGGGCTTAGTTGTTCCGAGGCATGTGGGATCTTCCCGGACCAGGGATCAAACTTGTGTCTCCTGCATTGGCAGGGGTGTATTTTGTACACCTGAAACTTATATAATATTGTAAATCAGCTATACCTCAATTTAAAAAGATAAAATTTTTAAAAAGAAAAAAAAAGCAATGTTATTAAATTTTCTGTTAGAAAGAGAGACTAGCCAATGCCAGGCATTAAAACTATATTAGCACCAAGCTGGATGTTTCTTCATGGAAAAGACTGAAATAGAATTGAACAAGGAAGGGAATTCCCTGGCGATCCAGTGGTTAGGACTCCATGCTTCCACTTCAGGGGACACGGGTTCGATCCCTGGTCAGGGAACTAAGATCCTGTAAGCCCTGGGGAATGGCCCAAAAGAAAAAAAAAAAAAAAATTGAACAAGGTAGAACACTTTAACCAGGTGATCCGGTGATATTTAAAGCTCCAAACTTGTATCATCTAAAATTATCCTTCGTATCATACCCACTATTCCAATGACAGGGGAGAACAGAGGTCATGAGGATGGCCCGGCCAAGGGCACAGGCAAATTAATACAGATGTCATTCCCAGCCAAGCTGGAGGTTCTCTGGACATAAGGATGCCTGGAATCTCTCCTAGACATGCACAACCAAGAGCCCCAGTTCAGCTCTGTTAAGTGGGTTCATATCTTCAGGCGCTGGACATGGAAAGCCCTGAAATGTAAAAGAAGGCTTTTATAAAATTTCATAAAAACTTGAGAAGCAGTCAATGGCTGTTACACAAAATGATTTGCAGAAGCTTCAACTATTTTCATCTTCTCCAAACTGCCCTTATGAAAAAGACAGCCGTAAACGTGAAGATTTTAGCAACCCTCTCAGGGCTTGTGAACACTGGTACATTGCAATCAGTGTCGCAGTTAGCCTCAGAAAATGCAATTCTTTTCGCCACTGAAAATGCCTGCGATATTCTCCTTTGGTTTTCAAAATAAATTCAAATGAGCATCCCTCAAGACAAAGGGAAAGTAACAAATAAAATAAAAATAAAAACGTCAGGCTTGGGGGAGTGAAACCAGGAGATAGAGTTCGTTGCTGTGGGAAGTGAACCAATTATTTTCCGTCTTACAGGGTCTGTGCTCCTCACCTGAAAACACAGGGAACTGAAACTAGTGGTATCTACATAGAGAACAGACTTGTGGTTGCCAGGGCGGGGGGCAGGGCGGAGGGAGAGGGATGGACTGAGAGTTTGGGGTTAATAGATGCAAACTATCACATTTAGAATGGATAAACAGCAAGGTCCTACCGTATAGTGCAGGGAACTATATCCAATCTTCTGCGATAAACAGTAATGGAAAAGATTTTTTTTTTTTTTTTTTTTTTGCGGTACGCGGGCCTCTCACTGTTGTGGCCTCTCCCGTTGCGGAGCACAGGCTCCGGACGCGCAGGCTCAGCCGCTCCGCGAAATGTGAGATCTTCGCGGACCGGAGCACGGACCCGCGTCCCCTGCATCGGCAGGCGGACTCTCAACCACTGCGCCACCAGGGAAGCCCGGAGAAAGATTTTTAAAAAGAACGTCTATATGTATATAACTGAATCACTTTGCTGTCCAGCAGAAATTAGCACAGCCTTGTAAATCAACTATACTTCAATTAAAAAAGAAAACTAATGGCCTCTAATGACTGCCACTTACACCTCACACACACACACACACACACACGCACACATACACACACGTGTGCGCGCACGCGCCGCGCACAAGCTCTAACAGGGCAAACTAGCTGCTCCTCCCACCCACCCAGCCCTTCCCCACATTGTTCTTAGTTGAAGGTTGTCCATCCTCCCAGGAACCCGGACTCCAGACTTGAGGCCTCCAAGTACCTTATCTCCATCCCACCCATCCACATAGCACACCAAATCTTGCTGACTCTCATTTTGTTATTTCTTTTTGCTTTTATTTATACAATGCTTATTATCTTCCAGAAAAATGGGCTAGGGGTGCTTCAGATATGATCTCTTTAAATCCTTACAACAGTCAGTAATGAGCACCTTTTATTTTGCTGCCCAGCACCCACACCCTTTCTTCTGGTAATGGCACCCCGTTTTCTTTTGAGGATCACCCCCACTCTCAGTCCATGAGGCTTAGGAAAGGCCAACACACACCCCCTTCCAATGACCCAGGTCTGACCAGTGAGTGTGTGTATTCCATTCCCGTGGCCATAAGGATTCACTCAGGAATGGGTATGTGAGCTGTGGTGATCCAATTAAAGCCAACCTCATAATTTTTATAAGAGCTATTAGGAAGGAGGTACTCTCTTTTCATAGGATTTGCTGAGGAGTATGATGTAGGCTTGGAGATATTGGCAGCTATCTTGCCACCATGAGGAAAGAAACAGCCTGAATAGAGCCAACAATGAGTCAAGAGATAAATCTCCAGTGACTTTACTAGAGCCTCTGGATCCAGCCATACCGAAGATTAAGCCAGTCTCTAATGAGCATACAACACAAGTAGTTACCTTAGTGGGAGAATGAAAGCAGAGTATCTCAGGTAGAACAGTGAAGCATATGCAACAGCCCTGAGGCAGAAGCATTTCTGTGAAACAGAAAGAAAACCATTGTGGCTGGGGTGCAGAGACCAGGGACAGGCAAGAGTGGAAGAAAATAAGTTCTGAGAGAAAGGTAAGGACCAGACCATGCAGCGTAGGCCAGGGTAAGTATTTAGATATTTATTCTAAAGACAATAGGCAAAGTTTAAAGAAGGAGAGGGTTAATAATCTGATTTGAATTTTGAGAAGTTCACTGGGGCTGCTTGAAGGAGAATGGACTGGGGTAAGGAAGAGAGCAGGGCCGATGTTGGAGGGACCATTTGGGGACTACTGTAATCATCAGGGGAGAGAAAGGGTGGCCTGGAACATGGTGGCACGTGTCCGTACAGCTGCCCTTGGAAAGGCCATAGAGAGGGAGGGAGGCCGGCCACGTGCTCTATCTTTCTAGCTACATGAAGTGAAAACTAATGCAACGGCCAAGGCAAGATTTGCCGCCCCCAGCAGCCCTCCCGAACCACCGAATCGTGGAAAGCTAACACAATCAATAAATCCACAGCTGCTGGGCGAAGAGTGCTGCTGTGCATACATATAGTCACGAAGCAAGGAGCCGGGAGCTATGCACCAGTTACATTCAGTTACGCCTGAGTTTGCAAGAACTCGGAAGCTAGGCAAACTGTCTGCCAGACAGGACCACTTGTACCTGTTTGTCTTTTCCTGTTTACACTCTTCAGTGATTTCTTCTACTGAAAGATATTTCCCTTGAGTTAAAAAAATGGCAGATGTTCATTATGAAGGGGAAAGATTCCTTTTCAGGGGAGGAATTAGACAATATCACCTTGGCCAAGTGATCAAGGTTAACATCATCAATAACAGGACAAATGACACCATGGGCCTCTTAATGGGACACACCGAGAAGGACACAACGCTGCCCACATCGTTTTTGCCAAAAATGTTTAACCCCAATCTAATCACGAGAAACAATCAAACAAATCCAAATCGACAGACTTTGTACAAGACAAATGGCTTGTGCTTTTCAAATACCAATGTTGTGAAAGACAGAAAGAGGGACGGGAACTGTTCTAAATTCTGGGAGACTGAATCAAAAGGACTGCTAAATGTCATGCGTGATCTTTGATTGGATCCTGCTTCCCAAAAAAGCAAGACATTTGGGGGACAATTGGGGAAATTAAAATACTGACTGTATGTTAGACAATGGTGTTGTGTCAATGTTAAATTTCCTGAGGGTGAACACTGTATTGTAATTACGAAGAAAGATGAGGATGTTTTTAGGACTTGGGCACTGCAGCGTTGAAGGATGAAGTGTCATGAGGTCTGTACCTGATTCTTAGGGAAAATAATGATAGAGATAGATAGATAGATAGATAGATAGATAAAGATAGGTAGGTAAGTGGGTAGATAGATAGAAAAGATAGGTGGGTAGGTAGGTAGATAAGATAGGTAGGTAGGTATGTAGGTAGGTAGGTAACAGATAGATAGATGGCATAAATGTGGCACCATGTCAAAAATGGCTCTATCAGGGTGACAATTATGTGAGTGTTCATTGTACTAATCTATTTTTCTTGCATTTATTTTGCACGCTTGAAATCTTCAAATTAGAAATTGTGGGAAAAATCAGTAGCACTCACACATATAGGACATGGCCGGTGTCCTGCTGTCACTGTGATAAAGAGTCATCTCCCTGATGGGGAATGCTAGGATCACCATGCACCCTGGTTTGACCAGGACAGACATCATTATTAATAGCACCCCCTGAAAAAATGCTCACCCTAGTTATGTCCAAGATGATTGCCCAAAGTGGAGAGAAAACATTACCATCATCTGACTTTTGAGATATCAGCGTGTATCACTCATTCATCCACCAAATGTGTACTGAGCACTTGATGGTGTGCTGAGTACAATGCTGAATAAAGTCAGGAAGTTTCCTGCCCTCATGAAACTGATGGTCTACAGCCGAGTTTGGCAAATTACAGCCCACGAGCCACAACCAGCCTGCTGCCTGTTTTTTAATAACTCCTGAGTGAAGAAAAATTTTACATTCTAAAATGGTTGGAAAAAATCAAAAGGAAAAGGAAATTTTATGACACATGGAAATTAAATGAAATTCAAACTTCAGTGTCCACCAATAAAATTTTATTGACACATAGCCCCGGTCATTCATTTACACATTATCTCTGGCTGCTGTGGTACGCCAGCTGCAGAGTCGTGACAGTGATGGCATGGCCCACGAAGCATAAACTATTTACTCTCTGGCCCTTTGCAGAAGAAGTTTGCCGATCCCTGGTCAAAGTTGTGTTTTCAGTGGAGTTCCCAGGGTTGCCAAAAGATAAAGTAAGATAACACAAGTGTAACAGTACAGGACCTGGCACTTAATAAGTTCTCAGTCGATGTGTGTTGGCTAACTGCCTCGATTTACTCATCTGTCAAATGAAGATAATAACTGCACCTACGGGGTGTGGTGGTGTGTGGATGTAGTCAGAGAATGCAGATCAAGCCGTTGGCACGGTGCCTGCATCTGGCAATCACTCAACAAACAGCAGCTACTGGCTGTTACACACGCTGACTTGAGCAATGCGCTATTCACAAGGTGCTTGTCACATTTATTAGAGTAATCTTTTTAATGTTTCATCCTGAAATATTTCAAATGTTCAAAACAATATATGGGACATATAATATAAACATATTATAAAATGTTATAAAATCCATAAAAAATGTGGAACATATAATCTTATAGTGTAAATACATTATAAAATGTCATAAAATCCAAAAGTATACGGAACATATGCTCTTATAATGTAAACAGGTTATATAATAAGACATACAAATTAATAACATGAAAAAACAGCTCAAATAAGCATCTTGGAAGCCATTGGAACCCTACTTGCCCCTCTCCGTTCTCATCCAGCCTCATCCCTTTCCAATGCCAAAGCAACAACTATCCAGAGAGTGGGGGTTATCGTCCCCATATTTTCCTTCAGAGTTTGACTACAAATGATTTTCTTGTCCAAACACTGTATTATTTGTTTTTGCATGTGGCTGAGCATGCAAAATAAATGATCTCATTCCGTTCATCTTCTCCCACGATTTGCTTGACTCTTTGTTACGATTCGTCCATGTTGACATGATCCACTCCTTTCCTCTTCTTTCCCTACACATCAATGAGTGTATGGAAAACACCACAATTGATCCCATCCGTTCTTCTGTAGTGGGGCATTTGAGGGTCTTCCATTGTTTTGCTCCTACAAACAATCATTCTTTTATATGTCTGTTAGCTCATTTTATCTGCACAGACAGTATATTATGATTGTCACCCCATTCTCAGTGAGGTTCTGAAAGCTTAAGTTACTTGCCGAAGTCACATGGGCAAAACGCATGACCTGGTCTTTACTGTCAGCCCGTCCCCATTCTCAGCTCTTTCAGATCAACCTCCTTCCCAAATTGAAGCAATTTCCCACTTATTGACTATAATAAAAGTAAAAGGTTTTTGCTCAACCATTACCTCTTGGAAGGGCTGTGTAAACTCTAATGCAACCCATGAATTTCGTTCACATCATCCCTGCTACGTGCCATCAGCTGGTAAATTCATATAACACAGGAACAGGCTATGTCAAGGGCCTGCAAGACATTCCCAAGCCCTATAGGAAGAACACAGATGTTTATTGGTTGAGCACCTACTATATGCCAGGTCACCCATTGCCATTAAACTTCTCAACAACCCTTCACAACAAGGTAGATTTCCTAAAGAGGAATCTGTGGATCAAAGGCTTGAACTGACTTGTCTTAAGATCCTATAGCCAGGAGGTGACAAAACCAGGAAACAAACTCAAGACTGTGCGATTCCAAAGCCCTGATTTTTCCCACTAAATCAACATGCCTAGAACAGAATGTTCCATCTCCTCCTGGAGCCTAAAACTCAAATGTAATTAACACCTTGTATCAAAACATATATTTTGGGGCTTCCCTGGTGGCGCAGTGGTTGCGCGTCCGCCTGCCGATGCAGGGGAACCGGGTTCGCGCCCCGGTCCGGGAGGATCCCACGTGCCGCGGGGCGGCTGGGCCCGTGAGCCATGGCCGCTGAGCCTGCGCGTCCGGAGCCTGTGCTCCGCAACGGGAGAGGCCGCAGCAGAGGGAGGCCCGCGTACCACAAAAAAAAAAAAACAAACATATATTTTAACTTACCCTTAGCAGAAACTTGATTGTTTATTCTTATATCTAAAGAGAGGAATTAGGACTTCCGTGACAGTCCAGTGGTTAAGAATCCATGCCTCCACTGCAGAGGGCATGGGTTTGATCCCTGGTAGGGGAACTAAGATCCCACATGCCATGCAGTGCGGCCAAATAAATAAATAAATAAATAAATAATAGAGATAGGAATTATGTGATCCCATACAAGGATCTTAGTCCATTTTCGAAAGTGGAAAAGGTACTAAATGCAGTAAATCAATTCACAATAGGCCACTGCTAGAGGCTCATTTGTATGGCCAAAGCTCAGGAGTCTTTTCTGTCCATAACTCAAACCTTTGTTAGATATTTTCTAAAGCCTTCATACAAACTAACACTTGAGAGAATCCACCTTTAGAAAGAAGGAAATTGATTTTCGTATGAGAAAAAAAAATAACGGTAATAGGGGAAGCAACCATCAAACATGTATGAATGAAGATGAAAAAAACTACTTTTTACAAGTCGAGAAATCTATCTGGGCCCAGACATCTGTCACCTCCCAAACAGACTTTAATTTTAGAGTTTGCTTCCTTTACATTTTTTTTCCCCTTCTCTTCCCATAGTTAGATGGATTTAACATATGCTTGGGATTTCACAGACTCGGTTTTGGTAGGTGCGATGTCTAAGAATATCTGAGGCTGTTTTCAAGACCTTATGGGATGACGTTTGTCTTGTTCTTTGAGAGCCAGTCTTTGGATTTTTCTTACTCTTCATGGCTACTCTTGTGATATCAAGTGATTCCCAAATCTCTGTCTGCAGATGGGAACTGACCCAAGCACGGGTATAATTTCCAACGACCTTTCTCTCCACATGGAAATCCTTGAGCGCAGCTCATCTCAAAGGTGCCCACGCGTCCCCTGCTGATCTTGTAAAAAAATACAGGTTCTGATCATTAGGGCTGAAGGGGGACCTGAGACTCTGCATTTCCAGCAGTTCCAGGAATACTGTTGCCCTGTCTCCTTGACCTTCAGAAACAGCAGTGGCTTGACTAGGATGGCAGTAGTAAATGTAGGGAGATGCAACAGGCCAGGGATAGCTATACTTTAGTAGAGTGGCCAGAACTGTCTGCTGGGTTGGACATGCAATGGGGGAGGGGTCAGGGACGATCCCTAGGTTTCTGGCCAAAATAACAGGGTGGTGGCCATGCCAGGTCCTGCACCAGTGGAGTAGATGCTGAGACTGCCGGCCCAGATCTTAAAGGGGCAGGCGCAGCCTTCCCCTGGCGCTGGGCGTGACTGCTCAGAGCTCACAGCTGCCCCCAGGAAATCAGAGTGAAGCTACCTCCACCTGCGACCAAGTCCTGCTTTCCCCACCCTCCCCTGCCTCCCTCTCTCCCCTTCTCCGGAGGGCGTTCCTTCTGTAAATCACTTGTTCCTGTCGCAGGCTCCACTTCTCGAGAACCTGACCTAAGACAGATGGGGAAGGTCTCTCTGAAATCTTATGATTTAACCCAAAATTTTTGATTAAAAAGGCTTTGGGGGGTTTTTGCCTAGGTATAAGAGGGCTGGGGGTGCTAGGGAGTGACGGCTGAAGGGAACAGGGTTTCTTTTGGGGGTGATGCAAATGTTCTAAAATTGACTGTGGGGCTGGTTGTATATACCTGTGAATATACTAAAAACTGTTGAATGGTACAGTTTACACGGGTGAATTGTATGGAATGTGAATTACATCTCAATTTTTAAAAAGCAGTTTAAAAAAAAAATAGTTGTCCATCTTCTGCCCAAAACAAAAAACAAAAAAGGCCATCACCTGGGGTCGAGGCCCCAGGTTGCCTTTCCAACCTTACCTCCCATTCCCTCCTCCAGGTATGGGCTCCAGCCAAATTGAGCCCTCCCCCTCCCCCACCTCCAACCATGTGCTCTTCTGTTCTGTGGCTTTGCCTGCCCACCATACCTCCAGGAATGCTCCACTGGGTCCCACCTCCAGCTAAGTGTGAAGCCCTCGGTCTCTCCCGGGATTCCTCAGGGGCCAGTGTGGTGAAAAGGAGGCGGCATGGACTTTGGAGTCAGACCCACCTGGGCTCAACAAATCCTAGCTCCCCACTTACTGAGTGGGACCTCAGATAAGTCAGTTGTGTCCCTGAACCTCAGTTTACTCATCTGTAAAATAGGGATCAGCCATTCATCCTACAAATACTGAGCTACCCAGGCACCATGCTAGGCACTGGGAACATGGCTGTGAGCAAAAAAGATGGGGGAAGGTACCTGCCTTGCAGGTTTTGAAATCATCTCTGGTAGTGTTTGGCACATTTAACTGTCATTTAGTAAATGAAGGGTATTATCATCATTTCCTTTTACTCTTTTAGTTTTGATCCAGGGCTCATCCGTAGCTGCTTTATTTTCCATCTGTATTCAGCCTGTGTGTGTCTCCTTTCCCTAAATGGGCCATCAAGTCCTTTAAGACAGGGATCAAGACAGATACTTGTTTTGTATTCCTCACAGCACCTAGTCAATGGCTCACTGTACTCATTAAAAAGTGGTTGAGGGGCCTTCCCGGGTGGTGCAGTGGTTAAGAATCCGCCTGCCAATGCAGGGGTCACGGGTTCGAGCCCTGGTCCAGGAAGATCCCACGTGCCGTGGAGCAACTAAGCCCATGCGCCACAACTACTGAGCCCGTGTGCCATGACTACTGAAGCCCGTGAGCCTAGAGCCCATGCTCCACAACAAGAGAAACCGCTGCAATGAGACGCCCGCGCACCGCAACAAAGAGTAGCCCCCTCTTGCTGCAACTAGAGAAAGCCCGCGTGCAGCAACAAAGACCCAACGCAGCCAAAAAATAAAAATAAAAAAAGTGGTTGAATGGATGCATGCATGCATTATTGTTTGGCACTTCTGAATCTGAAAGAAAATCTGAAGTAATTCTCAACTCACTGGCCCAGATAATTAAGACCAGTCTCACATGGTAGCTGGTATAGAGCTTTAGCATCCTGGTGATGGCAAGAATGCTTTCCCTCATCCCCACTGAGAATGACGATCACAGCAAGGCCCAAACCAAAATGCAGACAGGTGTATCCCATATGCACCTAAAGAACGGTTTATAGAAATTGATCCTGGTGACTCAGTAATTTCAGTGGTCAGTCAGTCATAGAGAATTAAGTATCTTTATTCCAAAACTCAAAACAAGACAGACCCAGAACTCAAAAGAAAAAAAAGGGCAAGTGACCTAAAGAGTTCACAGAAAAGCATACACAAAGCATTTGAAAAGATGCTTGGCCTCCTTCTTAAGAGAGATGCAAATTTAGTTACACTGAACTATCTTTGTTCACCTATCAGACAGATGAAGGCTCAAGTCTGAAAGGTAGTTTGATAAAGGTGTGAGGAAAGAAGCTGGTAGGGCTACAACTAGGGTCAGCCTCACTGGGGGACAATTCAACATTCTACATCCAAGTAACAAATGGAAACCCTGGGAACCAGCACTTACAGTGGGGCATATGTTCAAAGTTGCTCTCGGTCCTTGGGGATAATGAGAAAGACTCTTCATGGGAGACAGGTGTGGAGGAGATTTCCCACTGTATGCTCTTCTGAACCTTTTACACTTTGTTCTAAGTGAATGTATTACCTACTCAAAAAAAATACACACAATTTTTAAGTTCAGAAGAGCTTTAAGCCTAAGGGGGGGAAATTTTTTAAAGCAGACATATTGGTTAATGGGTACAGAATTTCAGTTGTGATGACGAAAACAGTTTTGGCAACGGATCATGGTTTAATGTTGCACAATAATGTGAATTCCCTGCACTGTATACTTAAAAGTGATTTAAATGGCCAATTTTGTGTTACCCATATTTTACAATTAAAAAAATTTTTTTAAACAAAGTAAAGACAAGCACACAAGACCTCATGAATCATGAGGCCACATTCAAATACCATCACCAGGAATTCCTTGGCGGTCCAGTGGTTAGGACTTTGTGCTTTCACTGCCGAGGGCCCAGGTTCGATCCCTGGTCCGGGAACTAAGATCCCTCAAGCCACGTAGTGTGGCCAAAAAAAAAAAAAAAAAAATACCATCACTTGGAAGACCTAGATCACCTGAGTTATCTAGGGTAATCCTGAATGAACAGATGTTATCTTTCTTTTTTTTTTTTTTTTCCAGGGAAGCCGCGGGATGTTATCTTTCTTAATGAAGGATGATTCATTAATTATAAAACTAAATTACAATGTAACTTTATTGACTTTGTAAATTTATACGAAAACATTTACAATGTAGGAAAAAAAAATCCTTTGCCTTATGACATGAACTTGATATTTCCCTTGAAAAATGTTATCTCAATAATGATTACATACAGAATGAAACGGCTCATTCCAAACCATAATTTATACTCTATACTAGGAAGTCCTAGCAAAACTGGCCTAGATTATCCAACACAGTGAATTTATATTTCATCAAGAACTGAATGGTTAAAAATGTAGTAAATAGGTGCACGGATAGAGAATAAAGACACTCATAAATATGTACTATATTTTGTTGCAAAATGTGTCCAAAAGAGTGCTAGAACTGCCATTGGTATAGATCATGACAGAGAGAGTTATTCTTTGTTCAGAGATGAATGGAGAAGCAAGAGCTGAACAGAGAAATAGCTATTTGCCTTGCATGTTCATTTCTAAAAAGAGATCCAAGGAAATGGCCTTGACTGAACCCATAAGAAAATGAAAGGACAGTTTCCCTCTTTCACTACACACACACACACACACACACACACACACACAGAGAGACAAGGTTCCCCACTGGTCAAGAATAAGCTTAAATGACCCTCACCATTGAATCCTAACTCCCTGTAATTCACTCCTCTATGTAACCATCAATTTCAGTTAATACTCTTATTGTTTACTCTAATCGAATTATAACTACCTGTATAACTGTTTTATTCATCCATTTCCCAGTCCCTAGCCTCTAGTGGGGATTTAATCTTTGCTGAATGGAAGAGAATTTGTACCCAAAACGGTCTATGGCCTTACCAGGTAGAGACACGACATCAAGTCTGAGCAACACATGAATTTCTTTGTCCATAAACCACCCACAGATTCTTTTTTTATATATAATATTTATTTATTTATTTGGCTACGGGTCTTGGTTGTGGCACGTGGGATCTTTAGTTGCGGCATGCTGGCTCTTAGTTGTGGCATGCGGGATCTAGTTCCCTGACCAGGGATCGAACGTGGGCCCCCTGCATTAGGAGCGTGGAGTCTTAACCACTGGACCACCAGGGAAGTCTAATCATGTCCTGTATATGTTATACAGACATACTTTTTACTCGCTATTTACTCATAAGTTCTTCCAAATAAAATTCCCTGTCTCCCAAAGCTACTCATAAAATAGGCACTCAATAAATGCTTGAGGAACTGATTCATTCATTCTGAATTCCAGGTTCCCTTCTAGATAAGAGCTGCAAAATGTCAGCATTTGGCTAGTGTAAGAGGTTGAGGGACCTGTAATCCCAGTTTTTCCTGGACATTTCAGATGAAGTAAATGACAAATACCATAATATAAGAAAATGGTTTTATTCCTAATTTTTAGTTCCCATACAGTTTACAAATACACTTTTACTCTGATAATACGGCTTTGCAACTAGCAAAGCAGTTGAACTAACACCCATAAATACAGGTGGGGAGACAATTAACATCCACTAATGTTTCTCTACATAAACTATTCTTTTAATGTCATTTTTTTTTAAACAATTGCAAATAGACTACATAATATACGTGGGCAAAAAGGCAATTAAGTGAATCTCTTGAAACACTAATGTATATAATAAACAGTGCATATTATCAACATTTACATGATTCACATCAAAATGATGACATCCTAAAACGTATTCCTTTTAAAGGAGAGATTTATCAATAAAATATTACATATCTTTTAATACTCTGGTACAATACTTCATATACTGCAGGAAAATTAACTGTAGATCTAGTCATCGACTTAATAAAGGATCCTTTCCCATTAGCTTTTATTAATAAAAGAATCACAATTAGGTCATAAATAAACAGGCAAATTATTAATTACATGATTTGAGGTTTAGGATGAAAACTTGTAAAAATTAGTTTGATATACAGCAAAGTTATACAACACACTAAAACCAACTGTTTAATATTTTTGCCTTATGTGAACTGCCCATAGTAAAAAAGGAACAAACTTTTTAAGGAAGGAAGATATAATAAACTATATTTTGGAATTTATTTTTCAAGAGGAAGAGGAAAAAAGATTTTAACGAAATTAAGGGCTAATACAGATCCTAATAAAGGCATATTGAAATCAGGGAGGCCATGTGCTTACGATGTAAAACTTTATTCCACCAACAACATACAGAAAACAAAAACTGCACTGGGTTTGTACTTAAGTCTACAGTCTAAGTTTCCCTTACGGATTAACAAGCTACAACAGAACACTTCACAATTGCATACCTTTTTCCACATTCCTCTGAACTAGAAATAACCCAGGACATTATATTAGTTCTTAAAAACCCTAGTAACCCCTTAATAACCCCTAAAAATAATCTTGATGATTTTCTTGGCCGTTCCAAAGCAACTGGGCTCCGTAAAGAATGCACGAACACCAAGAAAGTAGTACATGTATTTTCTCATCCCCATTTAGCCTCATTTGTAAAGTCACCGATTTCAAAGGGCGAGATGACCAGAATTTTCAGGAGGGCCACACACTGGATACAAGGTGTCTTTTTGTTTTGTTTTGTTTTGTTTTTTAAAAAAACAGGCTATTAAGACTCTGAAATTTGGCTTTTTTAAAAAACCCCAATACCACATGCCAGATAATTTCTTCACCCCAAATATAAAATCCTATGCTTGTAATTTTAAAATACTTAGCCAGCTACGGGAATATTGTGCAAATTTAAGGTCTACCAGCAACCCAGAAGCAGACTGCAGACGTGTAGCTATCACACCTATTTTCCAGGTAACCTGATTCAACTATTACTGACTGCTGTGGTCCCAGGCCCTCTGACTTCCTCAGAAACCACCTCTTTGGAACGTCCATTTCCACTGTTTTTTTACACCCACACCTCGAGCTCACCTCCCCCTCCCCCATCTTCACAGCCCCTCCACCTGAATCCATCCCATGTAATCTTACCAGAGAACCTGCAATCACCTTTACCAAACACACGACAAATCTAGGCAACCTAGGGACTATTAATCTTGTCTTGGCATCAGTTTACACCACATAATAGGTGCCGACTTCGTGGAGGGAAATCTAAATGAAATCAATGTCCTATTACAAACGAAGCTGGCCAGGATCAGGTGTTTCCAAGTGCAAAAACAACTGATCTTAAGCTACAGGCAGAGACGTTAATGCAGCAGATATGTTGTACAATCAAATCCTTGTATGCTGGTGAAAGACCTTGCCCCCAAAGTCCAGAGTCAAAACATCGCAAAAAACGAGAACCATTCAATGTGACAATGCAATACAAACAACAGGATTCAAGATCCTTGTTGCAAGTACTGAACTGGAATCTCTTTCTTTACAGGATTGACAAGAAGACAGCAGTCATTTACATTCCTCTTAGAAGGTAATTACCCTCAACAATTCTAAGTTCAATGGATGGGGGGGAGGGGAGGTAGGAGGGGGAAGTCAATGTAATTTTGTCTGTGAAAATGGCAGCCAGGCTCTCCCCAAACAGCCTCAGGGTTTCAAAGGAGGTAAAGACCTCAGAAAGGAGCTACTAACAGGGTCGGATCTAGTCCTTCCTTTTCTGGAGACAAAGCAAGAAGAATTCGATGACTTAATGGCAAAACTGCCATAGCATTTTATTATCTTTACAAAGTCCACCAATGGTGCTTTAATTGAAATACACCCATTGAATGATGATTCAACACACAGGGCAAAGAGGGATGTCTTTGGAGAAGGCACTTCAGGTAGAACATTAGCAAATTCTACTGCTTGGTTAAAACAAAAACGAGCTACTGCTAATTCAATCTCTTAGTGGCTTCATGAGGACTGCTCCTCCACCGCAGCCTTGACCACGTGCGTGGGTGTGGGGCCCGAATGAAGCCAGGGGCGTGAAGAAAGCACCCCACTCACCTCCCTCTGCAGCGGCCAGGGCAATGAGGCGGCTCTGCTTTCAAATGCTCTGCCCTCCCGAACACACCCATCCTTAAGAGACCAGTTTCCCAAAGCGATGGTTCAGAACATAAGCTAAGAGCCAGCAGAACTGGTTCAGGAAGCTCGCTGAAGGCCCTGTTTCTGCCTGACTTCCAGCTTACACCAGCTATCATAACCAGCTTCAGCTTCCCAAGGTCACTAGCAGCTTCTACTTTTGCTAACCTCTTTTTTTAGCTGTTTTTCCAATGGCACTGGTTCTGACAGTCTGTTACACTGGGGGCCTCCAAGGAACCTCACCTCCACTTCATGCCCTCGTGCAGTCCCCTCTTCCCAAATCGGGGCTGGGTCTGGGACTGGTTTTAATCAATAGAAGGCTGTAGAAGTGATGCTGTGACCGTTCTGGGTTTAAGTCTTAAACCTGGCCACTACTGCTATATACGCTTGGGACCTCTGAGCTGCCATAAATGTGGTCCAGCTACCCTAAGGGCGAGGCCACACGGAGAAGGTGAGACCTGAGGACCACATGCAGATGGAGAGGCCCAGCCAACCTGCCAACCACGAGTGACACCAGCAAGACAAGGAGAGGAACCGCTCAGCCGAGCCCAGCCCCGTTGGAAGAGATGGGGAAAAGCAAGTTGTTATTTTAAGCCACTCAGTTTTCAGGTGGTTTGTCACCAACAAGTGATAACCCAAAATTCGTTATCCATAGATGCATTTTTTCCCTAAATACAAGACAATTACTCAAATGAAAAGAAAAGATGACAAACGTTTTCCCACCACGAGTTTCTCAGTCAACAGGCTGAATGCTAATTGGTCAACTGCTAAGAAGAAACCATGCCTTTTATCCTAAGTTCCCATGATTTCCGCCCCCATGGTTTTTTAATGGCAATGCAAGGGGAGACAGTCTGGGGCACTGGCTTAATTATTATTTAGCCAAAACAAGAGGCCGTCAAAATGAATTATCCACTACTGGATAAGTGATGATAAATGAAAGTGTTCTCACTTCTATAGGGTGTTGTTACTTAATTATCCCCAATCATTTTTCCTCTTACAAGTGCCCTATCATCCCCCACAAAGCAGGGGGGGAAACTAAATTTGTTGAGGTTATCAAAAGAAAAAAATGCCAATAACTAGAATTTGAATCACCATCATCTGGAAAATATAGAGCACAATTTAACTGCTTCCTCAATTTAAAATAAAATTCCATAAAATATAACACTGTCTACATCATAGAGATGATTCCTTCTTATCTGAGGACATGAGTAATTGGAAACCAGGTATCGTTGAGTTAGAATACAGTGGTCTTTAAATGGTTTCAAATTTTGCTTATCAAAAGGTAGTCAACCACAATGCAAGCCTTCCAAATTCAAATTCATTCTTCATGTAAACTTTCTTGCACCTGTTCTTGATCTTTTCAGGGAGAGGGTGAAAGTCCACATCTGGCAAAGAAATAAGTTAGAATTTTTAAGGAGCATACATCTAAAAGTTTGGCAAGGCAGTAAACCATTTTAAAGTAGATTTAGAGCTTTAAATATACTATTCATTGAAAAGGGAATTTCGACATGAAATGCTAAAAACTTACCTCTTAAACATACATCACACAATTGGGTCTCTGTCTAAAAAGGTGATTGGAAGGAAGGAGACGTACAAGGGAGACGAATTCCCAGCATCAGAGCTGGAAGGGATGTGCAGCTGAGCCAGTCAGAGGCCCAGGGAGTCCAGTGCCCTGTGTCATACAGCCAGCCAGTCAGAGGCCCACTGGGGTGAAAACTCAGGCATCCTGACTCTGACCATCCAGTGCCGTGTCCCCACAGTCTCTAGATCCCTACAGATCATCTCCCAGCACAGCGTGGGTTAACCTACTTTAATAAAAATTGCAGGAATGATGATATCTGCTCTTCATCACCAGTATCAACCATTTATCTGTAAGTGCTAACCCTGCCATTCCCAGAATTAATTCTGTTATTTGATTTCAATGTTTAATGAATCCAGCTTGGAAAAAGAAATACAGGCAGAAGAAAAAAGAGGCTGGTTTTAAACATTCAATTATGGTTCACTTTGTTAAAACAGTCACAAATTATTTGCCTGCTTCAAAATGCCACAAATGATATAAACAATTAACCAGTAGAGCACTTCTGTTGAAATACCTATTTCTGTGCTTGAAGTCTTGGCGGGTCTTCTCATCTGAAACTTTTCTGCTGCTGCATCAGACCCACATTTTCATAGACTCTAGCATTATCTTCTCTCATTCTGAAAAGAAGAAAAAGAAGACGACACTAATAAAAACGCAGACATACTGTTTAACCTTACGTGATAGTTATAATGCACATACTCTATTCTCTGGGGACCGTATGCGGCACAGACATAGCTCCTGCCCCCAGGAGCTGACATTATAGGAGAGGATAGCGGACAGAAACACACAGCAAAATAATTCTGAAGTAAGAGCCTCGAGGCCCTGTGCTCCCGGGGTTTGGCGGAAGGAGAGTTGTTTTCCAGGAGGGTGGAGCGAGGCAGGCCTGTGCGATGAGGCACTGGGTTAAACCTTGAAGGAAGGTGGGACATGTGCATAGAGGAAGGAGTGATGTTCACTGTAGGCAGAAGGATGTGACTGGGCCAGAGCAAGGTAAAGGCAAAGTGTAGGAACGGTCACGCTCGGACTACAGATCCATTCAGCCCCCAGTCCGGCGACATGAAGGTGAACATAAGCTGAGCGGCAGTTTAGGGCCCCAGGGTGGAGGGCCAATGCATCAGAGCCCAGACTCTGTTTTGCTGAGCAGAGTGGAGACCAGAACAGTCCAGGGGCACGAGGAACCCAGCAGCTCTGGGCTGGTCAGAGAGGAACAAGCTGAAACAAGCAGCAGGGGCCAGGGTCTCCTGGGTCTGCACCCTACAAGGGGGACAACGGGAACAGAGAGGCAGAGAACCTATTAGTCACAGGCAGGCCACTGGTAAAAAGGGAGTCGTCAGAGCTAATTCTGTTGAGCCAACATGTGGGGAAAGCTTTCTGGCAAGGACTCGGAGCCCTGACGTGCTGGTTCCACTGCAAATCACTACAGATAGCAATTTAAAATCAACTTTCCCCATCAGTCTGCTGGGAAAGAAAAAAGCAGGCAGAAGGAAGAGGCAGCTTGGTGGAGAGGATACTTTTGCTATATAATTTCATTTCAATGTTAAATAGAAAGCAAATGTAAATACGAGCCTCATATATGTTATCAAAAACGTTTATATAGAGTATTAAAGCCAACAGGGGTTTAAAAATCCACATCAGAAGCAAACAGGGATAAGACTTAGGGGAAAATAAAAAGTAAATGTTATACTAGAGAGTGACTTTAGGATATACAGAAAAAAAATAACTTACAATTGTTATTCACATAATAGATTTAACAAATATTTTCTTATCACATGTTTTAGTTTAAACATGGAGTTGGCAAAGCTTTTCTGTACAGGACCAGACTGAAAATAATGTAATCTCTGTGGGCCATACACGGTCTCTGTCATGTATTATTCTTCGTGTGTGTGTTTTTTTAATAACCCTTTAAGAACCATCCATGAGCTGTACAAAAGCAGGCCATGGCCCAGATTTGGCCTGGGGGCTGTAGTTTGCTAACCTGGTTTAAATACCCACAGTAGATTTCTGCTGACTGTGGAAAATTAGACCATGATTGTGATTGACACATTGATGGTCAATTTACTTACTTTTACATAGCAAAGAGTCTTGACTCATCAAAAAGGGTGTTACCTACCTCTGCAACAATCCACACCCCATCAAAAGAAAAATTAGATTCTTGGGACTTCCCTGGTGGCGCAGTGGTTAAGACTCCACGCTCCCAATGCAGGGGTCCTGGGTTCGATCCCTGGTCAGGGAACTATAACCCACATGCAGCAAATAAGGTTTGCATGCCACAACCGAGGAGCCAGCGAGCTGCAACTAAGGAGCCCACCTGCTGCAACTAAGACCCAGCGCAACCAAATAAATAAATAAATAAATTAAATATTTTTTTTAAATTAGATTCTCCTTGGAGAACCAGCACTTGATATATGTACAGTCCTGTAGACTCCTAGCAAGCAGCCTTCAGTTTAGGTCAATTAAAATTTAGTTTAGCTAGCCACTGGCACACTCAAGAACCAGTTAGGCAACAATAATGTGCACCAAGGAAAGGCATGTGCTGCAAAGACATATCATTTTTTTAAGCTATTCTATAGGATTATGTTCAGGTAAAAAGATTTTCCTTCATGTCTACTTACTCTGCACAGGACGGCGTTGGGGTACAAGGCGGGAGGGGACTCTGATCTCCACTTGCCTGGTCCGTCAGGGAATACTTAATATTTGTGTATTCGTGCCCTTTCCTCTTGCTTTTCTGAAAAGTGAAGATTGTATATATGAGGAACCGTGACTTTTTTGAGGGAATGAAGAAGTCAAAACGGCATTTCATTAAAAAGAAAAAAAGAGAGAGAGAGAGAAAGTTTGACAGACAGACAAGCTGGACCCTGAATACTGGTATGTTGACCAAATGTCAGGGAATTCACCTCCTTCATGTAAATACATCATATGTGTGAAAAGGACCTTTGAACCATACAATTCAAAAGCAGAGAGTCATGCATTAACAACTTACTGTATTAAATGAAACGTACCTGTTTCTGGACTAAGAGAGAATTCACACATTCTTTGCCACATTAGCATCTAATCACTTCAGAGTTCACTTGCAACACACTTAATGATTTTCAAGTAAACAGGTGGGAAAAGAGTTTCAGAAATAAACGCACTCCAAGTAAAAACTGCACACAGGCATAAAAGACGGCAGCACTCTTAGAAGAATAATACACTTTATCATATCGTCCCCACCCCACCCCCACTCCAGAAAAAACTCTAGCACATTTAAAACTTTACTTTCAGCCCAATGATACTCTGGGGGAAAAAAGGCAGAGAAAACCAGTATAATGTAATCTCATCTCAGATACAGAATGAACTGCATTAGGTAGGACTCCTAGTTAGATGATTTATCATTCTTTCCTCCTAAATTCACCCAGAAACAACCAATTCCGAAAATCTAATCCATCAAGTTATCTTCATTATATAATGCTGCCTTCATTACAGGATTATTCAAGAAACGGTACACGTTAGAAAGAGTATCCATATCAAATACTGACGTATAGCAGTGACTTTCATTCACTGTTGTTGAGAGGGTGAACTGGTGCCATCACTTTGGTACACAACTGGTAGTACCAACTAGTTAGTATCTGGTAATGATGAAAAGGCACATATATTTTACAACCTTGAACGTTTACTTCTTTTTTTTTTTTTTTTTTTTGTGTGGTATGCGGGCCTTCCTCTGTTGTGGCCTCTCCCCTTGCGGAGCACAGGCTCCGGACGTGCAGGCTCAGCGGCCATGGCTCACGGGCCCAGCCGCTCCGCGGCATGTGGGATCCTCCCATACAACCCGGTTCCCCTGCATCGGCAGGCGGACGCGCAACCACTGCGCCACCAGGGAAGCCCCGAACGTTTACTTCTTGAGAAACTCACGCACCCAAGCCTAGAAAGAGCTGACAAGGATGTCCAGTGATGTGCTATTCCTAACAATGTTCACCAAGAGAACACTGAATACCTCACAATGAATACCTCACATTCATATCACGAAATAATATGCAACAGGGAAGAGGAAAAGTGTGTGTGTGTGTGTGTGTATGTGTGTATCAAAACAGATTACATACACAATGTTAGGTGGAAAAACACAAACTGCAAAACAATGAAACAGTATATCATCTTGCTAAACATTCTAAACATAAAAACAATGTCATATATTGTATACAGATATTTGTATTTAAAAATGTTTTAATACAAAAAGAGACTGCAAGGCTATTTACTGCCTTGGGGTTCCGAGGGTGAAGATGAGGGGTGGCCCTGGGGGTGGGTATCAAACGGAATCTCAGCCATGTAGCGGTTACACTTGATTGCTTTTAAAAAGAAAAAATATTTGAAAGAAATGTGACAAAAGGAAATGGTCTATTATGGGTGTGGTACTGAATGTTTTAAATTTTTCAAAGTAAAATGTAAAGCGTAAAAGGAATTTAAATCCACCAGTGGAATTTCTTTTTCCTGTCTTTGCTCAAAACTCACCAAAAACAGCTAAATAAAAAATGGAAAACCTTACTACACATAAAACAAGGGAATGCTACAACTCCAATCTACAAATTATAAAGTGTCTCTGATATAGTACTGTGAAAACTGGACCAAAATAAGAAGGAAGCTGAGAAGCAACACATACCCCTCAGGTGGTAGCAGGAAAAAGAAACCCCTGAATGTCGCTATCCCAGGAGTGAAAGGCCTGGGGCGGAGCCATGGCAGGCCATAGGAGAAGTGGGGGAAGCCTTGTCAAGAGCCAGTTCAACACAGTAGAAAGACCCACAGTCTGAAGAGCTCTTTCTGCCGTCCACTGCCACCCTCCCAGCTGAAGTGGCCTAGAGGAGAGGCAGAGTAGGAGGGAGCATTATTAACCCCTCTGACTCTACAGGCATTGCAAAGAGTCAGAATGACGCCCTGAACACCAACACACGGATGTGCTCCCAGGGCGAAGGTAACAGGGCACTGAGACAACAAACCCAAGCAAAGCTGTGGACCTCCTCAGCCACCCTGCCTCACCTCGCTATGGACTATCCGATAATGAAGGGGTCAGCACAGAACCTATATAAAGAAGGCGGGAAGGTACAAAAAGGAAAAAGGGGGCAAAGAGCAAAAGGCAGATGGAGAAAACACATCAAAAAAGAACCTAAACAAAGAAAGAAGAAAAGATGAACACAAATAGTTCTGCCTTAATATCATAGACTTTACAGACATGAGCTTTCTTAAAAAAGAGCGTAAATAAGAGATTATATGACAACAGAGGAGATGAAAAGCAAGCTGGCAAAGCAACAAAAGGAAAAAGAAGAAGAAAGACACGAAATATAGTAAGTTCAAGTCTAATTAGAGGTAGCAAAAAATTAAATAACTAAAAACATAGAAAGGGACATTGTAAACAGTCTAGAGAAAAACATATTTTTTAAACTATTAATAAAATACATACAAGTGATAGAGAAAGCTATTAAGAGATTTGATATATATTATGGAATTCCTGAAGATGGGGACAAATAAAACAGAAAAAAAATAT
>NC_041232.1:11274369-11293993 GCF_002837175.3 Physeter macrocephalus | reverse complement strand
ATGCCGTGGAGCGGCTGGGCCCGTGAGCCATGGCCACTGAGCCTGCGCGTCCAGAGCCTGTGCTCCGCAACGGGAGAGGCCACAATGGTGAGAGGCCTGTGTACCGCAAAAAAAAAAAAAGAATATGCCTGGATTGGATCTCCAGACAGAAAAAGTCAGTCACATATAAGGGGGGATAATCAAATTGACTTTAGACTCCAACACAGCCACTAATTCCAAAAAATCCTGTGGGGAAAAAAAAAACCCAAGAATCTTATACCCTTCTAAGTTACCCTTTAGATATAAAACCAATGTTCGGACATTTTTAAGCATGTAAAAACTTAGAATGCAATTATCTTAAAAAAAAAACAAAACAGCTAGTAATGAAATCTAGCCAACAGAGATAAATCAAAATCAAAACAAAGAATTAAGAGAAACAGAAACCATGATAAAAGGACTAGAGTTTTGATCTAAATACAGCACTAACACAGAACTGTCATAATTATAGATATAAATGTCATAAACCATGACAAAAATCAGGAGATAAAAGAAAAATGTGCTAATTCTCTTTCAGAGTTAAATATCAATTATTATTACAGTAAAAACAGTTAAAATTTTCTAAGCACTGGCTTTGTGTCAGACACTATTTGAATATATTATCTCATTTTAATCCTCATAACAACCTTTTGAAATAGATACTATTATTAGCCCTATTTTTTATTTATGTTATTTATTTATTTATTTTGGCCACGCCAAATGGCACGGGGGATCTTGGTTCCCCTACCAGGGATCGAACCCGCGCTCCCTGCAGTGGAAGCGTGGAGTCTTGACCACTGGACCACCAGGGAAGTCCCAGCCCTATTTAACAGATGAGGAAGTGGTGTGCAATTTCTAGTCATAACCTTAAAACAGGGGTTGGCAAACTAATGGCCTATGGGACAAATCTAGCCCAGACCTTTTGCAAGGCTTTTAAGAATAGTTACTTCATCACAAGTTTAATAGTTTTTAAAGGGTTGTAAAAAAAGAGAGAGTATGCAACAGAGACCATATGCAACTGGGAAGCCTAAGAGACTCACTGTCTGACCCTCAACAGAGAAAGTCTGACTCCTACATTAACAGGCAGCTGCTTGCCCTCCACTTCCTCCTACTCTCTGCAACCATGTGGAAAAGGAAACATCCTAAAGGACAGTAGAGGGACAAGACCGAATGTACCTGGGTCCCTGGATGAACCTAGGTCCCTGCCCTATATCCTCTGATCCCCAAATTGCCTACCAGCTTGGACTTTTCTGTAGAGAAATAAGCTTCTATCTTGTTTAAGGCACTATTATTCAGCCTCTGTTAAAACAGCCAAACCAAGTTATTATAAATTGCAGTCATTACAGAACTTATAGTCTAGGGAAGAAATTGCAAAAAAGAAATCCAAGGAGAAAACGTTTCATTGAGTCTATATAGTATTTGAATTTTTTTGAACTGGTTTTAAAAATTTAAAGTCCTTGTGAATAATCACCTCTGAATAGCAGCCACACACTTTTTAGCACTGAAATGCTGACTTACATAAGAAGTAATTTTTTTAAAGATACAATATAATTTAAAATTAAATATTAGCTGGAAGAATTGACAGAGAACATCACTTACTTAAAAGTTTTAAAATCCTAACTCATTTTTTAAATAAAAAATTTAAATATACAATAAATAAGCTGAAGCATAAAGATGCTTTCTACTCAACTTTTTAAAAAATTGTGGTGTAAAATAAAACACATGAGATATATCCTCTTAACAAAACGTTATGTGTACAGTATAATATTGTTAACCACCTGCTATTGGTGTACAGCAGATCTCTAGAACCTGTTCATCTTGCATGACTGAAACTCCATCCCCCCATTTCTTTCTCCCTCCTACACACTTGCTTGAAAATCAAAATCAATATTTCTACATGAAGTGATGACAAAAGAATTTTCCAACGAGGAATAATTAATGCAAATGGAACAGGAATTATTTTTTTAAATCATAGCAGCTCGAGGAATAACATAAAAATGCTGGAGCTTTTTAGCTTATTTTGGAAAAACAAGAAATAAAACTGATTCACAAGTCAGATGGGTTTGTTTCTCGGAACCATGACAGCCCAGGCTGTCTTATAGATCAAGAAAAATTCCCAGGGGGTAGGGGCTGTTTTATTTCATTTTGTTTTGTTTTGCTTTGGGGAGTGGAGGGAAATTTATTTCAGAGGAGGTCTAAAAAATGATCTGAAATTGATCTATCCTCCACTGGAATTCAATGACTTAGCATGGTTACCAAGTCTCTTGCAATGTTTATAATAAATCTTACAGTCTTGTCAACTGACACACAGACAAGGTTGAAAGGAGGAACCAACCATGAGGCTCTAAAATCATCTGGTATTAACTATCTCTCCACGTGAGTAACCCCAGTTACGTTCTTAAACCTTAAATTACAAAAGAGCCCAAAAGCCCAGAGCAGGGAGAGGGTAAAATGAAAATGCTCTTGTCTAAGTTATGGAGCAACAAGACGATGCACCCAGGGTCCTCTGGGCTCAAAAGTCAGGATTACAAACACCCTGACTCCTTCCACATCTAACCACAGAATCTTACTGGTTCTACTCTCCCTGGGCTCACTATCAGCCCCTGCTATCCTGTCCAAACCACCATCGGTTCTCACTGACGCTGGTCTCCCTGCAGCTGCTCAAGCCTCGTGCCCACCCAGTCTTCCCTCTCAAGCCAGGGCCCTCTTTTTAAAATGACAATCTCTTTTTTTTCATAAATTTATTTATTATTTATTTATTTATTTTTGGCTGCGTTGGGTCTTCGTTGCTGCGCAGGGGTTTTCTCTAGTTGTGGCAAGTGGGGGCTACTCTTCGTTGAGCTGCACAGGCTTCTCATTGCAGTGGCTTCTCTTGTTGCGGAGCATGGACTCTAGGTGCGTGGGTTTCAGTAACTGCGGCACGCGGGCTCAGTAGTTGTGGCACACGGGCTTAGCTGCTCCACGGCATGTGGGATCTTCCTGGAGCAGGGATCGAACCTATGTCCCCTGCATTGGCAGGGGGATTCTTAACCACTGTGCCACCAGGGAAGACCCGAGGATCTTTTTATGTCACTCCCCTGCTTCAAAATCCTCAGTGATTTCCCATTTTCCTTAGGATAAAGTTTTAAATCCTCAGTATGGCCTGCAAGACCCACCCCCTTGAAATCTGGCCTTTGCTGACTTTTCTAATCTCACCCAACACGCCCCACGCTCTCCCTCTAACTCCTTCTACTCCATCATACGGATTTATTTCCATTTCAGGAACATGACTACTTAAATTTGAGGATCTGGCACAGTGCCTGGCACATAATACAACTGACTTTAATTAATGCAGGAATGAATAAACAAATGAACAAATGTGAAAACACCTTTTTATTGAACCAAGGAGATTATGGAAGATATGTGAAGAAGCACAAGGCTAGGGAAACAAATAAAATAGGAAAAATGGAGGCATGGCCTCATGCCTATATTTGTGTATACACACACACACACACACACACACACACACACACACACATATATATATGGAGAGAGAGAGAGAGAGAGAGAGAGAGAGAGAGAGAGAGATTATATAGAGAGAGCTGGACAAGAGGAGTAATTACTTTGCTAATTAGCAATTCAAAGAATATTATACCAGTAAAAACAAACATACCCAGTATCCAGATCTTGGCTTTGAAATACCACTCTTCAATAAGAAGAATCAGGACTCCTTAGAAAAATGGCTGGGAAAGTACAAGATGAACCTAGATCATCTTGTGGTGTCAAAAAGAGTAAGGAAGTAATCAAAAATGGGAAGAGAGAGAGAGAGAGAGAGAGAGAGAGAGAGAGAGGGATTATATAGAGAGAGCTGGACAAGAGGAGTAATTACTTTGCTAATTAGCAATTCAAAGAATATTATACCAGTAAAAACAAACATACCCAGTATCCAGATCTTGGCTTTGAAATACCACTCTTCAATAAGAAGAATCAGGACTCCTTAGAAAAATGGCTGGGAAAGTACAAGATGAACCTAGATCATCTTGTGGTGTCAAAAAGAGTAAGGAAGTAATCAAAAATGGGAACATATCAAAAAAACACAGGAACCAACTTGAAAAGGTTCCCACTAGGCAAATTTTGGACAGTTTAAGCAACAGAATAAGTAACAGTAATGGACTATAACCCATTCTGACATAAATAAATAAATGAATAAATAAATAAGGGAGATGGGAAAGCTTTTCCTTATAGTAGGCTTCCATCTAATAAATGAAAAGGGAATGGTGGAAAGAGAAAATCACCATTGGGCAAATGTCACAGTGGTCATTTTTCCTGGCAAGAATTGTGAATGAATATAAAACTGGTAGGCAAAAAGTATGATGAAAAATTGTTCATTTATATAGTTTCTTGTATCTACCTATAAGATATTAATTAAAAAGGGAAAGACAGCAACTTAACAGTGGAGAAATCAGACAGACAACACCTTAATCAAGTGATCAAAGTTAACACCGCCCTTGGTTTGTTTTGGAGTGAAACAAACCAAGAGGGAGCTCATGATGTGATGCACCAGGAAGGACACAGCATCACTTCTGCGACCGTCCTGTCAAAAATGTATGACCTGAATCTCATCAAGAGAACACATCATCCAAATCCAAACTGAGGAGCATTCTACCAAGCAACTGGTCTGAACTCTTCAAAAGTGTCAAGGTCATGAAAGATAAAGATTGAATACTGCTCCAGATTAAAGGAGACTAAAAATACATGACAACTAAATGCACCACGTGACCCTGAACCACACGAAGGATACTAGTAGGACAAATTGGCAAAATCTGAACACGGTCTATAGATTCGAAAATAGTTACTATATCAGTGCTAATTTCCTGATTTTGATAACTTTACTATGGTTATATAAGAGAATGTCCTTATTTCTAGCAAATACACATCAGAGTATTTGGAGGCAAAGGGACATTAATGTTTGCAACCTACAAACATTTCATTTAAAAAATTATATAGGTATATATAAAGTTATTTATATATGTGTGTGTGTATATATACATATGGAGAGAGAGAGAGAATATGAACCAGTGATAAAGTAAATGTGTTAAAATGTTAACAGTCGGAAAGGTGGGTGAAGGGAATTCCATTATACTGTTTCTGCAAATAAAAAAAAAAATTGTTTTAATTCTAAAATGGAAGTTAACAAAAGAAATCTACTTCCAAGTAAACAGCAGAGTGTGAGAAGATCCATTTATAAAGAGCTGAGAATTTTCTCACTCTTGCTCATTTGCATTTCCTCTAGATTCCCACCTCTGTTTTGCATTTCCTCCTTCCAATGCTGTCTGTTTCTCTACTGCCTTTTCTTTTTTTCATTTATCCCTCTGTAGCACATTCTTCCACTCCCAAAGGTCCTTAATGCTTCATAATTTTGGAAATGACTGTATTTCAAAATAATTAATTATCCTAAATGAGTTTTGTTCTTTTGCTTAATTTAAAAATCAGGTGGTTTTAATGTTCTTAAGTCTGCCACTTAAACCTTCTGCTAAAATAAAGTACTTCTTACTTTACCACTAAATCAAGTAGCAAGTTCCTACACTGAATCAAACAATACAATGCAGAAAACAACATATCACGGGATCTAATTTTTAAAAATAAACATAATCTAAGCCTACATATATTTAGGCTACATAAATCCAAAGGCTCATATACCAAATAGTAGTTCATGTGCTGACACATATTGGCACCAAAAAAGTATTGGCTGAGTGGATGAATGCATGCATGCATTCTAGTACTCTTGGGATGGGATTACCAGGGACATTCAGTTTCTGTGGTCTACATTCTGTAGACTACATTCTGTCTACATTCTACCTCTCCTACCCCTCACCTCCAATAAAAGAGCAGCAATAAAGGTTTTTTGGTTTTTTTTTTTAAGTAGTTCCTAAATCCAAATTACAACTTCAAATTCAGGGTCAGAGGGACCATATATGGTAATGGGAAGATCTGAAGCGCCAGAAAAGCTGGGAGGGAAAGTCCCTAAATTCTCCAAAACAAGAAGAAAAACCAAAGCTTCTGAGTGAAACAGAGAGCGTTCCCCCCAGCTTTTCTGAACAAGACTACATTATGTTCTTCAAGATAGTCCCAAATAACTTCCCATTTGTACCAACTGTACTATACTCTCTTGTATTTATTAGGAGTCCTTCTCTTTGGGCAACTTTATGCTTTAAGTATTCCTGGCCCAAATTAATATAACTGGAAGACAAATATAAAATAGCCTACAGTAACCATCTATAACAGTTCATAGCACTTACAATAACACAAAGTCAGACTTAAAGCAGTAAAGTTCAAAACCAGTAGCTTGTTAACTATTTGACGGTACCTTTCTATACACACACTGCTTCTGAAGATGTTTTTGTATAAGGAAACAATCTAGTGAGTATTTCTGTGTGGACTGAGAACCTACTAAACTAACTAACTTTGGCTAACCACACTTTGATAACGTGGCTGCTATGCTGCTAGGCTAGAAATCTTTCAATTAGGTGGCAGGTCCTATTTTGAAAAGCTGAGTTTTCTGGAAGGCAATAAACAGGATAAAGCAGGCAAATACTGTTGATGTTTAGACACTATCCAGTCTGCAGCACAGCAATGGGGCTGGGGCTGGGGCTGGCGAGGGAGATAAACCTAAGCTCCCAAAAGAGCAGTCTCCTCAATCCTCTTTAACTCAGCTGTGTGTCTGTTATGAATAGCTTCCAATGGAAAGGCACCAATGCCACATTGTTCTTCATTATGCATGGCTTATTAAAATTGAAATTTTACTGTTTCCAACTCGACCAAATTGGTGGTTCAATGTGCTATTAAGAGTGAGGTGTTCATTTAAGAGATGGAATCAGGATGAATATCACCTGGACCAAAAGTGGAACAGGCTGGAAACTTTGAGGCTTTGTGTTCTAAGCTTGCCATGTGAGCCTGGGAAAATCCCAATTTTTCTGTGGCTGTTTCCCCAATCTGTCAGGCCTGGTGCCCCTTCCTGAGCTACTCCATACTGAAAAATCAGAGCTGTGAAGTAGGGAATAATTCGTTTCCAGAGAGGCCCTTCCTGGTTGGGAACTTGTTTCTCCTTTTCAAAGAAAGACAGCTGTCTATCAGAGCCTGTCCTTTTGCATGGAAGGAGAGCATATCCAAGCTGCCCAGATAAAAACACTGAAAATCCACACTCCAGCCTTCTAGGCTTGGTACCTGCTCTTCTTCAATCCTGCGCTGTAGTGTTTCAATATAATGCTGGACAGCCATATAGATGAATCGGTACTGTGCTTCTGTCTGGACCATCCCTGACCTCTGAGACCGCACCATCTGAATGGTTTTGGGAACGTCAATGTCACAGTCGACACCTACAAAGCAAGCACCATGGAGTATCAGGACAAACTGCAGAGACGATGTGAAGTGGTTTAATGCACAACTGTTAGCAGACTCAGAGATAAAGCAAATTTAGTCTTTAATGTTCTAACCGAACATGTTCCAAGGGCTACAGCACTGGCCTTCTGACCAATACCTAGGATCCTAGAAGATTACAGCGTAAAGGGTCAGCAGTGAGGGGTCCCTCACGTTCCAACAGCACCGTCCCCTACCATCAGCAAGGATTAGGCAGCTGCATGTTCAACAAAAGACCAGAGCAGTGGTACCCACAGCTCCTAGGCTTTGTTTTATGCCCAAAGCTCAAACAGCATCACTTCTGTTCTCTGGCAAACATACTGAAAGCTGAAGTCTCCAGCCTAGATTTTTGTGAAAATATTTTAACTTCAATTCTCTTCTACAGGCTATTTTCACTAGCACTTTCCTTTCATAAACTGAAAACAGGAACCGTAGCTTCTTGTCCTCCAGATGACCTACCTTTCTCTCTGATGATGTCAATAAGAATATCAATCACAATGAACGTCCCTGTTCGGCCAATTCCAGCACTGTGGGCAGAAGGATGAAAAGCGAGGACAACGGAGTCATTCATGAGGGTTTTATACACAAAACAAAGCTATTAACATTAACAGAAACAATGTCTGCTCTTGGGAGTGTTTATAAGATTGTGTATTTATATTTGCAAATATATTAGCAAAGAGCACAGGGCTTTGGACTCAGTTCATCCTACACTTGGAGCCCAGCTTCTCCAGCACAATGTGCCTGAGGCAACTCCCTTAACCTCTCTGACCCTCAGTTTCCTCATCTGTGAAATGGGTTGTTGTGAGGATCAAATATGAGTAATGGATGAAAAGCACTGAGCTCAGATGCTGGTATAGAGCAAGTGCTCAATAAAAAGGAGCTTTTAAAGAACTGAATAAATAACGTTTCACACACATCTACTTGCATGTGAAAGAGATTTAGGAAACCAAACTTTCCCCAGTATAATCATGAAACCTAAGCTTGGGCACCAGCAGCCTGAGAACTCTGGTGCAGAGGCCATGGGCCTGTTTTCTAGAAGCCTGGATGGGGAGCGGTCTGAATCTTCTGAAGCAAACAAGTATATTGTCAGGGGAAAAAAATATACCTTATTTCCGTGGAAAAAGAGAACAGAAGCACAATCAAAGAGATGAATCCTAAATTATTATATTAACAAAGAAAACCAAGCAAACATTACCAGACTAAGGGCTCCTTGAGAATAAGGACTGTGTTTACCACCCTGTGCCCCACCACCCCCAGGTACACGGTGGTCCCGTAGGATCTAGAAGAAATGTACTTTGGGTCAAAGTGGTCCCTTAATGCCTCAAACAGAGAGGAAATTTTTCCCTCAGTTAAAAAGCTGGGGATGGGCAGGTAAAAACAAGCCCCCTGGGCGTCAGGACACGGGACAGGCAGTGTCCTAGAGGTGGAAGGGTTGGTCACCTGCAGTGAACCACCACAGGCCCCGCGTCCATGATGCTCTCCTGCTTATGGTGGACCTCCTCCAGGAAGTCCAGCACGCCCCCGGGGTCACTGGGCACTCCGTGGTCCGGCCAGGTCCGAAAGTGGTATTGCCAGACCGTTCTCTCCGTATTCCCCTGGAGTAGAGCCAAGAAAAACCAGAAAAGAATTAAATAAATCAAGGGGTTGAGGACTCGTCCGGTCCCCATCTTTCCCAGATCCTACATGAGCCAGGGGACCGCGCCCGCACAGAGGCTCCTCACACACTGTTTACGGGTCCCCTGCACGAGTTTCCCAGATCCCTCCTCCTTCTGGGTCTGGCTGAGCAATCCTGGAGGCAACCCTTGGCCTCTGTCATAAGAACCAAGATGTCTTGTATGGCTATTTGTCCTTCAGGAAACTACAGCCCGAATCAGTCTCTGAATCCTCAGCCAGGGGCAGACGAGGTCCCTGATCCTCCTCATCCAAGGGCAGCTCTACCTGGGAGGCAACTGAGGCCTCTGGGACTCAGGGCTCTCCTCCCACCAGATGAGAAAACGGGTATGCCCTCAAGCACTTGTTCCTCTTTGTCTTTTTGTACCTCGCTCTCCTCCCCTCCCCCAACACACACTTTTATTATAATATGATATTGAAAACTCTGTTTGGTGCAAAGCAGATAAGAAGACAGGCTTTGCAGTCAGATGAGTGGATTTAGGCCCAAATTTCAGGATTCACACTCACTGCGGCCCCTGGACATCTCTAAGCCTCAACTTCTTCATTTGCCGATGGAGATAAGACTCTCTCAGTCACAATACCATCGCGAGGACTAAACAACGTCAATTAAACACACAGCCACTGCGCAGTAGACAGTGAAGAGACTCAGTACACTGGTGCTCTTCTGAGGACTGACATTAATAAAGGTCAACAAGGGTACCAAGACCACAAAAAACCAAAAAGCATCATGTTCTGGGTCTACCCAGATTAGATCATTGTAACAGCACTATTCGTCACTACATCTTCTTTCTACATATCTGGAGACAATCCAAGCTAAGTAACATTTTTAAAGGGAATTTTAAAAAAGAGAGAGAGAGTAACTAGACCAGTGTTCACCACCAGTAACCTTCAGAACATCCAGGGAATCTGAACCACAATCAAGATCCTTTCTTGAATTACGTGCATTTAATTTGCTGAGTCAGAAAAAGATTTTTCTGGATGTTACCAGTGAGCTCAAAATCAGGGGACTACCGGGGTCACAGAAAGGACAGGGAACGAGAGAGATCCAGCGCCCAGAGCATCCTTGCTCCTCCTCCTTTGTAAGTGGCCACTGAGGTCTCTGCTCCCACCCCTCCTTCCCAGGCAATTAGGAGGCTTAACTGAGGTCATGTGATAGCACTTTAGAAAACATGGAACGAGCTCTATAAAGAAGCCGATAATCTGTGACCAGCAATTCTGGAGAAACGATCGGTCCCACGTCAGCACCTGCATCCGAGGGTGCAAAACACAAACCCAAACGCCAACATTTCCCGTACCTGCTCCTCCCAAATCTCCGATAACAAGAAGATGGATGGTTTATCACTAAAACTGAAGAAAAATCCACCTGCTACTGAGAAACACCTGACAATGAGAAGATGGGTAGTTTATCACTAAACCTGAAGAAGAACCTATCTGGAATCTTTGTCTGATGTCCTCTAAATCTCTTTCTCATTTCTGCTTGACAACTGCTATCTCAGTCTCTGCAATCGATTGAACCTCCACCCTCTCCCCACAACCGCACCCCCGCTGACATCAGAAGTTTGACATCCCACCCTGGACCACAACTGCCGAGGCTTCCAGCTCACTTCAGTCCCCCGACCACCTCATGGAACTCACCAGACCACTGAGCCCCTCCTCCACCCTCCGCCTGCCTCCTCCTGCCCTTGGCTGCTGGCTTGCCCAGCTCAGATTCCACGCACTCTCCTGACAGCCACTCTCCATCACAGACCTCCACTCCCTCCACCCTCTCTCCATCCACTGCACACACAAACACACACACCCCGCCCCGCCCCAGCAAAGCCCCAAGCCTGGACGAACCTAACCACCCACTTTCTCTGTTTTGTACCCAAGGAACAGAGTGTCCTTGGAGAAAACTCACACCAGGTGACTGGTATCACTGAATGTTCATCTTCACCACCTCAGTGGGCACTCAGCACTGCCCAGAAATGTACTGGATTTCTTGCTTTGCTACACAATGACTATTTCATCCTTTCCCCACTTTCCTCAAGCATTTCGCCTCTTCTTATTCCCTCTGAATGGCAATGGATGGCCTTGCCTCAGGCCTGATAGAGAATTTAGAGCCAATCCCTGTCAGCTCCCCTCCCTGTATCTGTGGCCACCTTCTCCTCTTTCCCTCCTGTGGCCAAGAAGTCCTATCCCCATCAATCAAAACCAACCCATCCACGATGCTCTAGATCCCATCCCCCTCCTCGTCCAGCCTCCACCCTTGCCTCCCCGGCATCCTCGCCTTGGCGTCTCAAACTTTACGTGTCCAGCAGGTTGCGCTTCATCCTCCCTCCCTCCTCAAATCTGCTGCAGCCCTCGCCCCTCGTTCACGCCATCATCAAATCCCTTCACATTTACATCCGCAATTATCTCCAGTTGGTCCCCTTCTTTCCATTGCCCCTACCATCTTTTACCCAAATGATTCAAGCCCTACCATCCTGTACATCTTCCAGCTTTTCAGACCTCTGCCACAGTGCCACCGTCCACTCAGACTCAAACCCCTACGATGTCTGATTCCTCCTCCTCCTCCAATAGCCAAACTATCCCTACACACCCTGCAGACTTCACCCCCCCAAGGGGTCTCTCACATCCCTCGCTTCTCTTCTAGAGTTTATTCTGGCATTTTATATCATATTCATTTCCAAAGGAAGGAAAAAGAAGCAAAACGTGGAGAGAGGCCATCAGAACTAGACCTCTGCGGAGCCCTCCTGGTTACAGGCGTCCTGGCCACTGGAGTCCCTCCATCCCACTCCTCCCTCGGGGGGCTGTAAGACACCTTCCTGGCACCTGTCTCCTCCACACGTGTCCACTTGGCACAAGAACCGTCACGGGTCCTACACCAGCCAATGAATAAAATTTACATTTCTTTTTTTTTGGGGGGGGGGGGGTGCCATGCCTGCGGCATGTGGGATCTTAGTTCCCCAACCAGGGATCGAACCCGGGCCCTCTACAATGGAAGCACAGAGTCCTAACCCCTGGACCAAAAGAGAAGTCCCTAAAATTTACATTTCTTCTCATGAGAGTTAAGGCTCTTCCCAACTTGGTCCCAACCTCTCTTGACCCAAGTTTACTCCCTCAATTCCCCACTTGCCTTCATTCCCTGTAAACCCCATTTCCTTGACGTTGGCACTTCAGAACCCTGGCTGACAAAGACACTTCATCTGGGAGGCCCTCCCTCCACCATCTTCTCCCACAGAGACCCTGACCTAAAGGCCCACCCTCTTCTGAGACGGTCTCCCTGATGCCCCGGCCGGAAGGAAGCCCAGCCTCGGCAGAACCCCAGCACCTTAGACGGGTGCGACAGCCGGTGTCTGCTCGACAGCACAGGACTTTGTATATGTGGCTTCTCTCGGCTACATGACTGCAATTCCCTGAGGACAAAGGCTATTTCGCTTACCTTTGTGTCCCCAAAGGACCTTGAAAAAGTAAGCCCCTCTCACCATGAAATTAAAATGAATCCAAATCTTGTTGGATTCAAAGTTAGTCACCCCAGGGACAAACCTGAACTACAAGCAATTAAAAGCTGATGCCATGGAATTTGGTCACTGAATAGGCCTCAGGGCCTTTGCACTCGCTGCTCCCTCTGCTTAGAACACTCCTCTCCTGACCCTCTGGATGCTGCTCCACCTTCAGGTCTCAGCATGCGTGGCACCCCCTCAGAGAGGCCCTCCCTGTTTACTCCATCTCGGGTACCCAGTCACTCTCTAACATACCATCCTGTGGCTTTCACAGCTGGAGCACAATCGGAAAGCTTAGTTGGTTATTTACTCCTTAACCTTCTACCTCCCTAGGCTCTGTGGGGGCAGGGACTGTGCCGGTCTGGTTTGTGATGTATCGGTAGTACCTTGACGGTGCCTGGCACATAGAAGGCACCTGATAGATGGATGTTATTCAATGAGTGAACGAATGCCTGAAGGTATGCAGACAGGAGTAACCGCACGACCCTGGATTAGCGCACACCATGCACAGTTACCAAAGTCTCTAAAGTACGACAATATACTTACTTGTCCAACCTTCGAAAGTTTAAGTTCTCTTAACGTATAGTCATGAGCAGCACTTTCCTTGACGTTCCTAACGCGCATGACCCCGTATTCTTTTAGCGCATACTCATCAGGCCAGTATTTGACACATTTACTCTGGAAGGGATCAGAGAAAAGACAGTTAATCTCTGTGAACTCTGACATGAAAGGCGAAACCAAAAGAAAACCAACGTTCAAGTCTTCCTTGATGACCACTAACATGAAAATGGCCTGTCTGGTATCTAACTGTTGGGTTTTGAAAGAAGGAAAGAAGAATTCAAAAAGAAAAGCAGGTGTGTGGAGAACCAGGGAGAAGTGGGAAGAGAAAGCCGCTACTGCAAAATTGTCTAATTTAAGCCACAGGTCCAAGGAGAGTCAGTGTTTGTTTATTTCTCTCTAAAGAACCAAAGAGGCAGAAAGAAGGGGACTACCCAGTATGAGGGTGCTGTCTAGCATGCACTCAGTTCTGAATTCCAGAGATCTGCCAGTCACTCTGAAGGGAAGGCAAGCAGGGGCTCTGGAGGTGGATGGGCTGCCCAACGAGCCAGACTGTCTGGTCCATTTCCGTGCCAGTGTAGGAGGTCTCCCCGCCTTATCTAACCCAAGTGTGAATAACTCCAGCACAGAAAGGCAGCTGATGGGGTTTTGAACCAGCTGCTTTTTCTATATCCAGATCCATCTGATACCTGCTGCACACGTCACCTTCGCTTAACTGGGTGCCTGGGACGCCAAGCCTGCAATAGCTGCTGGCTTCAGAGCAGGCAGATTGGAGAATATGGCACCAAGGGAATCATTCTGGCTGCCAAAGAGGAAGATATTTTGCTCAATGAGAGATGAGTCTGCATATATTTGATGATGTGTCCTGGGCAGAGAATGCCTTTGTGTCTTGTTTTTTCCTGGGAGCAGTCACCCACACCACTCACTTTCAACAACAACCAAGACACAAATATCAGCAAGAGAAATCTACCTTGTACATTAGGAAGACAGAGAAATTCACTGTTATAAAACAAGAAATCAGAGAGCAGCTGCAGACATCCCCACAGTCAATGACTGAGGGAAAGAAAAAAAACATGGCAGGAGGAAAGGTCAACAGAAGAATTAATGGACAGTGTTTACTTTTCTGCTTAGCATGGCTTATGTGGTCTTTTTTTTTTTTTTTTTTTTTTTTGCGGTACGCAGGCCTCTCACTGCTGTGGCCTCTCCCGTTGCGGAGCACAGGCTCCGGACGCGCAGGCTCAGCGGCCATGGCTCACGGGCCCAGCCGCTCCGCGGCATGTGGGATCCTCCCAGACCGGGGCACGAACCCGTCCAGGTTCGTGAGGACTCTCAACGAACGAACTCAAGTGGTAGAGGCGGACTCTCAACGACTGCGCCACCAGGGAAGCCCCGTCTTTTATGTATTATTATGAATTCAGCTTTCCCCCCACGAGTCTGTAGATCCAAAAACCTCTTTGACAGATTTGACACAATTTTTATTATCCCCAAATAAACACTTTGACTATTAAATGTATGCAACGCTGTCACTCTCTAATCAATTCTGAGGACTGCTGGTCGCTCAAAAGAAGACAAATTAAATCACAACTCCTAACGTTGTAGCTGACTCTGCATGTCGGCAATCTACTGTGCCCTCCTCCCAGTTTCCCAAACTGATGTAAACGTTGGCAAACAAATTCTCAAATGTGAGTGCTAATACTTTAGCTTTTAAATTAAAGCCCAGGAATCAAAGGGAATTCAGAGTCTGGTTTTTCTTCTGTGCACTGGAGGGGATAACAAGTGAACAAGTTACCAGAAACGCTCGCGGGGAGACTGAAAGCCCATTATGTCCTCCTCTCCAGCAGCAGAGTACAGAGGAAGAATGAGAAAACAGACAAAGGCTGGGAGAAGGAGGTAAGGAGCGGGGGGCAGAGTGACTTGGCCCAATGTCTGTCTATTCTAGGAGCTTCTGGCAGCTCTTCTGAGAAGGACCAATCCTGATCCCTCTGAAGTGACCCAAGAACCCTCTCTTCACAGCTCTCAAGTCCTCTGAGAACAGGTGGCCTCCTACAACTGCAATCAGGCAACAGGCAGGATGGAGGGCTCAGTTTTCCTTTCTATACTTAGAGCAGGTGACACTCACCTGAAGCAGAAACTATGAAGACATTTTAACTTGACCATTAATTCAAGAACATCTACTGTTACTGCAGGCAGCTGCTAGCGGAAGCCTTTGTTTCACAATGACCAGACCTGGCCTCAGAGGTATTCAGAAGTGTAACTAGCAGTACAACAATGAAAACCTTACAAAACCACACTGCCCTTCACAACTGATATGAAAATTACATTAGAAGGGCTAAAATCCAAAATCACCCATCTGTCTTTTTATAGGGTATGACTGCTACATTCCATACAACTTTTACATAAACCAGTTAAAGTATATCTAAAAAAAAAGAACTTTGACTAGAACACAAACAAAAACAGAGAAATCTTCCATATTAAAAAATAATCCACAATGGATGGGTTCACTTTGGGATAACACATAGAGCTGTCACTCAGTGAGATTTGTCTGCTTCTCTATAGGTGTGGGATGTTATAATTTTTAAAAACCTGAAGTGTCATGAAGAGTGCAGGGAGATGGGTACTAGGCATATGCTGCTTGGGGGGAGCGTACACTGGGACAACCACTCTAGAGGGTAGTTGGCACAATTTATTAAAATTTACAACATGCAAAAGCAAAAACACTAAATAAGAAAAAATTAAAAATTTTCAAAAAAGGAAAAAAAAAGAAAAATTTAAAAAAATTTTTAAAAATTTATGACATGTACACCCCCTATGACCTAGAAATTCTTCTTGACATCTAACCTAGAAAAACACTTGCCACATACAAAAGCAAGAACAAGATTGTTCACTTCAGCACTGTTTATAAGAGCAATAACTGAAACATTTAAATGCCTCATATATGATGGTTAAACAAATGGTGGTACATCCATACCATGGAATACCATGCGATTACTAAAAAGAATGAGATAGGCCAATATGTATTAACAGAAGAAGTCAGAACATATATTTAGTGGGGAGAAAAAAAAACAAGATACACAATAAAGTTACTGTATGACAGCACCTTTTCATACAGTACTTGTCTGAAAATAGCACTATATACTTCTATAGGTGCATGTATGTACGTAAATACATGTACATGTGCAAATGTCAGGATAATGCCTATTATACACATGCATATGCAAATGCCAAGAAGACAGTGTAGAAGAATACACATCAAACTGATAAGAGGGTTTATGTTGGAGGCGGGAACAACTGGGTGGACAAGGGATGGTGACAAAGGTAATTTTAATTGTAAGGAGTTTGAATGTTTATCTGAATATATTGTCTGGATAGTTCAAATTAATATTTTATTTTATTTCATTTATTTATTTTTTTTTTGCAGCATGCGGGCCTCTCACTGTTGTGGCCTCTCCCGCCACGGAGCGCAGGCTCTGGACACGCAGGCTCAGCGGCCATGGCTCACGGGCCTAGCCGCTCCGCGGCATGTGGGATCTTCCCGGACCGGACCGTGGCACGAACCCGCGTCCCCTGCATCGGCAGGCAGACTCTCAACCACTGCGCCACCAGGGAAGCCCAAATTAATATTTTAAATGCTTAGAAGTCCTGAGTATAGTTCAAATGACAAGTGAAATCAATGTTTATTGATTAGTCCTCTAATCCCCTGAAGGTACCAGACAGGCCTTCTTACACTCCCTTTATGACCTGTGCTTCTGGACACAATGGGGCAGCAGGGACTGGATTTACTCTCCTACCCTAAACCACTAAAATGGAAAAATGAAATGACATATATAATAAGATTAGTAACAAGGACACTTAAAAATTATTATAAATATATTCCATATGTTCAAAAGGTACAGTAAATGATGGACATGTTAAGAAGAGAGACATAGGATATATTAAAAAGACTCAAATAAGAGAAGAGCTGGGAAGATGGTGGAAGAGTAAGACACGGAGATCACCTTCCTCCCCACATATACATCAGAAATACATCTACACGTGGAACAACTCCTACAGAACACGCACTGAACGCTGGCAGAAGACCTCAGACCTCCCAACAGGCAAGAAACTCCCGACGTACCTGGGTAGGGCAAAAGAAAAAAGAATAAACAGAGACAAAAGAATAGGGACAGGACCTGCAACAGTGGGAGAGAGCTGTGAAGGAGGAAACGTTTCCACACACTAGAAGCCCCTTCGTGGGCAGAGACTACGGGTGGCGGCGGGGGGAAGCTTCAGAACCACGGAGGAGAGCGCAGCAACAGGGGTGCGGAGGGCAAAGCTCAGAGATTCCCGCACAGAGGATCAGTGCCGACCAGCACTCACCAGCCCGAGAGGCTTGTCTGCTCACCCGCCGGGACGGGCGGGGGCTGGGGCTGAGGCTCGGGCTTCGGTCGGATAGCAGGAAGAGGACTGTCGGTGCGAACACAGACTGAAGGGGTTAGTGCGCCACGGCTAGCCGGGAGGGAGTCCGGGAAAAACTCGGTACCTGCCGAAAAGGCAAGAGACTTTTTCTTCCCTCTCTATTTCCTGGTGCGCGAGGAGAGGGGATTAAGAGCGCTGCTTAAAGGAGCTCCAGAGACAGGCGCAGGCCGCGGCTATCAGCGCGGACCCCAGAGACGGGCATGAGACGCTAAGCCGCTGCTGCCGCCACCAACAAGCCTGTGTGTGAGCGCACAAGTCACTCTCCACACTGCCTCTCCCGGGAGCCTGTGCAGCCCGCCACTGCCAGGGTCCCGTGATCGAGGGACAACTTAACCGGGAGAACACACGGCGTGCCTCAGGCTGGTGCAACGTCACGCCGGCCTCTGCCGCTGCAGGCTCGCCCCGCACTCCATGCCCCTCCCTCCCCGCGGCCTGAGTGAGCCAGAGCCCCCGAATCAGCTGCTCCTTTAACCCCATCCTGTCTGAGCAAAGACCAGACGCCCTCCGGCGACCTATACGCAGAGGCGGGGCCAAATCCAAAGCTGAACCCGGAGCTGTGGGAACAAAGAAGAGAAAGGGAAATTTCTCCCAGCAGCCTCAGGAGCAGTGGATTAAATCTCCACAATAAACTTCATGTACCCTGCATCGATGGAAAACTGAATAGACAACGAATCATCCCAAATTGACAAGGTGGACTTTGAGAGCAAGATATTTTTTCCCCTTTTCCTCTTTTTGTGTGTATGTGTATGCTTCTGTGTGAGATTTCGTCTGTATAGCTTTGCTTTCACCGTTTGTCCTAGGGTTCTGTCCATCCATCCTTTTTTTTTTTTTAACTTAAAATTTTTTTTTCTTATTATTTTTAATTTTAATAACTTTATTTTATCTCACTTTATTTTATTTTATCCTCTCTCTCTCTCTCTCTCTCTTTCTACTTTTCCTCCCTTTTATTCTGAGCCATGTGGATGAAAGGCTCTTGGTGCTGCAGCCAGAAGTCAGTGCTGTGCCTCTGAGGTGGGAGAGCCAACTTCACGACACTGGTCCACAAGAGACCTCCCAGCTCCATGTAATATCAAACGGCGAAAATCTCCCAGAGATCTCAATCTCAACACCAGCACCCAGCTTCACTCAACGACCAGCAAGCTACAGTGCTGGATACCCTATGGCAAACAACTAGCAAGACAGGAACACAACCCCACCCATTAGCAGAGAGGCTGCCTAAAAACATAATAAGGCCACAGACACCCCAAAACACAACACCAGACATGGACCTGCCCACCAGAAAGACAAGATCCAGCCTCATCCACCAGAACACAGGCACTAGTCCCCTCAACCAGGAAGCCTACACAACCCACTGAACCAACTTTAGCCACTGGGGACAGACACCAAAAACAACAGGAACTACAAACCTGCAGCCCATACAGGATAAATCCAAGGAGAAACACGCGAAGACACATATTAATCAAACTATCAAAAATTAAATACAAAGAAAACGTATTAAAAGCAGCAAGGGAAAAACAACAAATAACACACACGGGAATCCTCATAAGGTTAACAGCTGGTCTTTCAGCAGAAACTCTGCAAGCCAGAAGGGAGTGGCAGGACATATTTAAAGTGATGAAGGAGAAAAACCTACAACCAAGATTACTCTACGGGCTTCCCTGGTGGCGCAGTGGTTGAGAGTCCGCCTGCCGATGCAGGGGACACGGGTTCATGCCCCGGTCCGGAAAGATCCCACATGCCGCGGAGCGGCTAGGTCCGTAAGCAATGGCTGCTGAGCCTGCGCATCCGGAGCCTGTGCTGTGCAACGGAAGAGGCCACAAGAGTGAGAGGCCTGCGTACCGCAAAAAAAAAAAAAGATTACTCTACCCAGCAAGGATCTCATTCAGATTTGATGGAGAAATTAAAACCTTTACAAACAAGCAAAAGCTGAGAGAGTTCAGCACCACCAAACCAGCTTTACAACAAATGCTAAAGGAACTTCTCTAGGCAAGAAACACAAGAGAAGGAAAAGACCTACAAGAACAAACCCGAAACAATTAAGTAAATGG
>NC_041232.1:11270445-11271783 GCF_002837175.3 Physeter macrocephalus | reverse complement strand
ACAGCCTCTTCAATAAGTGGTGCTGGGAAAACTGGACAGGTACATGTAAAAGTATGAGATTAGAACACTCCCTAACACCATACACAAAAGTAGGCTCAAAATGGATTAAAGACCTAAATGTAAGGCCAGACACTATCAAACTCTTAGAGAAAAACATGGGCAGAACACTCTATGACATAAATCACAGTAAGATCCTTTTTGACCCACCTCCTAGAGAAATGGAAATAAAAACAAAAATAGGGCTTCCCTGGTGGCGCAGTAGTTGCGAGTCCGCCTGCCGATGCCATGGACACGGTTTCATGCCCCAGTCCAGGAAGATCCCACATGCTGCGGAGTGGCTGGGCCCGTGAGCCATGGCCGCTGAAGCTGCACGTCCGGAGCCTGTGCTCCGCAACGGGAGAGGCCACAACAGTTAGAGGCCCGCGTACCGCAAAAATAAATAAATAAATAAATAAATAAACAAATGGGAAGAACCTAGGGGTAAGACGGGAATGGAGACAGAGACCTACTAGAGAATGGACTTGAGGATGTGGGGAGGGGGAAGGGTAGGCTGTGACAAAGTGAGAGACTGTTATGGACATATATACACTACCAATTGTAGAACAGATAGCTAGTGGGATGCAGCCGCATAGCACAGGGAGATCAGCTCGGTGCTTTGTGACCACCTAGAGGGGTGGGGTAGGGAGGGTGGGAGGGAGGGAGACGCAAGAGGGAAGAGATATGGGAACATGTGTATATATATAACTGATTCACTTTGTTATAAAGCAGAAACTAACACACCATTGTAAAGCAAGTATACTCCAAAAAAATAATAATAATAAGACTCAAATAAAACTTAAATGAAAAGGACAATGTCTACTGTAAAAATTACACTGGATAGGATGAACGGCAGACTCTACACTGCAGAAGAAAAGATTAACTGAAACACATATAGCAAAAGAAACTTATCTAACTTATCCCAGACACAGAGGGAAAGAGGTGAACTGAAAAAAAATGAATAAAGTCTCAGTGAGCTATAGGACAACTTCAAACAGCCTAATATATGTGTAATTGGTATCCCAGGACAGGGTGGGTTGGCAGTTCATATGTGAAGAAATAGTAAACATTATTCAAATGTGAAGAAAACTATAAATCCACAGACCCAAGAAGCTCCATGAACCCTAAGAAGAAGAAACATAAAGAAAACTGCACCAAAGTACGTCATAATCAAATTTCTCCTACTCCCTTTTTTCCAGAGGATCAGAGTAAGCTTACTGTGTTTACTCAGCTTTTTTTTTTTTTTTTTTTTTTTGCGGTACGCGGGCCTCTCACTGTTGTGGCCTTTCCCGTTACGGAGCA
>NC_041232.1:11211644-11270278 GCF_002837175.3 Physeter macrocephalus | reverse complement strand
CTCCGGACGCGCAGGCTCAGCAGCCATGGCTCACGGGCCCAGCCGCTCCGCGGCATGTGGGATCTTCCCGGACCGGGGCTCGAACCCGTGTCCCCTGCATTGGCAGGCGGATTCTTAACCACTGTGCCACCAGGGAAATCCCTATTCAGTTAACATGTTCAACCTGACATGTCCAATACTTCAAAAAACTAGAGTATATAGCATACCTTTCCTCTCTCCACTTCTTTTGTTGTCATGACAATCACTCGGGAGTTCTCTTGAAACACCATCCGCCAAAAGTCATTCACGGTGTTTTGCAGGCAGCCTTGTGTGGCAATGTAACTCTTTTTGGGCTTTGAGTTGTTGCACTTGGTTTCAAATTCAGGCTAGAAATTTAGGAAGAAAATACTTCAAACATTTGAAAACTGCTTTCAGGCCATTGAGGATGGATTTAAAATACAAAAACTGGCTAGCAATATACAGTCAGAAAACACCACGAGAAACAAAGTTTACCATGATAATGTTTGCATTGATGTAATCTGAAACAGGCTCATTGGGATCACCATCGTGTAGGACAACCCTGGTGTGATCAACTGGAAGAAAAAGAGACCATGGTCACAAAGGTACTGAGACCTCTTCAGGACAAATCAGTTCAAATCAGTTCATCCTCAACGAGTCCAAGTTTTGCTCATTTCATGATAAAACAACATTAAAAACTAAATCCTAAACGATAATCTGAATATGATGCCTCATAATGCTTTCTTTAAGAGAATAAAGTAGCAATGTCAATTCCCTGGTTTTGATAATGTACCATGGCTATATAGAATATTATCATTGGGAGAAGCTGAGTAAAGGGTACATGGGAACCCTCTACATATTTTTGTAACTTCTTGTGAGTCTAAAATTATTTCAAAACAAAAGGTATTTTTGGTTTTTTGGGTTTTTTTAGAGGAAGAGTAAACTACAGGTAAATGACATGATGTCTGAGATTTGCTTCAAAATAATTCAGGGAGAGGAGAGAAGTGTATCAGAATACAGATGAATCAAGATTGGGCAGGAGTTGACAATTGTTGGAGCTGGGTGATGGGTACGTGTGGGTTCTTTATACTATTCTGTCTACTTCTGAATATATTTTAAACTTGCCATAATAAAAAGGTTTTTTTTTTTTAATGAAGTACAGTTAAATACAGTATCTAGAGAACAGGATTCTGATGCTAGTATCTACTGACCAAATTTTATACAAAAGTACATTACTGATTTTTAAAAAATCTGAGTGTTCTACCTAAGCAACACATTTTACACTGAGAAATAGTAATAAAGTTGTATGTCTTACTAGAATAATGTTCTTTTGCTTCAGACTCCCCATCTTTAAAGAATATGATGTTAATCAGAAGAAACATCTGATTGGGATCTTTAAGGGAGGAAAGGGCAATAATATTCTATTTATCAATAGATACTGCAGGGCTTCCCTGGTGGCGCAGTGGTTGCGCGTCCGCCTGCCGAAAAAAAAAAATAGATACTGCATACCACTGTTCCCTTCATCTTTTCCTACATCTGCACATCTTACTAATGAGCACCATTTAGACCTCCTGAGCAGAAATGAAAACTTAAGACATAAAGAGGGCAATGCTTCCCCAACGTCATTAGGACCATGCTGTGGCTCAAAATGATTCTCTACAAATTCCTCATTGTCTCTCCTCAGTATTAGAAATGCCTCCACTTTCTCCCATCCTCACCTGCACACATTACAAATATCTATATGGATGTGATATACATATACACTGTGTGTGCGCACCTATGTATACAGAAAGACTATGCCACACACACACACAGACACACACACGCACACACGGGGTGGGTTTACAGTATCTGACAAAATAGCTCTGACCTGAGGAGACATTACAGCAGTGCTCTCCAATCTGATCATGCTGCCCAATAAACTTCAATAATAAAGTTTCTGAACACTGAAATATATATACAATTATAGATACACACAAGGCTTATTTTTAAATTGGGTAAAAACATTATGCACGCTCTGCCGTCAAGCTGCACATCAGATTTAAAATTTTCTTTCTTTTTTTTTTTTTTTTTTTTTTTTTTTAGATAAAGGATGTAAATCAAGAGACGTTCTAAATGTTCCTTCCCTGTCCCATAGCGGACTGCCTTACCCAGCCCACTCTGGAGACCCTGCATTACAGCCCAGGGCTAAGAGCAGTGACTTTGGCGGCTCTGGTATCAGTTCTCCCACTCACTCCCATTTGTGACCTTGCTAAAATGGTCCCTAAAATGGGGATAATAAGAACTCCTGCTTTGTGTGCGTGGGATACGGATTAAGTGAGATATGGACTCAGAGTCTGGCAGAGAGGCAGCACTCAGGGGAGGTGAGCTATCACAACTGTGTGGTGCCATTTCTGGGATCCTCACCCAAGGCCTACATCCTTCTGGGCCTCTTTTTCACTACAGTTCAACTCAGGCTCTCCCTGGCAGCATCTGGGTGTTAAAGGAGGTACTGCTTTATGAATATCACAAGGTCTGCTTCTGAGCAAAGCATAGGTATGCACCTGAATCTCCAGTAATTCGAGCTCAAGGGACGACGGATGTCGGAAAAGATGAAGGGAACAGTTGGAAGAACCCCCAGGAGGAGCTCGTCTGTTCCCCAGACGAGGGAACAGAGCCCCAGAAAGGAGGCGTGCCGTCCCCAAGACCCAAGGGCTGGGCGCTGCGAAGCAAGGACACAAGCCTGGGACCCTTGAGGCTGATGGTGAGACCCCGGGAGATGGCAAGCCTTAAGATGATCTCTCCTACGCAGACAAAATTAATTAACAGAAGGAAACAACCACACACTAAGCCTCCCAGTGGCAATTTTACTCCGTAATCAACATCACAGGAACTCAGTGAACGAGGCCATCCATCCCCAAAACAGCTGATTATTTTGGAAACTGCTTACAATTAAAAGAAGCTAAGGCCTTGGCTCTGCTGAGAAAGCACATGGCCCCCAGAAAAGTTACTGAGACACTGGGAATCAAAACCTCCAAGAATGACTATTATGGAGAAATATACTGATACTTACAGGGTAGGATGTTTTTATATCTATTTTTGTTTTTATTCTCTTGCCTCTGACCCTCTTTTCGGCTGTAGAGAAGTTTGCACTCCTGTTGTTGTAGTGTCTAGAGAGAAACAAAAGTAAATATTATTATGCATCAAAAGCTTCAAAAAACAAAAGCTTGACCCAGCACTTCCACTTTAGGGAATTTATCCTAGGAAATGTTCAAGAGTCGTGGGCAACAGCTACAAGAAAGCTCACCTTAATGCTATATCAAGAGCGGCAGAAACACTGGAAACAACATAAATGTCCAACCAGAAAGGGCTGCCTAAATAAACACTTCGTTCATTCATACAAAAGATGTTCTACAAACGTCTGAAAGATATCCTAGGAGAATATTTAACGCCTTGGAATGATGATCAGAGTAAGTATTAACTGAAAAGCAGGTCAAACTGCCAAAACAGTGTCTTACATAAGCCCATATGTCTGCATGCACCTGTGTATATAAGAAATGGCAGAAGGATGTACACCAAAAAAGTAACGGGGATTATTTTTTTCAGAGCAGTGGGATTATGCTTTTTCTTTTTCTTTTCTTTCTTTTTCTTTTTTAACTGTTTTTTGCCTAAATTTGCTAGAATAAATAAATATTTATAGGAAGAGAAACCTTTTAAAATAACAATTATTAAGAATGAAAGCCAGTGAGCATTGGTATACAGCATCCAAATAATACATGTGATCCATGTTCTTGAGGATTTTATGATCTGCCTTTTACCATTGATTAATTCAGAGCGAGCTGAAAGTCAGTTCTCAAATTTGGATCCTGGGGGACAGTAGAAGTAGTTCTGGTACCACTAGATCATGGGCATGCAAGCTTTGTTAGCAAGGCTTTAGAGTCCTCCTATGCCTCAAACCCATGTCAATGCCCTGGGCAGCCAGCCTGCGTCTGCACAGACACCCACTCCCCTATGCTCTGAGGGGAGGGGGCCCCTATCCTCTCCGCAGCCAGAGACGGAGGAGGAGAACTCCGGGGCTCCCAAAGCGAGGGGTCAGGAAGGACACCTCTGCAGGTAAAGGAGGTGGGGAACGTGATCAGGGCAAGAGCCTAAACCAGGCAGCCACAGCGGAGCTGGCCCCAAGGGAAGAGAGGATGTGGGGAAGTGGTGAGAAGCACCAGCTGCAGAAACAGACAGGAAGGTGGACAAGCCAGGCTGAAGCATTTTCAAGGAGTAGGTTTCATTTTCAAAATTACCAGAAGCGCCTCTTCAAGGGACCCTTGGTTTCAAACAAGCCTAATTTGAATGGGAAATCACAAATGGGGCAAATCAAGAAAGTGAAAGGAAGACTAAAAAGGGGGTTGAAGAAGTGTGTTATATATATTTTTTAATATATTTATATATGCTAAAATGATTTTCCCTTAGAGATTTCTCTACAAGGAGAGGCAGAGTCAGTATTTCGTAACACAGCAGCCCTGTTATAGTTCCATTTCATTTATCTGAATTTCAGACAGGTATGAAAGTCAGGAGTTCAAATTGCTAGTTTGACTCTCAGTTTCAAAATGCAATATTTGGCCTTGACACACAGCTCATAACCAAAGTGTTTAGCCAGTGGAAACCTGGACAGAAATAAAATACAATGTATGCAGAACTCTGACAATCAAACGGTCACTCAAAATTCTTAAATGAGTTGCCTTTAAGTGATTACAGCCATTTGCCTTCTTGGAGCTGGCATTTCCTCTGAACTGTGAGCCAGCCTTACCGTGCAATACTGCTGTGCTAGGAAGAAAGTCTGATCTTGATTATTAGACATTAAGGTGAGGTTCAAACACTATGAACTGAATCAATCACTTAAACATTAACCAAGTGAAGAGAAACAACATCAACAAAAGCTACAATGGGGTGGGGGGAGGGCGGGACACATGCTAGGAAACATCTAGGTGCTTGATTCAAAACAAACTTGACAGCAAAGCATTCAAGTGTTCACTTATGAAACAAACTTCAAGTGATGCTTCACTTGTGGAGGGCACACTGCCAGAGCAATCTCTAGAAAAGGCAAATTTCACCCAGTCCCGCCCTGTTTAATCACCTTCAATTTCTCCCTCTGCCTTCAAGATCAAATGCACGCTCTTCCGAACAACTCAGGAAACCTTCTCTGAGCTCATGGCGGCCTGCCTCTAACCTCAGCTTCTGCTTCGCCAAGTTACTATCCTGTCCGTGCCTCAGTGTCCTCAAGTGTAAAGTGGGGCTACTCCTAATTACCTACCCCATAGGGTTGGTGTTAAGAGTTAAGGCGCACTGTCTACACTCTAGCCACACCAAATGTACACAAGGGTCTTGAACTCACCATATTTCTTCAGGCCTTCTTGTTCTTATTCATGCCATCCCCTCTGCCTAGAATTCCCTTTCTCTGCCTTGAGTACCTATGAATGGTTACATTTTACTTACTCATTAGGACCCACCGCAAATACCTCCTCCTCTGGGAAGCTCTCCTGACCCACTCAGCACGACCTCCCTGTGGCTCACAATACCAGTGCAAGGGCTGCAGCACCTCCTTCCGTGAGTACGCTCGTCACACTGAATCCCAGCTACATTTTTACAATCTTGTCTCTTCTATTAGAGAGCATGGACCACCCTTGTTTGCCTGCAAACAGCACAGCATCCAGCACAAAGTAGGCACTCAAAATGTATCCGCTGAATGAACAAATAAATACAGAAGGGGGTGGAGGGAGACATACAAACCACAGACCATCCTGGCGATGGCCTCGGCACTGCAGGGCCCACACTCAGCATCCCATGCTGACACTGTCGGCCTGGCCTTCAACATAAAGGAAAACCACGTAGGCAAAATATCAAAACAGCATTTCCCGATCTTTAGTCATTTGAAAAACATCTTCAAGATGCTGTGCCATCTCAGCACATCACCTGTTTTATCAGTTGTTTTCTTAAATTAACAGCCTCTTTTTTCCCCTTCAGAAAATGTATTTCAAAAGGAAACTGCATATTACTAGCACACATGAAAACCAGTATCACTTGCCATATATGGAAGGTAACCAGAAAAAGGAATATAATGAAAACAAAATATTGTCAAATTCTACCTGGATACTGTAGCATGCCTGAGACTTTGTAAAGAAAAAGGGACACTGGCAGGTGTTAAGAGGTAGGTATTAGAGGCATATTAAAACTGTACTCAGACCTTCTCCTAAGCCACGTCAAAAGGCATGGGTAAGGGTTAAAAAGAGAAAAACCTTCCTCATTCGCTAATTCTATCTTACTGTAATGGGGTGCCACCGAAAATCATCTCACACACCAAGAACACTTTGCTAGAATAATCCAGAGCTCCAGGCCAGAGAAATCCTCACCAATACCCATAGCATGTTGGCTGGACCATCTACTCAGCTCAGCCTCTGGCTTCCCTCATCCTGCATTAAGTTACCAATTGCTTCTTCCATGCGGATTTGAGGTTTGAACAGCACACAAGCTGAGACAGTGTGGGCCCTGGAGTGTTCCAGAAAGGATAGGCCCAGAGGCCCTGTGTCCCGGGCGCAGCAGGGTGCTAACTGCCAGCGGCTGGCAGCTGTCACGGATTAGTAGCGACTAACAGTGTGCCTCCCCCCGTCCAGCCCCGCTCCTTCCTCAGTGCCCATTAGCTCATTCTCATCTGCGCCTGGGGCCCAAGTTGCCTGAACACATTTCATTTCCCACAGTGGAAGGCCGCCATCCATCTCGAGTGACTGAAAATAAAAAGAACTCAGAAGTTGTCACTTTCCATGTTCTGCCTGCAGAGGCTCCCCGACTGCACCTGAGATAATCAGCTACTGCCTGCTAAGGGGCGCTTCCTCCCCAGCAGCAGGCTGATGGCCGGAAGAGGCAGAAGAATAGCCAACAAGCCCTGCCTCCAGGAGGTTACAATCCCTTCAAGGTTGATCTTCCACAACCTCCCTCTCAGCTGCCCCCAGGGCACCAAAAGCTGTGAATGACCTGCGGCTGAATGTCACTTTCTCCATCCCCATTCTCCACTGGGCCTGGCAGGATGCCAGTGATAAGACGTGGGACAGGCAACTAGAAAGCTGGAGCATAGGCTACAAGATACCCCATTTTCCCAATTAAAACAACCAAAGGGTTTGCAACCAAGGATGAACCCTCAAAAAGGACCAGAGGCTAGTTACAGTCACCTGATTACATGAATCAACGGTGATCAACAAATGGATTATATCAAACTTTTAAGCCCTTATAAAAGGCATGAAGAGAAAGGCAATCCCCAATCCACACTGTACATTAGGCGTGCCCAGCAGCATGACCAAGTGTGGATGGAACAGGTGTTCACAATGCAGAACGGTCCCTCACATCTATGGCTGTTGAACATGTGCTCCCCACACCTGGACCCCTGCCAGCCTCCAGCCTAAATGCCAGTAGCAGCATCCCCAGTCACCGTGATGACCGAAAGAGACCCTCACAGGCTTCCAAATCCTCTGATTAAAGACCACTGGAACCGGCTCTTGACCAGAATGTCACGAATGCAAGTGGAGAAACAGGATCAAAGAAAGACAGACAAACAACAAATGAATGGGCAGAGTCAGGCAGCCCCATGTGCCAGGACAGTGGCCTGAGAACCATTTGCCTGCACTGCTCTGAGCAACGGGGACAAATTGCTAAGGGAAAAAAAAAATAACGCCGTTAACCATTAAGGCCAGACCAAACTGTACAGTATTTTTAAAAACAAAGCTACAGGGACTTCTCTGGCGGTCCAGTGGTAAAGACTCCACGCTTCCACTGCAGGCGGCACGGGTTTGATCCCTGGTTGGGGAGCTAAGATCCCACATGCTGCGCGGGGCGGCCACAAACAACAACAAAACAAAAAACAAAGCTACAAGGGGAGGAGACAAGATTAACAAAATACTGATAAGTGTTACAGCTGAGTGTTGGGAAAAAGAAGGTTCATCGTCCTATTTTCTCAACTTCGGCATGTGTGAAAACTTCCATAATAAAAGAAGGTTTTTATAAATTATAAAAAGATAAAAATATAGAAGCTCCTATTAACTCTCCCCCTACCCCACTCATGGCTGGTCACCTGAAGGAGAGAAAGAGGGCTGAGGACGGCTGTCTGGCAGATGGCCTCTCTGGTGTGGGGGCCACGAATAATAAGACAGCAGTAACCACGTAGGCAGGCGCTAGACCGGGCCTTCTTCCCGGTCTGAATGAACTTCTGTTTCCCTTTGGCATCTGCCCTCCGCACAGAGGAACACTGGAATTCTCACTCCGTCCTCTTTACTGCAAACTCTGTGGTGTTACCAGGCACCACCGGCGGGTGAAAGCCCCCACTTCCAGATGCCATGCTGCACGGCCTGTCACCATTTCCCCACGGTGGAGTTGGGGAGGCTCGTCCCCAGTGAGTCCGCGGCATCATCCAGGAGCGAAAGGGCAGCTGGAGATTCTCATCACCAGAGAAGGTCCCAACTGATGGACGAGCACTTACAAAGCACCGTGAGGGACAAAACCAATCCAAGATTTGGTTCCTTTCCAGGTGCTTCTTTGAAGTTAAGTCACCTCCTTCTTCCAACAAGGTGAAGTAGAAAAACAAATCTAGAAGACAAGGTCCCCAGAGGAGAACAGGTTCTGACATAGGAAACAGCAGCAAACAGTACAAGACAAATCTATCATTAATAATTTATGATTAAGTGTGTAATTAATTCTGTGGTGTGGAATTTAGGGAGTGAGATCCATGAAAACTAAGTGAAGCAGGTTTCTGGGAGGAGGTGAGGCTTGAGGCAAGTGAGGGGCTAAGATGGGTGCAAGGAAGGAAGGAAAACATCCCAGCAAGTTAGGGACATAAGCAAAGGTGGCTAAGAGGCCAGAGTTAGTGGCCTCAGAGTTAGGGTGAAGGAAACTTGTCAAAGAGTCTGGAAGCTGTGTTCTGTCAGTGGTGGGAAACGAGGTTAGGTGAGGAGACGGGGGGCCTTGAGAACTGGGCAGGAGATATTCAACGGCTGAGAAGCACAGCACGGTAGACTTAGAGTCAGAAGTTCTGGAAGTTCAAACCGCAGCCAACTACTTGCTAGCCACATCCTTGGGAAAACTTTCTCCCTTCTTCTGGGCTTCAGTGTCTTCATCTTCAAAATGAAAATGCTATGCCTCTGGTGGGAAATCGGGAGCCACTGAAGGTTTTTGAGCAGAAGAGTCACAGGAGAAATGCTGAGAGTAGATTAGCATGAAGGGCGAATGGAAGGGCAGAGGCCGAGAGTAAAAGAGCAGCTGGTGTCTTGTGAGGCGATGACAGCCTGAACCCCTGGCATCAGGTGAGACTCCTGTCTCTGCTGCTGCCCACCTGGGCAGTCCTGGGCAGGTGCCTTGATGTCTCAGAGCACCCAGGGACACAAGATCTACCTACCGCATAAGATCTGGGGATGCAATGAGATGATTTCCCTAGCCCAAAATGCAGCACCAAGCAGACAAGAAATGCTAGTTTCTTTCCTTCCTCTAAGACCACAAAGACAACTAGGAAAGAAAAATCAACCGGACCTGGTGAGTTGCAAGGTGTGGGAGAAAGAAGAGAAAGATGAGTTAAGGGATGCTCTGAGGATTCCAGCCTCCAGGGTCAGAGAATACACAGGACAACCACCAGAGATGAGAAGTAAAAGGGGATATTTGGTCTGAAGGGGAAAATAACAAAATAACAGGCCTTGTTGTGAATGCTTGAGTTTGAAGAGCTATGACAGCCAAGACGAAGTGTGAAAGGCACAATTCAAAGGGGAGAACCAGAGCCCGGAAGCAACACAAACTTAGCGGTAATCAGACTAGGGTGAAAATGGATGTGCTCCTCAGTGAAGAAGAGCAAGTTTAAAGCAAGATAAGCAGAGGGCCCAGACCACGTCTTGGAGAACCACCAGAGTTAACTGGTTGGGAGAAGAAAAAGCAACGAACAGCAAGAAGGGCACAAGGGAGGGGAGGAAGGGATAAGCCAGGCACGTGCTGCCGCAGATCAGAGAAGCAAGAAAATGGAGGGAATGAGGAGCTGGACAGCTGTCTCAAGAGCAGCTCACGGAAGAAAGAGGCCAGAGAAAAGACTGGTTTTTAATCTTAATAAGAAAGCCACTGGTGTCTTCTCAAAATGTTACTTCGGCATACTGGGGGCTGTCACATTCCAAGGTTAAGGAAGAAAGGGGCTAAGAAGAAACGGAGGCTGCAGCACAGGCCACGGTGTGGAAAGCAGCAAGGTTGTTCAAAGGCAAAGGGGAAGGTACAGCAGAGATGTGAAAGCACCTGGAAGCACCTTCGGTTCTTCAATTCTCTGTAAAGATGTCAAGCATCTCCAGCAAATGAAAATAACTCTAAAGAGAAGAACCTGACACTGGAGGGGCACAGAACAAAAGCAAGGGGCGGGTGGAGTGGGCTGAAAGAGAAATAGCTCAAAGGAAACAAAGGAATTTCTCCAGAATGGAGCTTGTGGAATAAAACCCCTTAGCCACTGTGATCCTCTGCCCACCGGAAGGTAGCAGCCCTTCTATTAAGCAGCTGGGAGCTCAGGCCTGGATGGAAAAGCCTGGTGACAGCTCAAGGCTGCGCTCCCGGAGCATTTTTAATCATGAGGCTGGAGCCCTGGTTGGGGTAGCTGTTCAATGTGGCTTTGCTTAGTCACCAAGCAGAAGATTTCTGCTAGAGATCACCAGCAAGAATTATTTTTTGAGACACAGCTTTGGGGTGCAGTTAAAGCCTTGTCTCCATAAAACCTAACCATCTCCAAGTAGAATTTGTGGGTTTGAAAAAAGGCACTAGCTCCTCTGTCGGTTGGCAGAGCTGCTGGTGGAACCCAGGACATCTGTGTGGCTGTCAGAGAAATGCCTGCGATGCCCATGCAAACGGAGCACAGCTTCAGACCACGACAGGGAGGAGAGGCTTGTATAACCGAAGGAGGCTGGGCTTTAAAAAAAAAAAAAAAAACCCAATTACTAAGGAAAACAAGCTTTAAAGAGTTGAGAAAATAGAACCCCAGTTAAAGAGATGTTGTGGAAGGTTTGTCTGTGTGTATTGTTTCTTCTTAAATGAGAAACAGAGGGTTCAAAACTAAAATCTGCCTGAAATTCATTACTGCGGCCCTGGATGACATCCTTTTAAGCAAGTGTGTAGAGGGGTGTCAGAGACTAAAATGTGCGTTCACCAAGCCTCAAGCAGCGGCTCCAAATGAAAACTGCATGGGAATAAAGAGGAACATCTCAAAGCAAAGCCTGGAACATTCCTCCACACTTTTTAAGCATCAGAAAGCTGTTCCCTATTGAATATAAGCAAAGGGTCTGAAGCCAATACAAGTCTCTTGCTATGGAAAACAGCTCAGATTCAACACAACACAAATACTTATTTTGTGCCTACTGTGTGCCAGGCTCTCTGCTGGATTCCGGGGCTACAGTGAACAAAACAGGATTATCTGTCCTTGTGAGGCCCACAGACTGACCCGGACTATTCTTTTAGATAATATGCACACAGCAGACAAAAAGCAGCAGGATCAAAGTTTGTCTCTTTATTTTTTCACCAACAGTTTCATTTGAACAAGACCTCTTCTTATTCCAACAGACGTCGTAACGCCATCTGCTTCTATGGATTCACAGTGACAAGAAACAAACATTAAACCAATAACTACACAAATTATTCATGAATTCCAAGGATGGTAAACTCTACAAAGGAAAGGATCTGCTGCTACGTGCACATATAACAGGAAGAATCAATCCAGGCATAGGGACAGGGATCGAGGAGGTTTCCCTGAGAAAATGACAAATGACCCTGATGCTGGGAACTGAAGAGTGAAGGGATGTTAGCAAGGTGAAGTGAGGAAGGAAGAACATTCTAGTACAATCCCACCTGTAACACAATTGAATTAGCTGAAGAATCATATTCCCATTAGGTACGTAATAGGCAGTTCAAACTTTAACATGTCTAAAATGGAAGTTGATCACTTGCCCCAAAACCCATCCCTCCCAGTTTCCCCCAAAACTCATCCCTCCGAGTCTCCCCCAAACCCATTCCTTCCATTCTTCCCCATCTAAGTAAACGGTAACTCCATCCTACTAATTAATTGCTCAAGCCAAAAACTTTCACCTTATCCTGCCTCACCTCTGTCTTAACCATACAATCTGTCAACTCTACCTTCAAATACTGACAATTCTACCTTCAAAAAAGTCTCAAGTTCTCAAGCACCTCTGCTGCTGTTGCCCTGGTCAAAACCAACATCATTTCTCTGTTCAAATTATTGCAATTTGCCTCCCTGCCAATCTCCCTGCTACTGTCCTTCCCCTTGCAGACTGTCCTCCGTGTGGCAACCTGAGTGATCACCTCACTCCTGTGCTCAAAACTCTCCTTAGATTTTCCATCTTACTCCAAGTAAAAGCCAACGGCTTTACCCTGACCACAGTGCCCCGTAGGATCTGACCCCTCCGTTATGGCTCCACCTACATTTCCCTCTTGCTCACCCTTCTCTGATAGTACTGGCCTGTCTGCTGATTGTGCACCACGTGCATTAAGCACATTCCCACTTCAGGGCCTTTGCACTTGCTGTTCCCTTTGCCTGGAATGTTCTTCCTGAGGTTATCTGCATGCCTTGCTCCATTATTTCCATCAGGTCTCCACTCAAATGCCACTCTGTCAGAGAGCTCTATGTAAAATGGTGATGTCCCCATCAGCACACCCTTTTGATCTTCCCCTACTTTATTTTCTTCACAACATTTATCACCATCTCACATAATGAATACTTACCTGCTTCTTTGTTTACTGTCTGTCTCTCCCAATTGACTCCACAAGGATAAAGACTATGACTTGTTCTCTGCTACATCCCCAGAACCTAGAACAGAGACTCCAGGATAGAGTCTGTGCTTAATAAATATTTGTTAAATGAATGAACAAATTAATCACTGCCACCACCAATGGCTACTCTTTGGGGGAGATATTTTGGGGGTGTCTGCCCAACTCCCTATAATCTTCATCTGAGAACTATTTTTCCCCAAACACAGCAGTCCATGAAGATGTCTTTGTTCTATGTGGTGTCCTTGGACCAGAGATGGATGGCGTCTGAACCAGTGAAAATCGCTGAGTCTGAAAGGGGTAAGAAGTAAAGTTCGCAAGTCAAGAAGCAAAGAAACCTTCTGCAGGGAAAGAAGAACGAAGCAGGTGTGTGGAGAACCGGGGTTCTGGATACAGAGGGGGCAGTGAGATGGAAGAGGAGGGTGAAGCCAAAGACTGGCAGCCGAAGGACTATCAACAGCAAGATTTCCATCCTCAACTTGGGTCCTGCAGTCAGATGATGTCCAGGCTCAGCTCACAGTGCCCCTTGGCAACTCAGGTCTAGAGACTCAAAAGGGAAAAACAGGCACAGAGAGGGCAGATACCCTATAAATGCAGCCATGCGATACGCCTCTCACGGTGACACACAAGGGCTGAATTCAGGTTTCGGGTAACTTGCACATCGCAGGGACAAAATTGCAGGATCAAAACCTGCCTGATCATTTATTTAGTGTCCATCTCATTTTGACAGAACTTTACTTCATTTCAACAAAATCTAGAAATACTTTCCACTTCTTTACAGTCATGGCAGAGATATGCAGGAGACAAAAGATGTTTACAGAAAAGGACAATCTCATTCTACCACAGTAAAAAAAATTGGGGAAAGAAAGGAAAAAAAATGGGGACTCTATAGGAAAAATTAAAAACTTGGGTTTGCAATGTTTTGACCATACCACATATCCTAGAAGAAAACCACCAACCTGAATTTATTTCAGGAGCAAAGGAGAAAAGAACCAAAGAGCTTCACAAGAGACTTTGTATTTTAAGATGCATCAAAATCAGAAGTAATTTATAAGTGTCTTCTAGGGAAAAATTACCCAAAAGAACACAAAGAGTTTCACAGAAAACGAGAAGCCGGGCATACAGACCAACAAAACATAGCTATCAGTTAAATTATCAGTGGCATTGCAATTTAGAGCTTTGGTTCACTTCAAAGACCATCAGAACACACAGTAAGAAGGAACTGATCCCAAATTTATCACCTTCTGGGAAACAACTAAGGTACAACCACTAAAATAATAATGCCTTGCTGTTGGATCAAACTTCAGCTTCAGAGGATTTAGATTTTAATGAGTCTCTGCTTCCACATACCTAAGTTCTTCTATAATGGTTCATTCTGTTCTCAGCCTTATTCCCCTGGCCCCAACCTTAAAGGGCAATTTTTTGAAAACTGACTGGATTTAAGAAGCAGGTACATAAGAGATCTAGAAAGCAGGCAATCAGCTATTTGGATCTAGCTTCAGTTTAAATGAAACGTTAATGCCCTGATTTAGTGCCTGACAATTTATCACCCCAGCCTGACATCTACAGAGGACTTAGTAGAGTACAGATGTGACCTTGCTTTTTTCCATTTCCCCTGAAAGCCAACTCAGTTTTCCCCCATTTTGTTCTTAATGTATAAAAGATGAACTGAATTTCAGATGTCACGGACTGAAACCATCAGGTCAGCGTTTAGAATCAACCTTTTTCCATGGCCAGAAAAGTCAGGCTAGGATTTCCTTCTAAGTTCTATCCTGACCCTGCCAAAGGGATCATAAAAAACTTCCTACTGCCACAAGCTGTAGGAAGGTTTGACTTTGTTTCTCTAAGCATTGCCTAAGTGAACTTAAAGAATCCATCACTGCACAAAATACCCAATTTGCTGCTGTAATTTTTTTAAAGTTCATAGTCACTTCATAGGAAAAGTGGTCTGTGCAAATGATAGCCTCAGCTATTTTGAAGTGTAACATAAAAATGTGACTAGATTACAAAATAGCTCACTGGGACTTCCCTGGTGGCGCAGTGGTTAAAAATCTGCCTGGGCTTCCCTGGTGGCGCAGTGGTTGCGCGTCTGCCTGCCGATGCAGGGGAACCGGGTTCACGCCCCGGTCTGGGAGGGTCCCACATGCCAGCCCTGGTCCAGGAAGATCCCATATGCCGCAGAGCAACTAAGCCCGTGAGCCACAACTACTGAGCCTGTGCTCTAGAGCCCGCGAGCCACAACCACTGAAGCCCGCGCTCCTAGAGCCCATGCTCCGCAACCAGAGAAGCCACCACAATGAGAAGCTCGCGCACCGCAACGAAGAGTAGCCTGCCCCCGCTCGTTTTTTTAAAAATATTATTTATTTATTTATTTTTGGCTGCATTGGGTCTTCGTTGCTGCGCGCGGGCTTTCTCTAGTTGTGGTGAGCAGGGGCTACTCTTCGTTGTGGTGCGCGAGCTTCTCATTGTGGTGGCTTCTCTTGTTGCGAGCATGGGCTCTAGGTGCCTGGGCCTCAGTACTTGTGGCACATGGGCCCAGCTGCTCCGCGGCATGTGGGATCTTCCCGGACCAGGGCTCAAACCCGTGTCCCCTGCATTGGCAGGCGGATTCTTAACCACTGCACCACCAGGGAAGCCCCTAGCTCACTTCTTATATTTACCAAAAAGGTCTGATATCTTTTAATTTTAATTAAAAATACTTTTCAGACTTTAAATATGCTAACCAAAATCATGTAGGATATATAATAAAAACTAAAGATGAGTAGGGAGTTCCCTGGTGGTGTAGTTGGTTAGGTTTCGGCGCTTTCACTGCTGTGGCCTGGGTTCAATCCCTGATCAGGAACTGAGATCCCGCGAGTCACACGGCTCGGCAAAAAAAAAAAAAAAAAGAAAAAAAAATTAAAGATGAGTAACAATCATCACTTTTTTAAACACAGAATATCCAAAAAGTGTTAATATTAATAATAATCAGCAAAGAGAAAAATATGCATGCACAAGGCTATCCACTGTATCTTCTTTGTAATATATTTGGAAACTATCCAAATGCTCATCAATAGGTTGAATAAACTATGGTACATCCACACAGTGGAGTACTGTGCAGTAAAAATGAATGAAGACTATCTGTAGATACTACTGTGGAGTGATCTCCTATATAATAAAAAAAAGAAGTTGGAAAAAAGTATGTAAAATTATGCTACTATTTATCCATGAAAGGATGGGTTATGAAATTACAGATACTTGCTTATACTTTTTGAAAGGTAATGATGAACTTCAACTTTTTTTTAAATGGCTATAAATATAAGGAGGAAAAGACAGGGATAGAAGATAAACTTCTTTGAATGTACTTTTTATATTTGACTTTAGAATCAAAGGCAATATTTTATATAATTGTAAATAAAATTTTATAGAAAGAAATTTCTGAAATCCAAACATAAAATGAAACAAATAACCTAGCTGTATATCCAGTTAGTATATAACCACATAGAGAAGAACTATTACAAATGAGTTGAAAGCACAGTAATTTGACTATACATCTCTGAAGGATCTACCCTAAGGATTAAAAAATAAAAGCTGGAAAAAAATTAAACTGTTTTCAGTAATGATATTATTGGGGGTAGCAGAAATCTTATTAGTCTGAGTCCTAAATTTGAATTGGAAGTATCATTTGGACTCATAATTTATTTCAAGAAAACAATTTTTTCTAGCTCCACCCATTGAGAAGGAAATAACCAACCTGACAACAATAAACACTCTGGCTCCCAGACTGTAGTCTCTAAATACCACTTCCCAGGAAAGGAAGAAAGAGAAGGAAGGAAGAAAGGGAAGAAAATGAGAGAAAAGCTAACTCACTCCTTGGAGAAATGACTGATTCCAGTTCTGACATGGGAAATGTATTACACTGTAACAACTTACTACACCAGAAAGTAAGGAATCTAGCAAAAACTACCAGAGTTGTATAGGAAGGAGTAGAAGCCACCTTGCAGAAGCTCCCACTGGTCAAAGCTAAAATAATTTGAGCAACAGAAATGATAATAAATGCCATAGATAGACGCACACTAAATACGTTTAAAAAATCCATGAGTACATATTGATAAAAAAATTTTTGGGGGGAGAATGCTATTTTTAAAACTACTTAGTAAACAGGAAAGAATCAAGCATATATCCTGCCTTGGTGACAAAAAGCTTATCTTTATAGAAATATTCCAGCTAATAATGACAAATGATAAAGTTATTACACACCTTATAAGTGAATGGATCTAGGCAATAATTACCAGTTGCTGCTTAGAAAATAAAAAGAGAAGCAACAGGACATAAGCACCTCCTGACACACCATCTCATATGCAGTCTTGCCAAAGAAAAACTGGATCTAAGAAAGTATCTAGATAGATCAACTTACAAGAAATATAGGGGAGAAAGGTGTTAAAATTCACCACAGAGACACACTCAGAAAAATCCGGTAAGTAACTCTCTGGACAAAGGACCTGCTTTCTCCAATAACAAAAACAGTAACAAAAAACAGGGTCCTATGGTCTGAATGTTTGTGTCCCCCAAAAATTCCTATGTTGAAATCCTAATGCCCAAGGTGATGGTATTAGAAGGTGTGGCCTTTGGGAAGTGATTAGGTCATGAGGGTGGAGCCCTCATGAATGGGATTAGTGCCCTCATACAGAAGGCCCACAGAGCTCCCTCACCCCTTCTGTCAGGAGGGAATACAATGAGAAGTTGCCAATCTGGAAGAGGACCCTCACCGGACCATACTGGCACCATGATCTCAGATCCAGCCTCCAGAACTCCAGAATTCGGAGAACTCTGAGAAATATATTTCAGTTGTGTATAGCCACCCAGTCTATGGTATTTTGTTATATCAGCTGAATGGACTAATACAGAGAAAGAATAAAAGGGAGTGGAAGAGAAAGGAAGGGAGGGGGAAAGGATGGAATAGAGAGGCTGAAAGGAGAGTAAGAATATAAAGAAGCTTAAGATTTTAAAAACAGTGGGAATTCCCTGGCGGTCTTGTGGTTAGGACTCTGCACTTTCACTGCCAAGGACCCAGGTTCGATCCCTGATTGGGGAACTAAGATCCCACAAGCCTCACGGCAAAACAAAACAAAACAAAAAAACCAGAGTTTAAAAACAGAGATCCATGGGGAACTTATCTGAAAAGTGATCCAACAACAAACAAATTAAAAAAAAAAAAAAAAAAAGACAACTAGCCTAATTGGAACAATGACTAGCTATTTGATGAATTTTTATTATCTTTTTTTATATGTGGTAGTAGTGTTTTGGTTAATTTTTAAGAATTCCATGAATACTGAAATATTTATGATATTTCATGTGATATCTGGGGTAACTGGTGAAACTGATAATGGTACATGGGGGTTCTTTATACAAATCTATTTTATATTCAAATTTTTTTTCATAATCAAGTGGAGAAAAAACACTTCCCAATTCAAACAATCTGCAAGTGTGTGTGTGTGTGTGTGTGTGTGTGTGTATCAAGAAAATGTGAACTGTGACTGATATGTGTTAATATTAAGAAATTATTGTTAATAGTTTTAGGAGTGATAATGATATTCTGGTTATAATTTTTTTTAATGAAATAGTTACAGATGAAATAACATCTGCAAGAAAATGTGCACTGTGACTGATATGTGTTAATATTAAGAAATTATTGTTAATAGTTTTAGGAGTGATAATGATATTCTGGTTATAATTTTTTTTAATGAAATAGTTACAGATGAAATAACATCTGGGATTTGCTTCAAGATAAGCCAGGGCTGGGGGAGTTAAGTGGGGTGTAGTTTAAAAAGACTGGCCAGGGGCTTCCCTGGTGGCGCAGTGGTTAAGAATCTGCCTGCCACTGCAGGGGACACAGGTGCAATCCCTGATCCAGGAAGATGCCACATGCTGCGGAGCAACTAAGCCCATGTACCACAACTTTTGAACCTGTGCTCTAGAGCCCGTGCTCCGTAACAAGAGAAGCCACCGCAACGAGAAGCCTGCGCACCGCAACAAAGAGTAGCCCCTGCTCGCCACAACTAGAGAAAGCCCACGCGCAGCAACGAAGACCCAACGCAGCCAAAAATAAATAAATAAATAAATAAACTGGCCAGGGGCTTCCCTGGTGGTGCAGTGGTTAAGAATCTGCCTGCCACTGCAGGGGACACAGGTGCAATCCCTGGTCCAGGAAGATCCCACATGCTGCGGAGCAACTAAGCCCATGTACCACAACTTTTGAACCTGTGCTCTAGAGCCCGTGCTCCGCAACAAGAGAAGCCACCGCAACGAGAAGCCTGCGCACCGCAACAAAGAGTAGCCCCTGCTCGCCACAACTAGAGAAAGCCCACGCGCAGCAACGAAGACCCAACGCAGCCAAAAATAAATAAATAAATAAATAAATTTATAAAAAATAAAAAATAAATAAAAATACTGGCCAGATATCAACAATTGTTAATGCTGAGTGATAGGTATATATTGCTATAATTATACAATTCACTCTGCTTCTGTATATATTTGAAATTTTGCATAATAAAAAGTTTTTAAAAATAGGTTTTTCATTCACATTTTGATGTAAGATTTCTAAAATTTCTGTACTTATCCCTCTCTCAACTCAAAGCTCCTTAAAGACGAAACCCTGTCCATCTTGTTCACCATGGTGTCCTTGGTGACTAACTCAACGCTGGTATAAAAAAATAAATGTGAGGTCAAGTCCCTGGTTAGCAATGTTCAGCAATGACCATGACTGTTCTATTCTGTACACATCCTCAGCGCTGCAATTCAATCAATATTCGTGGTACAGAAGTTGGACAATTTACTTAACCTCCCTGAGTCTGAGGCTCCTCGTCTGTAAAATGGAAATAATATCTCACCAAGTTGATCTGACATACTGTGGTTAAAAGGACTTCATGTGGCCATTCATTTGTTCATTCATTCCACAAATATTTATGAATTCTAAAGTCCTACAGAAAGTATGGAATAATCATTCCCATAAACAGAGTAGTATTAATAAAATAACATAAATATTAGCTAAATGTAAATACTCATTCAACAAACATTTATGGAGTTTCTGCTGTGTACCAGGCACTGTGCTACATGCTAAGAATAACTATGAAGGTAAATATGGCACACACACACAAAAAATTGTTTTTGACGAAGTTTTCTGTCACAGCGATAACAGAGAGAATAAGATTACAATGAGTTGGCAGGTGACAAACTTCAGTGCAACAGGAACACAGCCCACTCCCACTGGGGACATTCTCCTACCCAAGCTGGTTTCAGGAAAGAAATCAGTTCACTTAACCTCTCAAAGTTATAAATTTCAACTCCCAGATTAAAGCCACCATGAGATAACTGTCTTTCACTTATTCACTGCAGTAAAGCTACAGATTCTTTCTAAAGACCCCAGCCAATGCTGGAAATCTTCCGAAGAATTAGATTCTTTTCTTTTTCTGGGGTTTTGCCAGCAGTCCAAACCAAAAGACCCAAATGGAGCTATTGGCTCATGCATTTAATATTAACTGCCAACTCCCTTCTCCCAGAACATAATGCAGCTCTATTTGAAAAAGCCCCCTCAGCAACTTGTTCCATGTCAATCAATGGCCAAATTAAGAAAGGATGCAGATCCGAGTCTTTCAGGTCCAATCCCAAACATGAAACCAACTTCTCTTCCATTAAGAACAGGATTTAATAAATCATGTAAAAAAAATTTTTTTAATAACTTACCTCAAATTCTTCCCAAAAGCCTTGTTTGACTTTATCTGTGGTCTCAGCTAATTTGCTTAGTTCTCGAACCCGACTTTCTATTTCAGCAGCATTGATACGAGTTGTGTTGAGGGGCTAATCAAATTCAGCAGTTGGTGTGAAATGAAGAAAGTATTACAGAAAAAAGTGTTAATGCAAAAAAAAAAAAAAAAGACTTCTATGTTGGTGTTCATAGAGGCAAGGACAGGAAGTTCACAGTAAAAGTTTTCAAATAGAGTTTCACTTTCCTTTCTGTTCTTTCAGGAAATATATCTTTCTTCAATCTCCACACACTTTGCTGATATAAATTCAAACCTATTTTTCTTTATAAATAGACCACAATGTTGGAGATGGTATCATTTGCCACTAAGTAATAAGTGTGAGCTTTGAAACAGCAATAACTCCAAAATGTAAAGGTATGATCACCTAAAGGTAACCAAAGGTGCATCTACAATGAAAATTTGATAAAAACTTTGCTTTAAAAACTCCATAAGGGCTTTTAGAATTATATATGGAGATAATCATGAAAATGATGTAATATCTAGAATTTGTTTCCAAATACTTCAAGAAGAAGGTAGTGAGTGGAGTAACAAATGAAACAAGATTTGATGAGTTGATCGTAATTGAAGCTGGGTGATGGGTACATGGAGGTTCACAATACTATTCTACTTCTGTCTGTTTGGAATATTCTATGTTCGGACTTCTTAAACTCTATAAGGAGGGGGAGTTTAGCTTTCCAAAACGCTTACCTGCTTGAGTTGTAGTACTGTGCCCAATGTTTCTACCATAGGATTCTTCTTGTAATGCTCCACGAGATCTGTCAAAGAGTCAAACCGTTCTCCTCCACCAACATCATATTTCAGTTCCTTTCAAGACAAAAAAAAAAAAAATTATGTTCATGACCTTTATGTTAAATTACTGTTTTTCCCAACTCAAGTACAGAGACTAACTCTCCCCCAATAATGGAAAGATTGAAGAGCTGTAAGAGCACAAAGAAAGGGAAGCAACAAAGATGATGAAAATGGAGAAGAAGATCCAATGCAAAAGAGTTCATTGTGAGGTGTGAGAAGCTCTAAATAAGTATCCAACATTAACTAGGCCACAGAAAAGTTTCTCCCTCATAGGTTAACTAAATAGCTAGAAAAAAAAAAAAAGAAAAACCATATTTACTATTTACTTATACTCTAGGCTAAGTGACTATACACAAGGCTACTGAACAGAAGATAAATAACTACTTCTCTCTGAAACACAACAAACTCTAAGCCTGGTGAGGCAGCATTGAAGCCCAATATACCAGCCTTTACTTTCATCTTCTAATGAAAATTTAAAAGGGAAATTATAAACAGAGACCAGGAAATTTTTTCTGACAAGGAGATCAGAATAGGCTGTTTCAGGAAAACAACAGGAACATGCTTAAACTTAGAAAATACAAAACCCTAGAAACGATATATGAAGATATTTGGGTATGACCTTTTATTTAAAAATAAATCGAGTGAGGGGGGAAGAAGCACTTTCAGAATGACAGAGTAAGGACCTCTGAAAATCTGCTCTTTCACAAAAGTAACAAGAACCCTGGCAAAAATTGTCATCAACTCTTTCAGAACTCTGAAAATTAACCAATAAAGTTCAAGGAGCTTTTATTCAAGAAAAAGATTGAACCTTGATGAGAACAACAAATTGTGGCCTTTTAACTTGCCCTATTCCCACCTACCTCTCCCCAGCTTCTTGGTAGCCTTGAAAACCAATAGTCTCATAACTACAGTAGCTGTGAAAACAAAGCAGCTTAGCATAACTGGAGTAGACAGATGGATTTGGAGCTCTTTCAAGACCTATCCCTAGACAATTATCACTATCTGATCTGTTTAGCAGCTCCCTGGGAAAGCCTTATTTTCAGAGCTTGTCTTTATTTGATTGACTTACAGCTTACTCAGCCTGCCTTCAGGGGATCTCCCAAAAACAATTAGCAGCAATTGTTTAATATCACAGCGGCCTAAGGCAGCAATACCAGTCAGGGCAAATAAGAGATTGATCAAAAACTTAAAAGGAAAATCCAGACAACGTCCACAGGGGGCTCTGAAAACCTCCAACATATCCTTGGGAATCTAGAAGGACATGTGCATGTGCATGTGAATGGCTGTGTCAAGTCCAGGAAAGATCCAAAAAGGCCCTAATCTTTACCTCTAGCTGAGATCCTGAGGTTCTGTGCAAGCAGGAAGTGAAGGCTAAGGCAGAGTTTTAAGGTGCCAGAGTACTGAAGGCAGTCGTGCCCCAACACACACACACACACACACACACACACACACACACACACACAGCCTCCCTGGCAAAGGCTGGGAGATTTAATGTTTCAAGGCATTTAAGGAAATCTCTGTTCAATCATTAACTGATCACTAAGCTACCCAAGCAAAGACTTCAGTGGCCACACAAGACAAAGACAGGAAAGTCACTGAACACACAAACAGCAACAACAACTACAGGAACAATAAAAAGTAGCAACAACAAATAATACTGCCTCAGAAAGGAGGGCAAAGGATTTATATTATATTATTTAAAATGCCTAGTTTCCAACAAAAACTTATGAGACATGCAAAGAAACAAGAAAATATGGTCCATACTTGGGGGTGGGAAGCATTCAACAGAAACTGTCCTTGAGAAAGCCCAGACAAAGACTTTAAACCAGGTAGTATAAATATATTCAAAGAACTAAAGGAAACTATAAATTAAAAGAAAATATGAACATGATGTCTCATCAAATAGAGAATAACACAAAATGATAAATACATAAATGTACATAAATGTTCATAGCAGCATTATTCATAATAATTAATGGGCCAAAATGCCCATTAATTTTTTAATGGATAAACAAAATGTGGTATATATCCATACAACAAAATGTTTGCCAATAAAGAGTTTACTGACACATGCTATAACATGGATAAACCTTGAAAAACATGCTAAGTAAAAGACATCAGTCACAAAAGGCCACATATTACATGATTCCATCTATAAAATATACAAAATAGGCAAATCCATTGAAACAAAGAGGTTAATGGTTGCCAAGAGCTGGGGGGAGGGGGAAAAATGGGGAGGGACTGGTAATGAACCCAGAGTTTCTTTTTGGGGTGATGAAAATGTTCTGGAATTAACGTTGTTGGCTGCCTAATTTGTGAATATACTAAAAACCACCAAATTGTCCACTTTAAAAGGGTGAATTGTATGGTGTGTGAATTATATATCAATAAAGCTGGGTTTTGGGGTTTTTTTTTTTTAATCTTATTGAAAAACTGAAGCAATAAGTGAATAGACAGTTGCTATTTAGGAAACTATGTCAAAACAAAGTTTGATGTAGTTGACCAAGAACCAACCTCCTTGGTCTAGCCATCACATTAAAAACAAGAAATGGTGAGTTCAGTTCTCCCAGCCTTAACCAGAATTCTATAATATGAAAGTACATGTAGTCACAGACTAGACTGTGCTGACCCAAGGGAGAAGCTGAGGCCATCACTTTAGAAATTGAGACAGAGGCAGACTCCAGCTGTAACCAAGCACAGATTGAGATACTGCAGGGCTGGGAATTCCCTGGCGGTCCAGTGGTTAGGACTCCGTGCTTTCACTGCCGAGGGTTCGGGTTCAATCCCTGGTCAGGGAACTAAGATCCTATAAGCTGCGTGATGCAGCCAAAGAAAAAAAAAAAGATACTGCAGGGCAGAAGGTGACGTACTGAGGCATGACTTAATCTGCCAGAGATAGAGAGGAAATAAGTAATTTAATAAAGTTCGGAAATGATGAAACGGTTATAATTAACAAGGTACTAAAAGTGTAGAAGCCCTTAACTAAATGACTTTGGAAGTAATGGTGTCGGTCTTCTCCCAGCAGAAAAACCACCCAAAGATGACGTTTCGCCAGACCCACAGTTCAATCTGGGTTTTACCTGACAGCGGATCATAACGTGGGTCACTTTAGACTTGCCGTCATTGCTCTCCCCTTTGTCATCTCCGGTTCGGACAGAGAGAACAAAATCTCCAGGGTGGCTCTGGCTCTCCCGCACAAGAAAGCTACCGTGTTTTCCTTTCTCGGTTAATAATTTCTCTGCTTCTTTCCCAGACAGATGTCCATGAAACCACCTAAATTTTTTTAAATGAAAAATCAATTGAGTTCTGCCACGCGTTCACAACATTCTTTCACAAAACTACCATACATAGTCACCTCTGCTCAACACAATTAAAAACAGGCACGTTCCTCCAAGAGATTGATCCATTCCACATAAGACAGAATTTGCATCCCAAGCAGGCAGGAAAAATGACAAAGATATTAAGAGTGACCATTAGGGGAGTTCCCTGGTGGCCTAGTGGTTAGGATTCCGGGCTTTCACTGGCATGGCCCGGGTTCAGTCCCTGGTCAGGGAACTAAAATCCCACAAATCACGTGGTGCAGCCAAAAAAAAAAGAATGACCATTAAACTCCTTAAATGAGCCCACAATCATTTGGAGGCAAATATCCTCAATCTTTCCTATTTTCTTTTAAATCCCCCATCTTTTAAAAAGGCAGTTTGTCATTTCTCCACTGCCAAACCCTAAAAGGACCAACTATTTAATTACAGTCATTTAAAGAAGTTATAATAGAGAGTTATGGTAGTGACAGAGAATCATTTGAATGTTTGCCCTTGCTTTGGCATGCAAACACTACATTAAAAAGGATCTTCATTATAAATTAGTTCAAGCATTCCAAGCTTTTCCAGATTTCCAATCTATACTTCAATAGCCTCCAAGTTTGCTGTCAACATCTTTGGACAATCTACTGAGTTATCATTTCAAATTTTAATGCACGTAAGACTTGGAGTAGAGGCAAGGGATTTTGCTAAAAATGTGAATTCCCGTGCCTCACAATCAGAGATACCAATATACTAAGTCTGAATGGGGCCCAGCAATCTGCATTTTTAACCAGCACACCAGAGTCCTAATACAGGCTGTCTGAGGTCAGACTTTGAAACAATGCTACTCTAAGTTACTATAGAAAACATCTTAACATAGTCATATTAATAATGTGGCTTTTTCCCTCAGGATCTTGGTGAGGAAACAAGCATGACCACAGCACATAGTGCTAATGGCTCAACACTAAAGGAATATACTTCGAGGTATTTTTCATCTACCCTCAACTGAACAGAGTAAAATTACATAAACTGCACAGAGTTGGCTGACAGCCTTTTGCTTAATAATTTGGCTGGAAAACAAATTATCAGCATAAAATACCAGCGACATGAAGGTATAAGTAGAAGAAACCTACTTGAAGACAGAAAATATTCAAACCTAAGTAAGACACCCTGATTTGGTACTGAGTCAGAGAGAAGAGACTGGGAATGCAGAAAACCAGTAAAATCAATGCAAGTTAAGTCAAGCCCCAGCTTTCATCAGCTTAGTTCCAACAGTGGGGAGAGATCTCTAAAATAATACAGTTCCCTCTAATTAGGGTCATTCTCACACATTTGTGGATATAACATAAAAGAACTGATGAAAAATCTTACCGAGTTCTCTGCTTTCCCACTTCTGAGCTTAAACTGACATCTGTTGGTGGCATTGCTGAATAGCTGGTCAGAAGCTACTACAGGGAACTGCTATTTTAATGTTCCCATTATCATTTGTTTTCCTCTCCTAACGCTCAAAGTTCAATAACGCTCAAGGTCAATAATCTTAAAATTATTGCATGTATCAAGTATATACAGGAATAGTCTTGAGACTTCTGTAGAACGAGTGTAAGTAACACTGACTGAAGCTTTTGCAAGAAAAGGCCACTCTGGGAATAATCCGATCCTATTACTCTTACTTTAGTAACACTTTTAAGATTACAGTTTGAGAAACAGAAGTCAAACCCCCATAATGCATTCACCTCACACCTATGGCATGGGAGAGATGCAGACTCTGCAGTTACGAAAATGTTAACTGACCTTTCAGAGGTAGGATCTGCACAGTTCAGAGGATATTTGAGCTCAATAACATCTCCATTCTTCTCTTTTAATTGCCCATGATGTTCCATGTAATACTGGACCAATTCAGCCAAAGTGGCAAACTTCTCCCCTCCATACAAGTCATAGTAATCACCAGTGTTCTGAATCTTGATGTGGGTGACAGCTCCATTTCTTCTAAAATAGTCCATTAGAAAAGTGGGGGGAAAAGACAAATAAAGAGCTACTAGTAAAAATGGATCTCATATTCATTATCAGATTTCACCTAAACATTGAAACAAACCCAAGGAATGTACAAGTTTACGCTTTTCCTAAACAAATGCAGTGAGTGAAATAACCACACAGTCAACACAAAGGGCTCTGTGTATATTAAGTGACAATCATTTTTCTCATCATTAATTAATCAAGACAAATATCACTAAAATTAAACGTACATTTACCTTATAATCCAGTAAACCCTCTCCTAGTATTTTGCCCCAATGGAATGAAACTGCATGGCTACCAAAAGATTTGTACAAGAATATTCATTGCAGCTTTTTGTAGTAGAAAAAAATTGAAAGGTCAAATATTTATGGCCAAAATGGATACACAAATACTCATACAATGAAATATCACACAGCAGTTTAAATAAAAGAGAGAGAGGACCATTGATATATACAATCAACTTAGGTGAATCTCAGAAACATTACATTAAGAGAAAGAAGCCAGACACAAAAAAATATATACTGTATGACTTCATTTATATGACATTGTAGAATAAGCTAGTCAATGGGGATAGAAAAGAGAAGAGTGGTTGCCTCTCAGGGGGAGGGAGAATAGAAACCGGCACCAAGAAACTTTCTAGGGTGATAGAAATACTTAAGATTTTGATTGGAGTTCTGGTTGCATTGATAAACACATTTGTCAAAACTCATCTCACTACACTTAAGATACTATACAAAATTGTATCTTTAAAAATCATTTTAAAGACATATAATTAACAGAGTTTCCAAAGTAAGACAGCTAGTATGTCAACCCAATGAATTGACAACACTGGCCAAAAGTTTCTAAAACTTGGTATTTTAGTTAGCCTAGGCAGTTTGATGATTTCCATTTGGTTTTCTGTACTACTAAGTACATTTCAAGGACACCCATAATCATCTTTGTGGACGCAAGGGGTCTGGCAACCCCGAAATGGTAATCACTGACCTATATTTATTTTTTAGTCTGACCCTATAGCATTACTGATGAAGCCTCTGTTAAATATAAACAGACTTCTACTAAAGATAAAGGAAAATGGAAACGAAGGAAAGTAAGAAAAATTGTCCTACAATGTTAATAACAATATCTACTTCTAATTTTTGGTTACAATCTTTTCCAGTGGGTAAAAAAGGCACTTCGGGTCTCTCTCCTCCAGCTACACCTGATTCTATTTTAACACCTCAGCTTTCTATCTCTAACCTTGACTTAACATATCACAAAAACAGATATTTCAGGTATGGACTATAAGCTATGGACTGCTTTCACTGCAGGGGCCCAAGTTCAATCCCTGGTTAAGGAACTAAGATCCCACAAGCCACACAGCGCAGACAAAAAACCCCCATGATATTGCATGAAAGAAGCACAATGCAGAATGATATGCTCAGCATATACCATATATGAAAATTTCAGAACGCACACAAGTAATATTATACATTATTCATGACACAGACCACAGATATACATATATATTATATTTTATTATTATATTACTTTTATGTTATATTACTTATTATATGTACTTTTTAAAAAATGAACTAGAAAGAAATACACCAAACTCAGAAAGTAGCTGTCTCTGTGGCAAAGAGAAGAACAGCAGAAAGCGTGGTGAAAAAAGGGAAATTTTGCTTTTTTTTATATTTTATTTTGAAGAAAAAAATGACTGGCAATAAATACAATATGGGTAATTGGACATAATTTTTTGTATTTTTCTGTATTTTTTTTCCTCAAAATTAAAAAAAGGGGATCTTCCTTGACTAACTAAGGCAACCTAATCATCAAATTTTCAGCATGGGCACATAACAAAAAGATTAGATCACCTGTAGAAAACTAGAATAACAAACTTGTCATTTATGCATGCACACACACACACACACATGCATCTCAGTGTCTATAATATACATCATATACATAAGAATACATAGATAAAGTGAAACTTGGCAGTTTAAGAGTTGTTAAAAGCACTGGTTCTAAGACATTTCACCAAAAAGATATACAAATCACCTTTAACCGTATTAAAAGATGTTCAGCTTCAATCATAAGAGAAATTAAAATTCACTGAGATACCATTTCTCACCTATCAGGCTGACGAAAGTGAAAAGCTTGACAACACTCAACTGGAAGCTGTGGAAAAACAGGGACCCTCAGACACTGTTGGTGAGAATGCAAAACGGTACAATCACTGTGGAGGGGAATTTGGAAAAACTATAGTAATATATATTGACTCTCTGCCCCAGTCATCTCACTCCTGGGAATTCACCTCTGAAGATACATTTCCAAAAGCACAAAACATATGCAAAATGTTATCGTATTAAATGCAGTATTATTTATCATTGTAATATATTGGAAATAACTACATTCCCATTTTTAGGAAATTGTATAAAGTTACATGCTATGCAGTTAATTTAAAAAATGCGAAAGATCACTGAAAGATTTCTGTATGTGAAAAAAGTAAACTACAAAGATATAGATTTAGTATTCCACTTCATGTGTGAAAAGAAACACAGAAAGATAAACCATAAATTAATAAAACTGGTTACCTACAGGGATGGAAATAAGGTACACGGGGTAGGGATAAGAATAAGATTTGTCAGAATATACCTTTTTATACAGTTTGACTTTTAAATCTTGTAAATGTTTCACATATTCAAAAAATAAAATCAAAAAGGATCAAAAAAATCAAAAACATGAGTACAAAACCAAAAAACTGAATACAGAAAGAAAGAAATGACTCTAACTTTGCAGTAAGTTTGTAACTACACAGAAAATTAATTCCCGTAGCTTTTGAACACAGTACAGATTATACACCCTTAGTGGGATATATGCTGTGAACAGCAACACTCCAGAGAAATCATGAACTTTACTTAATGGGTTTGTAATTAGAAATGATAATGGTATAGTAACTCTGAAACTATCTTTGTATTATAAGATTGGGCAAATGAGGTCATACATTGATGCTGCTGTGAAACATGGTTCTCTCTAAAGAAGGGAAATACAAATACGGAATGGGAAAAAGTAAGGAAACTGGGCTGAACTAGAGCTATCAGACTTGTCTGATATATATTTATATATTTATTGATACTTGATATATTTAAAATTTGGTTTTAAATATATAAGTATTTATTTCCCAGCTCTGTCTACTATAAGGGCCTAGAAGCAAGGACACTCCAGAAGATGGGGCAAACAGATATTATGTGCTTCCTGATGTGAAATAAAGGGATGGCTTCAAAATCCACTATTGAAATGACGAGAGAAATTTGAATATGGACTGTGTGTTAGATAACATTATGGAATCACTTAAAATTTCTCATATATAATAATGATACTGTAGTTATACAGGATGTCCTTGTTCATAGGACACGCACACTGAAGTACTCAGAGGTAAAAATAAGCATACTGACATCTGCAACTTATTTTCAAAAGGTTGGGGGAGGGGAGAGTATATACATACACACACACACTCAGAGAAAAAGGGCAAACATGGCAAAATGTTAACAGGTAAAGGGAATGTGGGTATTCACTGTACTCATCTTTTGACTTTCCTATAGGTCTGAAATTTCTCAAGATAAAAAGTTGAGGAAAAAGGAAAAAAAAAAAATCTCACCAGTTCTGTAGTCCGGGCTCTGCCACTTACTAGATATGAAACCAGCTTTGTAAACTAACCTCTGTGCTTCAGCTTACTCACCCCTAAGATGAAGATAATAGTGGTATTTATTCATAGGTTGTTGGAGAGATTAAATAAAATATGTGGAGAGTGCTTAGCAAGATGGCCTGGAATATGTCAAGCCCTCAATAACGTCTGCTATCATCCTCCTCCTCCTCTTCAACATCATTGTCATTATTATATAATCTCCATCCAAACTCTTACAGGTCAAATGTCACTCAACTGTAGGTTAGAAGTCTGTGCTAGGATAAGCCTGGAGAAATTCATGAAGGCTTCTGCCCTCCCCTTGTAGCAAAACGGAAGTAAAAGCCAACAATGTGAGCTCCTTGAGAAACTAATCCATACCAAAAAGGGAATTCCCAAATCCCGAAGGGGTCCTAAATAAATCCTCAGAACATGTTTTCCTTACTTCTTTATTTAAAAATAATAATAATAAAAGCAAATTCATAGAGCAGTTCAGTTCTGGCTCCTGGAATGAGCTAGAGTAAGGAGAATGAGTACATAAGAGAAAGTCAATTTCTAGAAAAACTCTCCCACATGTGTCCAAAGAGACATGCAACGGATGTTGCCAATACTGTTCAAAACAATTTTAAACAAACTAAAAACAACTCAGTGTCCAACAACAGGGGATGGGATAAACTGTGGTATATGCATACCTTCGAATATTATATAGCCATTAAAGTTAATAATTACATCTATATGTATCAGCACAGAACTCAAAAAAAATTTAAAGGTAGTCTCAGAATACATATGTTATAAAGCCATGGATATGAATTCTAAAAACACACAAACCAACCTCATATCATTCACACATAGTACAAATGCAGTACAAGTATAAAAACATGTTCAGGAAGGAGATACACCAACCTCTTGATGGTGGTTTCCTCTGAGGAAAGAGGGAGGGGAATGGGACTGGGCAGGGGAACAAACGGGACCACAACTTCCTCAGTGACGTTTTATTTCTTGAAAAAGAAAAGTGATCTGAAGAAACTCTTCTCCTTCTTTCTTTCTTTTTTTTTTTTAAATTAAAGTATAATTGATTTACAGTGTTGTGTTAGTTTCAGGTGTACAGCAAAGTGATTCAGTTATATACTTTTTCAGATTCTTTTCCCTTATAGGCTATTACAGGATATTGAGCATAGTTCCCTGTGCTATACAGTAGGCCTTTGTTGTTTATCTATTTTATATATAGTAGTGTGTATCTGTTCATCCCTGACTCCTAATTTATCCCCCACCCCACTTTCTCCTTTGGTAACCATAAGCTTGTTTTCTACAGTCTGTGAGGCTGTTTGAAGAAACTCTTAGAAAGTATTTTTCCCATTCAGTAATCAACAAATGGGAAAGCAAAAATGCAGGGAACAAGGACTGAGCCTTGTTTTGGATTGAACCAGGATCGACCCAGGCTTTAAGAACTTGTTATGGCATGCTCCAGCTCATCCTCAGTGGTCTCTCAAGAGAGAAAAGCCCACCTTCAGGCCCCTTCTGCTGACTCCCCGAGCGTCTCACTCTCAGGAGGCCACGTCCTGAACCCCACAGCAGGCCTGAATCACACCTGATCTATGGGCCAGGGCACCCAAGGCCTCACCCACAGGGCAGCAGGCAGACCTTCAGACTCTAAATGAGGGTCGCAAGTTGTCCAAATGTGGTCTTAACATTTCCCCCCTGGAAAACACTCTCAGGATTCTCTCTTTTTCTTCCAACTTACCTAACAGAAAGTGTAAAGTCTCCAGGGTTACTTTTACTGGGCCTTGCCAAAAAACTGCCATCAACTCCTCTTGTCAACAGTAGGTTTTCTGCCTCCACGCCAGTGATATTTGGGTGAAACCATCTTGAGAGAGAGAGAAATAGACCAATGAAAAACAAAGGACTCTGTCAGCACTACTTCCCACACCATCACAGCTAAAATGCTTATTAGTAGAGTAGCAAATAAAAACACCAACCCAACCCCTTTCCCTTCCTCTCTTTGGTCACCGCCTCCTCCTTGTCTTCCCCATGGTAGGAGCCTGGGATCCTGCTAGCACAGTAGATGGGGCTGGGGGCATGGTCAGTGGGATTGGGGCTGAGGTGGATACTATTTATATAGGGTGGTGGGGAGGGCCTTAGCAATAAGGTAACATTTGATCAGACCTGGAAGAAATGAGGCAGCAACATGCAGCCATATAGGAAAGGAACATATCAGGCAGAGGGAGGAACAAGGTCAAGGGCACGGGGGCAGACCGTATTTGACATGCTCAAGCACTCAAGAGGCCAGTATGCTTGGAGCAAAACAGGCAAGGGACAGAGCGGTAGGTGAGGCCAGAGAGGTAATGAAAAGCCTGATGATGCAGGGCCTCAGAGGACACTGTAAAAACTTCAGCTTTTATTTCTTGTGAAATGGGAAAGGACTAGAGGGTTTTAGGCAGAGGAGCAACGTGATCTGACTTATATTTTTAAATCACCTTCAAGCTATGGTGCAAGGGTAGAAGCACACAGATCAGTTAAATAAGCTATTGTGATAATCCAGGCAAGAGATGATGGTACCAAGGACCAAGGTGGCGGAAGGAGTAGTGATAAACGGTCCAACTGGGAATATTTTAAGGGTAGCCAACAGGATTTCCTAACTTATTACATATGAGATGGGAAAGAAAGAAAGGAGTAAGAACAACTCCTAGGTATCATGTCTGGGCAAGTGGAAGGTTGGCGGTACCGTGTACCAGATGTGGGGAGAGGAAAAATCAAGTGTTAGATTTGGTACATGTTAAATCTTTTTTAAAAAATTTATTTATTTTTAAATTTTTATTTAGTTTTGGCTGCATTGGGTCTTGCTGCTACGCGCGGGCTTTCTCTAGCTGCAGCGAGTGTGGGCTACTCTTCGTTGTGGTGCGCGGGCTTCTCATTGCAGTGGCTTCTCTTCTTGTGGAGCACGGGCTCTAGGTGTGCAGGCTCAGTAGTTGTGGCACACAGGGTTAGTTGCTCCGTGGCATGTGGGATCTTCCTGGACCAGGGCTCAAACCCATGTCTCCTGCATTGGCAGGTGGATTCTTAACTACTGCACCACCAGGGAAGGAAGCCCTGGTACATGTTAAATATGAGATGCTTAAACATCTGAGTGTCTGGTACATATTAAGCACTAATGGTTAGATATTACTGACAATCATAACAATAACTATAAGATTGTTTTGACAAGAAATAATCAGAAAATGCAAGAATCTAGACATAGTCTATCAACATTCCTGTTGTTTACATTAACTGAAATTTATTTTCTTTTTAATTTTTCCTATAGCATTTTACTAGCATTTTGGGGAAAATCTAAACATCATTCTGATTATCCTAGAGAAAAATCACAGGGTTCAGATCAAAAGGAAAAAAATATTAGTTTGCTTTTTACTCCGAGAGCTTGTCAGAAGATCGAGGCAGAATTTTGCCCAGGGAAACTCAACCTCATTTTTTTTTTTTTTTGCTGTACGCGGGCCTCTCACCGTTGTGGCCTCTCCTGTTGCGGACCACAGGCTCCGGACACGCAGGCTCAGCGGCCATGGCTCACGGGCCTAACCGCTCTACGTCATGTGGGATCTTCCTGGACCGGGGCACGAACCCGTGTCCCCTGCATCGGCAGGCGGACTCTCAACCACTGCGCCACCAGGGAAGCCCTCAACCTCAATTTCTAAGATACCTATCATTCCAGAATCCAATACTTTTGCATACAGTATGATTACTAAACTATCCTTTTTTTTTTTTTTAAATCTTGTCCACAGCTCCTTTAATCTATGGTTCCCACCTGAGTCCCCACAGCCCTAGGGAATCAAAAAGCAATAACAGAAGGCTTCCAGTTACTTTTAACTTTTCAAAAAGTATAGTGAAAATCTTACGTTAATCTTCAATTTGTCTACCTGTATAAGCTACTTAAAATGTCAAATCTCTTTTGCTTTTGGCTACAAAACAATTATGTTACTTGGTGTGGTAATCTGAAGCTGAGTGGCATATATGTTTTCTTCTACAACAAAAAGGGAAATCTAATTATTATATGATGAATACAGGTTAGGAAACCAATATTGGGTTTATGTTTTTTAAAAAAAAAAAAAAAGAGGAGACCCCAGAAGTGAAAAAGCTGAGAATCGCTGGCACGTGGTGGCAAAGCTCTATGGTTTTTTTTTTTAAAAAAAAAAAAAAAAGAGGAGACCCCAGAAGTGAAAAAGCTGAGAATCGCTGGCACGTGGTGGCAAAGCTCTATGGGTAGGAGCACGGACTCTGGAACCAGACTACTTTGGTTCAGATCCCAGCTCTGTGTGACCCCAGGCTAGTTATTTAAACTGTTAACTCATCTATAAAATGGGAATAGCAACAGGACTGTGTCATAGGGTGTTGAGAGGATAAAATGAGTTAATATTTCTAAAGTGTCTATAACAGTGCCTGGACTTCAGGGTAGCCAAGGACAATGATGACTGCCTAAATTCACATCTTCCCACATATCCTTCAAAAACAATACCGGGGACTTCCCTGGCAGTCCAGTGGTTAAGACTCTACGCTTCCAATGCAGGGGACACGGGTTCAATCCCCATGCCACACAGTGTGGCCAGAATAGATAAATAAATAAATAATGAAAAAAAATTTTAAAGGGGAAATTTTTTTAAAATATGGAATTTTTTAAAAAGAACAAGTAAAACCACACAATAACCTAACCATGCCCTCAACAAAAGTAGAAGACAGAGAATGTCCAAACTTCCAAATTACCTGTAAGTAAAAAAGAATACCTAATCTCACTAGTGATCTCTCATCTTCTTACTGCAATCCTCTGTGCCAAGCCAAGGGCATTCTGAGAAAAACTGCATGTCAGAGAGAACAGGGGAGCTAGTGGCAGGCCTAAAATTGCTGTAAAACCACCTCCAGAAAGAGAAAGTCCACCCTAAGTGTGAAAATACTGGAAAAGTTTTCTTGTAGATCAGAGCCCTATTTATAGGAAAGGTGAATAATGATTTAAGGTGTACTGTTAGAAATGCATGGTCTCTGGGGAAGAAAAAGGCAAAAAAGAGACAGGATCCATTTGGCAATTAGGTGACAAAAAGGAAAGGAAGTAGAAGGGGGAAATTTATTTACCTGCAAACAAACAAACAAAAAACCCAGAGGACAAATAACCTCTCCCCTACCACAAACACAAATACATACACAAATCCACTAAAAAAAAAAAAAAACCTGGACTTTTCTATACTGACAGAAGAAGATGCCATTGAATTAGGAATCTTTAAAATATTTAAGAGCCACAAAATAAATAGGAAAAAAGTGAATAAGCCTATACAAAGTTACTACAAAAAAGAAGAGTCACACATCAGGCAGCTTTTGAAAATTACCCCAGACAAAAACCCATGATGCAGAAGAAAACTATAAGACAACACTCCAATCTGAATTAAATATACTCAAACAAGATTTGGGGATATGAAAAAACACTCTGAATAAGAAATTTAAAAGTTAAAAACAGAAATGGACAAAAAGTAGGAAAAAATGAAGAGGGAGTTGATCAAACTCAGACAGAAAAAGGAAAAGAAAATCATCTCAGAAATGAAAACTAAATTACTAGGTGCCCAAAGGAGAATAAGTTCAAATGAAAATCTAATAAGTGGCATTAGAGAAAGGTAGGAAAACAATGGAGAGAATAAAATATGATGAAGAAAGAAGTAAAAGAGATCACAAAGAAAATGGTTAATATGAAAGACAGGCGAAGAAGAAACAAGATACATATAATTGTGGGAAGGGGAGGGGGAAAACGCAATGGAACAGAACTAATATTTAAACCTAAATTGAGAAAACAAATAAAATAAGATGTGAATCTATACATTGGAAGGGTCCACCAGGTACTTGGGAAAATTAACCCAGAATAATTGCTCTGACACTTGTTCTAATGAAACTATTACCCTTTAAAGACAAATGGAAAAAAATCTTCAAGGTCTCCACGAAAAACAAATAACTTACTATAACAAATTAGATTAGCATCTGACCTTTCAAAGCCAACATATAAAGCAAGTTGATAAATGAACAAGCATTTTTTAAAAACTCAATGAAAGAAAAGGGTAAACCAAGAATTTTATATCCAGCTAAGTTATCCTTCAACTATCAGAGCTACAGACAAAACAAGTTTCAACATACAACAACTAAGGGAATGATGTACTTATCAGTCTTTCCTGATGAATCTACTAGAGGATAAACTTTATCTAACCAAATGGTAACAAGCAACATTGACAAAATAACTGATGGTGAGCATTTAATAATCTATAAATGTCATGTAAGACTAAAACAAAGATGGGAATGAGAGTAGAAAACTAATGTACAACAGTTATATACTGTGACACAGCAGAACTACTACAACTAGAAAATGGGAAAATGAAAACAGAAAAAACCTCATTGTTGTATAGGCAATAGGCAATAGATGGGTGTTTAAGGATAATGAAAAAAATCTGATAAGCCTGAAAATAAAAGTTAAATAACAAAACAGAGGACTAAGGACATTCAAAAAGGTGTAAGTACTAGATTAAAAAAAATACAAACCTTCCTAAATACCCCCTCAAAAAGCTGTTTTCAACAAAAAATTTTTAAATATACATCTTAGAAAAAAATTATATATATATATATACACACACACACACACGTACACACACACACATCTCGTGAGAAACAATGCAAGGAAACACTACAGTTGACCCACGAACAACATGGGCTTTAGAGGCACCGATCCTTGCGCAATTGAAAATTCATATATAACTTTATAGTCACCCCTCTATATCCACAGTTCTGCTTTCAACTGCATGGTTGCAACCAATGGCAGATTGTGTCATACTGTACTACATATTTATTGAAAAAAATCCGTGCATAAGTGGACCCGTGCAGTTCAAACTTGCGTTGTTCAAGGGTCAACTGTAAGTATAAAATATTAAGATACAGGACTTCCCTGGTGGTGCAGTGGTTAAGAATCCGCCTGCCAACGCAGGGGACATGGGTTCAAGCCCTGGTCCAGGAAGATTCCACATGCCGCGGAGCAAGTAAGCCTCAAGCCACAACTACTGAAGCCCGTGCGCCTAGAGCCCATGCTCCACAACAAGAGAAGCCACCACAATGAGAAGCCCACGCACCGCAACAAAAAATAGCCCCCACTCTCCACAACTAGAGAAAAGCCCATGCACAGCAACGAAGACCCAGTGCAGCCAAAAATAAATAAATAAATAAATAAATTTTTTAAAAAAAATATTATGATAGAGTTGATACCAAACCTATCAGTCATAACAATAAATGTGGATGAGTTTGCTGTCTATTAAAAGAAATCAACAAACCTATGAATAGTTATGTACCAAATAACACAGCAATCATCTTTGTGAAGCAAAAACTACAGGAGATGCAAGGAAATGCAGATGGAAACACAGCAGTAATAGGAGACTTTAATACACCACACTCAATACAAGATAAAAATAGACTACAAAAATAGGTAAAGAGATAGAAAATCTAAATAACACAAACAATAGGGTAGATCTTATGCACATATATTGAACTCCACACCCTGATAATAATTACACATTTTTCTCAAGCTCCCAGAGCATTTCCATAAAAATTGATGAGATATATACAGTCACAAGGAAAACAGTAACCCCTATAAAGTAGAAGTATTACACAGAACAATATCACAATGCAATAAACCTGAACTTCACTAACAAAAGCAAAAAACAGAAAGGCCCTTCTACCTGGAAATTTTAAAACCTTCCATTAAACAACTCTTAGGTAAAAGGGGAAATACAAGCTGAAATTAAACAATTTGTAAGAAATAATGGTGGGACTTCCCTGGTGGCACGGTGGTTAAGAATTCGCCTGCCAATGCAGGGGACAGGGGTTTGATCCCCAGTCCAGGAAGATCCCACATGCCGCACAGCAACTAAGCCCGTGCGCCACAACTAAAGAAAGTCTGCACACAGCAACGAAGACCCAAAGCAGGCAAAAATAAATAAATAAATAAATAAAGTTTACCGTGGATTCTATTAAAAAAAAGAAATAATGGCCATGAAAACACTACATATCAGCATCTATGGGATACAGCTAATGGAGTTATCAGTGCAAAATTCACTACACAAACAACTAACATTAATAAAAAATATAAAAGAATAAAAATAAAGTCCCAGTTCAAAAAAAGAAAAAAACCCTAGAAAAAGGACAAAGGATATCATAAGGAAGGATATCTATTCTATAAAGATAAAAGCAGGGGACTTCCCTGGTGGTGTGGTGGTTAAGAATCTGCCTGCCAATGCAGGGAACATGGGTTCGAGCCCTGGTCCGGGAAGATCCCACATGCTGCAGAGCAACTAAGCCCATGCACCACAACTACTGAGCCTGCACTCCATAGCCCGCGAGCCACAACTACTGAAGCCCGCACGCCTAGGGCCCGTGCTCCTCAACAAGAGAAGCCACCGCAATGAGAAGCCCGCGCACCGTAACGAAGAGCAGCCCCCACTCGCCAGAACTAGAGAAAGCCCGCGCATAGCAACGAAGACCCAACGCAGCTAATAAATAAATAAATAAATAAATCAAAGAAAAAGAAAACAAAAACGTAGTAGATCTAATTAATAAAAATCCTGCTTTTTAAAATTAACAAAATAGACAAACCACTAGTTAACTTGTTCAGGAGTACAAAAAAAAAATCACAAATACACAAAACAAGAAATGACAAGGGGGAAATAAGCATTAAAACAGAAGAAAAAAAATTTTTTAAAGAAACTTCTTTGCAGACTGCTGTGCAAATAAATTATAAAATCTAGATGAAGTGAATAATTATCTAGGGAAATAGACTGCCAAAACTGAGTCCACTAGAGAGAAAACTTAGGCAAACCAATTTCTATATAAAAATAGAGAAAGCAATTTTAAAACTACCCCACAGAAAAGCACCAGGCCCAGATGGTTTCAAAATGGAATTCTATCAAACTTTCAAAGACCAGACCATCCCACTGCTCTATAAATTATTCCAGAGAGTCCAAAGGAAAGGAAAACGTACCCTCTCATGAAGCAAATATAACACTGATACCTATACCAGATAAAGACAGCTACTTCAGTGATACGGAAGGCAGACACCTTGCTCCTAATTCTAATAAGATTCTAATTATTTTAAAATTATAATGATGGTTATACTGCAGTATTTTTTTTTTAAAGTCCTTAAACCTACAATTGTCAGGTTAATGAAGTGAACGAAGGGAAAAACCATTCTGTCTCCCCTCTACAGCTCTCTCCCAGCATCTTCCTCCATTATTGGTCTTCATTAAACGAAATACTGCGGGCTCAGAGGTTGCTTCATTTTTAAATACCGGTCATCCAGCCTGGGCCGCCACCACCTATGGTGGATCTGTTCCGTTACTGTCACCATTGTTATCTCCTCTTTCTTTTTTAAAATAGATTCTAGAATAATTTCTCAGGTTTGTCCTCAACCTCACCACTGGGAGGGCTGCCTCAAGGGCACTCTTTACTGCTTCTAGCAAGGTCTTTTTATTTGTTTATCTTCCTGTTTTTCATTCCCGTTTCATCTTTGCTTATCTCAGCCAACTACTTCAGGCAGCTCTAATTTTTTATAGGCTCAATGTCCTTTAGAATCTTGTTGAGAACACAAACATAAACTTCTAAAACCTTTCAAAATTCATTTACTAAAACAGCACAGATAGGTATGAAATTCAGAGAAAAAGCCCAAGCTTCCCTTGCATCGTCAGAAGTCACTACAGTTAGCAGTTTCCTAATCTTTGAGAAATGTCTCGTGCATATATATACATATACTTACCTACGTGTGCATGTGTGCAAACACACTACTCTCTCTATGCCAGCCTGTGTGGAACACACACATACACAAATGCAATCCTGATCTACACCCCAATGTTTTCTCTTACTACAACGCAAAGATCTTTCCGTGCGAGCATTCTTTTTAATGGCTATACACTATTCCATTATAAGAATGTACCGTCCATAATTTAATCCCTATTAGAGGACATTTATATTATTCATAGATTTTTGTCATTACAAATAATGCAGCATATCAAACCCTTCATAATCATCTTTATACACTTTTACAAGTATATCTGTAAATTAAAATTTTAGAAATAAAACTGCTTTGACAAGAGTTTTTTTTTTTACTCTGACAAATTTGCCAAACCACACTCAAAAGAAGGTACCAGTTTTGACTCCCGTGATTTTTTAAGCATGAAAGCCCGTTTTCTCCCAGTTTTGCCAATACTACGTATATTACCAAACTTTTTTACCTGAGTCATGGAAAATGGTACCATTCTAGTTTGCATTTCTATGTGAGACTAGCACTTTTTCATGTTTTCAGACCACTTTTGTTTTTCGTTTTCTGTGAGTTGTCAGCTTGTCATTGTTCGTTTTCTATTGGATGTTTTTTCGTACTGATTTAAAAGGCTCTTCTTGATAGAACCAGAAAATGATCCTTTAGTATACATGTGACAATATTTGTCTTAGCTTTTCTCCCTTTTTACTTGCTTGTGGTTCTTTTTTTTCCCCAAAGAAATTCATCTTGGCATGGTTAAATTTATCAGCTTTTTCCTTTATGGCTTCTGGGTTTCTTGCTATGTTTAGAAAAACTTAACCCACAGCACCGTTGTGAAATGGAAATAAATTAATACACATAAAATGCTTAGCACAGAAAAAAACTCCACGGAGTTTCACCTGTGGAACTAGGAATTTAGTTTTAGGTCAGAAAAAAACACAATAAAGGCACAGATTTTAACAGGACCCTGCAATAGGTACTAAAAAGGGGGGATGACTGGGAGAAGAAAGTAAATAAGACAGAGATGAGAATTTACATCAAGAGAGTACGGAGACAAAGAGAAGACAGAATTATTATTTACTACTACTAATATTTTATATTTAATAAAAATTTATAAATTATAAAATGGAAAAGACTTCTCCATGCTTATATTATTACATACACTTTTTTCCCCCTCAATTATCAACTAGCTCTGATAGCAAGGAAAAAAATAATTTACTGGCCATTAGATATTATGGCTGGTTAAAATTGTAGCTACATTTACTGTTTGCCATGTGCCAGTGTGCAAAGTAGACTCCAGAAGTCAAACTTTTAACCATTACACTCTGCTATTTATTTCTAAACATTTCTAAAGCAGAACTCTGACTGTAGATGGTCTTCATTCACAACCATGTGTTCTCACCTTTGTATATTTTACAAAAATAACACTTATGTAGAGTATCCTGCTGATGCCGAGGGACATTATAGAAGTGACTTCCACTGCTGAAGGTGACGCTAGGTAACTACATCCAGCACCCATCAGGTAGATTGGCAGAGGAGATAAGGCAGGTGGTCTCTTTAGCCCTTTATTAAATAAACCATTATTATTTCATTTCCAACTTCTAATTATACCTATCATGTTATTAAGAGTGAACACACAGACACACACACACACAAAAGAGTGAACACAGGAGAGTGATGTTTACAGGGGAAACTTAGTAACCAGCATTTAGCACAAAGGCTAGACAGAGTATGGGCTTAATAAACATTTGTTATTGCTGTTGTTATCATTATTATTATTGGTGGAAGATATGCAGATAGATTCTTCTCCTGCATAATTATGTTAGTTTCACACAGACCATTTTGAGATATGAATCATTTATGTTACACCGCCTTTTCAAAAACTGAACTTCACAGCTCAGGGGCTGTCCCTACATTATCTCAAACAGTATATAATTAGAAATTGAAAGTTCTATTCCATAACCCACTCACTTGAGTTTTGATATACTGTAAACTCTCCTTCCTTGGCTATTTTTTTCAAAAAGCCTTTGTATTTACCAAAAAAGTCTTTCCCAATTACATGTTTAATATTTGTAGTGCAATTACTGGCAGTTTTGTGATTTGCAACATGCTTATCGCTAACACAGAGCAGTTAGAGTTCATTCAACCCCTGAGATCTTAGTGAGAGACAGTAAGGAAGAATAGTGGAGTTAATAGGACTAATATGATATTATAGAGCTGGCCTCAAGGATTATTACACTGGTAATATTAGGTACTGAGGCTGTACATCTCTAAACCCTGCCCCCATCTCCCACCTAGTGTGAATTCAAATAGCAGAGGTTAGTCTCCCCAAAAAGTAATGTAAATATATCTGTATTACCTAAAAGGAGGGGAAAAGGGCAAATCAGTATATCTGCATTTGGGTCTGTCAACAAGGTGGGTCCATACAGGATGAGAAAAAACAGATAAATTTCCAGTCTTCCTCATGTATACAGTGGGCACTTGGTGAATGACTGCTGCCTGAATTAACTTTGGGGAATGAAGAAAATCCAGGGAGGAGAAAAGAGAGTGGAAGGGCATAGCGAAAAAGTCACACAGGAAGGTGGGGGAAGAGCATTCCCCTCCTGCACATTCTAACTCCTGCAAACCTGCCAGAGCTTGACAATCCCTTCTAATAGGTCATCCTCTGGCACTGTCTATTATTTATTAAGACCCTCAGGTCATAACATGGTCCAGGTCGGTACCACCCATCTCACAGAAAGAGCTTGAAAACATACACACACACACACACACACACACACACAACACCAACACTTGTGAAAAGGAGCCTCAAATCAATGTCTAAAACAAATCAGCCCTGTGCTGAGTGGGCCTGAAGAAAGGAAAGACAGAATCCCTGCCTCCAAGAGAGTTTACAAACCCAAACTATTTGCCCAGAAATCCTACCAGAAATCTAAATCCCTCATTAGTGAATACAGATTCTGCAAAGGCTTAGCTCACTGAGGCCAGGACCTTATTTATGTCAAGTGAGTTTAAAAAAAAAAAAATGCTGATGAACCGAAAAGAAAATACAATGATGCTGAATATTTTATCTATGTCCCCTTCCCCCAGTGATGTGGGGAAACAGTCAAGCAGGCCAATAATTTCAGGAACTTATTCTCAAGGCTGCTATGCTAAGAAGGGAATTTAAACGAGGGATCCAAAGTCTTATTTCAGTTTCTTGCCTAAATATAAAGTGATACTGGGTATAGCTTTCTTACCCGCTGCTCCAGAAAGATCATTATCTTTGTCCTTGGGGAGAAAGTTTAGACTTTGGTACTTTCTGCAGATTACAAGAATATTCCTCTTTTCCAATTAAATTTTAATTTTCTATGGGAAAAGGATGAGTCACAAGGGAGGGGCAGTCGATAGGGACAAGCATTCTAGGTAACAGAGGCTAGAAAAAAAAGTGAAGGCAGCTAGCTTTCTAATGGTAGTGGAGAGCTATGTCTTTAAAAATCATTATCTGTTCATAGAGTTTCACTGGTCAGCATCTCTGCTCTGATGACAAGACAATAAATGGAAACTGCCTCCAAAAGTCTTTCCACAAATGGCTTCTACCCTGTTCAAAGCCTCTCTCTCTCTTGTCTATGCTCCCTGGGTCCACTCCAGCCTCCTATAATCCTCCCTTCACAGCAGCTAGGGGGATATTTTTAAATAGATCAGCTCACACCACTCCCCTGATCACATCCTTCTATAGTTTTGCATTGCTCTTAAAATACAACCCAAACTCCTCTCCATGGTCCACGTGACAGTGAGGACCTTAAAAATCCCTGTGTGGTCTAGTCCCCACCTACAGCCCCAGTCTCAGCTCCTCTACGTGCTCCCTTCTGTCCTTCAAGCACTCCAAGAACTCCCTACCTCAGCACTCTCGCACTTGCTGTTTCCTTAAAACCTGGAACACCCAATGCCTAGCACAGTGCCCTGCGCACTTAGTAATCCCACGATAAATAAGTTAAATCCCAAGTTCTTGAATGAATGGGTCAGTGTTTCATTAGAGTGGGTCAATGGAATGACACAGACTTGGATCTATAGTCTAGTATTTTTAAAATAAACATATTGCGTGTGTGTATATGTATATGCGTATAGACAGACATATATACAGTATGCATGAATGTGTATATCAGTATACAAGTATGTATGTATTCTAAACAGTATGCTCTATACTGGCAAATTTCAGTTTCAGTTTGGTACTACGTTCATCAAACTCATTTGATGCTAGCCTACCAGTCTGTCTCCCTCCCTAAATTCAATGCTCCTTGTGAACATGAATCGTATCTTTCATATTTCAGTGTTGCCAAGGACCACAGCATATACAAGCTTGCTAAATGCACACAACCCTCCAAAACTCAGTCATGAACTGGGCTGCATTTTAGGGTGTTTGAATCCATTTCGGGGAGGGTCTCAAACCGTTGGTTGCAGGCCACAACTACCACAGAACCTGCCAAACATCAGTATTTGCCTTCCCCTTCCTTAAAAATGTCAGCATTGGAGGGCAAGTGCTGTCTGTGTTTCCCAAAGGGAAAGAGGAATAAGCACAGTATCTTCTATTGTTCCATAGCTGCCTAACAAAGTACACCAAGGCCCGCTAGTAACAATTACAAACAAGGGTTGGCTCTGCTTTTCCAGCTCTTGTGCGACTCTCTAACATTCGCCACACTGACCACTTGCAAGAAGGGTAAGTGATCTTAGCAGTGGCCCCTGCATTTGAGCAGCTCTGGACAAAAACCCGAGCTTACATCGGGGCAGGACATTAATAAAGACAACCAGTTTCAACTGGAAAGACGTAGAACTGTTATTTTTCAGTAAGGCAAGTTTTTTTACTCACACAGGATAGAAACAAACAGGGCCGCTAAGGAGAGCCTGGGACAAATGTACCTGACCCGCATCAGATAAATCAAAAGCCTAGAGTCTGAGAACAAGCTAAAATTTCTGCCCCTCTCAGTTCAAGCCCTCAGACACTACCTTCCAGAGGAACAAAAACAAATGCAAAAGATGTTCCGGATGCTGAAGAATACAGCCAGTTTTGTCAGCTAAACAAGGCAGAGTAGGGCAGCCAAGCAATCTCAAAATCTAAACTCAGCACTAGCATTGCTATATTACCTGGGTGGGAGGGAGAATCATGTAATTGCTCACACCTTCCTTTCCTTACCTATGATGTTGAGATGTATCAGCATACTGAGTATATGACATTGTAATTATTAAATGCATACAAACTCTAAACCCTAAACCCATGAACCAAAAAGAATTACTTTGATAATTAAATAAAATTCAGAATATTAGTCATTCAGGAGTCAGCTCATATGATCACCTCCTCAGACTTTTCCTAAACCCATTATCAAAACTAACCACGTTCTCCACATTCGGTTTATTTTTTTTCCCTCCCAGCAGTTATTACTACCTGAAATAGTCTCATTTATTCATGTGTTTGTCCACTCTCTCTCTCAGCCATAAGAACAACGATCTTTGCCTATTCTACTGCTTCATCCTGTCCGGTTCAATAACTAATTGTTGAATGAATTAATTCTGAGGTTAAAAATCATTTGAAAAAGAACACAGTTCGAAGACTAACACTATCTGATTTCAAGACTTGTTATAAAGCTACAATGATCAAGATCATGTGGTATTGGCATAAGGAAAGACAAATAGATCAATGGAACAGAAGAGAGTCTAGAAATAGGCCCACATATAAGAGGACAACTAATTTTCAACAAAGGTACAAGTTCAGTAAAGACGGACAGTCTTTTCAACAAATGGTGCTAGAACAACTGGACACCCATATGCAAAAAGGAGAAGATACAGCCACACCTCATACCACATACAAAAGTTAACTCAAAGTGGATCATAAACCTAAAACTATAAAACTTGGAGAAAACAAGAGAAAACATTTGAGACATTTTGGGTCAAGCAAAAACTTCTTAGGAATGACACCACAAGCATGATCCTTTTTTTTTTTTAATTGATAAACTGCACTTCAGCAAAATTAAAAACCTCTGTTTAAAACACTTTAAAAAATGAAAAGACAAGCCACAGACGAAAAGAAAACATTTGCAATTCTGATCAAAGACTTGTATCCAGAATAAGAAACTCTCAAATTTCAACAAGAAAACAAACAAGTAAATTTTATTTTTTTTAACAAGTAGATTTTAAAAGGGAAAATATTTAATCAAATAGACGTGTCACCAAAGAAGATATACAGATGGCAAATAAGCACATGAAAAGATGATCAATATTATTAGTCACCAGGGAAGATACAAATTAAAACTACAATGAATAAATATCAAGTCATTATGCTGTACACCTGAAACTAATATAATGTTCTATGTCAATTATACCTCCATTAAAATATTAAATAAGTAAAATTAAAATTAAAAGATTAAAAAGTGCTGATATGGGGGAAAAAAGTACAATGAGATACAATGACACACCCTTTAAATGGCTAAAATTTAAAAACCGACCATTCCAAGTGTTGGCCAGGATGTGGAGGAACCATAACTCTAATACACTGCCAGTGGGAATGTAAATGGTATAAACACTTTGAAAAAGTTTGGCAATTGCTGAAAAAGTTAAATATACATCTGCTATGTGATCCAACCATACCACTGATAGGTATTTACCAAAGAGGAATGAAAGTATACATCCATACAAACACTTGTACATGAACATTCAGAGCAGCTTTATTTGTGAAGCCAAACTCTGAAACAACCCAAACATCCATCAACAGGTGGAGGGATAAATAAACGGTGGTACATCCATAAAATGCAATATTACTAATCAATAAAAAGTAAGGAACTATATGACACACACTACAACATGGATGAATTTCAACATAATTTTGCTGAGCATAAGAAGCCACACATAAAAGTCCATTTACATAAAATTCTAGGAAATGCAAACTGATGTATAGTAACAGAAAGCAGAAGAGTGTTTGCCTGGCAACAAGGAAGGGATTATAAAGGGCATGAGGAGCCATCAAAAGGGGTGATGGATATGTTCATTATCTTGATTGTGGTGATGGTTTCACGAGTGTATACACGTGTCAAAACTTATCAAATTGTACACTTAAATATACGCAATTTGTTGCATGTCATTTATACCTCAATAAAGCTGGGTTAAAATAATAAAATAGACCTATGATCTGAAAAATAATAATAAATAATCCCCAATTATGTGTGTTACATTCATAATCTGCTTTTTAGGTGGCACACAATTCTTTTCCATAATAGGTAAGGGAGGGCTGGAGGAGAGGAGGAATTACTCCGTTTCAAACTGTCATCTTTACCACTTGCTGCTTTGGCTATACCCACACTTCCTGGCTTCTAAACTAACAAGCTGGACAATGTAGGGTCTATTACTACCCAGCCCCTACCCCACTCCCAGCCCCCAGTCTTTGTCTCCTAAAAGAAGCAGATCCTTACTTGTCTGGAAGAGCAGACACAAGGAACAAAAGGCTCAATGACTATTTGACAGATTAAATAGACAACTGTTTTATTTAAAAGCTCCCTAAGGAATTAGAACATTTGAGGCTATACACTGTTCTGCTGAAATGCAATTATATATTACCCAGATCTGTAAGCACTTGCCAACAGACCTGTCCAAATCACTCACTTCCTAAGTTTTCAGTTTTCTTTTCTCTCTCTTTTCATTCCATGAATGATGTGCAGGTATTTCTGAGAAGACATTCCTAATATTTTGAAAAGTCTCTCATTCAAATAACTCCAACAGCTTGAAACAGTTTCTCAAATGTCTAAGACAGTGACCATAAAAGGACAATGAAGTCTAAACAATGGGTCTTATATATGAAGCGTATATAAAGAGTGGAAATACAAAAGAGCAGGATCATTATCTGAAAACAGCAGATCACACTACTGTTTAACAACAAAATCAAGGCTTACAAATTATTGGCAATACTTATAAAATAATAGTAACCTGGTAATTAACAGAGGGGTTCTGGCTCCATCATTTATTGATTGAGTGACCTTAGGCAAGTTGCCTAACTTCTATTTTTAAAAATTTATTTATTTTATTTATTTTTGGCTGCATTGGGTCTTCGTTGCTGTGCACGGTCTTTCTCTAGTTGCGGGGACCCGGGACTACTCTTTGCTGTGGTACGTGGGCTTCTCTTGTTGCAGAGCACGGGCTCTAGGCGTGCGGGCTTCAGTAGTTGTGGCTCATGGGCTCAGTAGTTGTGGCTCACGGGCTCTAGAGCACAGCACGGGCTCTAGAGCACAAGCTCAGTAGTTGTGGCGCAAGGGCTTAGTTGCTCCGGGTCATGTGGGATCTTCCCCGACCAGAGCTCGAACCCCGAACCCGTGTCCCCTGCATTGGCAGGTGGATTCTTAACCACTGTGTCACCAGGGAAGCCCAGGTTGCCTAACTTCTGAAACTCACTTTACTCATCTTTAGAACGGGGATAACAATACCTACCTCATAGAGTTATAGTAAAACTTGTTTGGCATACAGTAAGAGATAAATAAATGTTAGCTATTAGTAGTATGATTACCCTGAGCTTTCAAAGGATCTCATTAATTCACTAACCTTCCTTCTGACTCTTAGGTTCAAATCCTATCATTTACTAGCATGTTTCTTCTGAGCCTCAGTTTCCACATCTGTAAAACGGGGCTGATTAATGTTACCTGACTTTTAAGGTTGTGCAGGATTAAATAACTAGATATACAGCTCCCTTCCCTCCCATCTCCCAAAGCGAAGATCGCAGAGGAAGGAAATACTTCTAATAGCTGCAGATACAGTCAGTTTTTCCATTTCTGGCACGTGAGGGGTGGGGGGGAAAGGAGATGCAAAGAGGCATATAAAGGGGTCAGGGATCCTGAGTAAAGCCCCCAAATGCGCGCAAGAGGCAGAGGGACCCAGAGCGGCTCGACCGTCGGGGTCCTGGCCCCGCGCAACTGGCCCCTACTCTCCCCTCCCGTGTCCCAGGCCGAGGAGCCTCCCCAAGTGAGCGGGGTTATTTCGGAATCACCATGAGGCAATTCTCATGAGGCAATGGGTCAGGAATGCGGCGCCGAGCCGGGCCGCTGGCGTCCGCGGTTCCCCGGGCGGTTCTACCTGCCCCGTCCAGATGGGCATCCCTAGGGCTGCGGGAGCCGGAACTCGGGGAGGCAGGAAATGAATGGGGACCCGAGGGGTGGGGGCGCGGTGGGGCCGGACCCCGGGCCCGGGAGGACTAGGGGGTTGGGACGGAGCCTGCCCTCGCGACCCCGGACGGGAGTCTGAAGCCCAGCCGGGCCGCCCCCTCCCGGGCGGGGCTGAACGAAAGCGGCGGGGGCCGGGCCGAGGCCCGCGCCGGGCCCTCGGGGCTCCTCACCTCCGCGATGTCATGTTCCTCCCGCCCTCCGGCTCCGCGACGGACCCGCTCCTAGCTCAGGCTCCGCTGGGCCCGGTCACATCGGGCTGGCCCAAGGGAGGCCCGCTCCGGACCGGACGGGGGGCAGAGCCAGCCGGCCGCGCGCTGACCCCCCTCCAGGCCTGGGGATCCCAGAGACTGTGCAGCCGCCCCCCAAGCCCGGTTCGCTCCTCCTCCTCCCCCGCCCTTCGCTGCCGGCGCCACTGTGACGTCACCCCACGCGACGTCCGCCGCTACTTCCTGCTTCCATGCCGCCGTGGACTGAGCGGTGGCTGGTGATGGCAGTTCGGTGGCTCACTGGAGCCTTCTCCGCGCTGTTTCCAAAGCACCCTCTCATCCTCTTTTAGATCTTGGCGTCAGGCGGTGCATTGCGCGCTCAAGTTGCACGCACTCGCGTGAATTGATCGCATCCGCTCCCACCGTGTCAGTTTCCATCCCTGCGCCAAGTCGAATTTCATTCATTTCATTCCACAAATAGTCGCTCCACTTACTAGCTGTGTAACCTTAGGAAAGTTCTTTGGTTTCTCTGAGCCTCAGTTTCCTCCATTCCTTCATTTCTGTAAAATGAAAATAGTAATTGTATTTTCTTCGTAGGATTATGGGGAGGATTAAATACGTAAAATGTTTAGAACTAGGCCTGGCCTATTTAGTAAGTGCTTTGTGATTATTAGATGTATTAAATATCATTAGAAGGACACATCTGAGTGTTTTCTATCTGCTAGGCACTGATTTTTGACTATGGGGATACAACAGTGAACTGAAAAGACAAAAATCCTGGTGTTCTCATGGGAGGAGCTACAGTAATCAAGATAAATAAAACACACAAGATAATACTCGGGTCCTCATCTCCCTTCTTTTTTCCATAGCCCTTTATATTATTTTAAATAAGTTAGTTATGGAAGGCTTCACTAAGGATGACATTTGAGTAAAGGAGGAGTCAGTGGGAATAATTTAGGGGAAGAACATTTAAAGCTCAGAGAGAGGCCAGTGCAAAGGCCCTGAGGCAGGAGGCTGCCTCCTGTATTTGAAGAAAAATGAAGAAGTCTCTGGCTGGAGCACCGTAGGAGGTGGGAGGGGTATAGGAGATGTAAAGAGAATAGTAGAAAGGAGGTGAGAAAGGGGTAGAGATGGTATGGGGTTGTAGAGGCTATTTAAATGAACAGTAAAATGGAGAGCCACTGAAAGATTTTCAGCAGAAAAGGAATATAATCTATGCTTTAAAAGTATTACTTTGGGTACTTTGAGTTATTGGATCAAGAGGGCAAGGCTGGAAACAGAGACCAGTTCAGAATAGTAGAATACTGTAGTATTGGAGATGATGGAGATGAGGTAGCTCAGACCAGAGTGAGAAGGTAGAGCTTTTTTACCTGATGAATGCTTCTGTGACTCATTAAGGGCCACAGATCTAGGAAATGGCAGAGCCAGAATTCAAACCCACTTCTATAGAGCTCCAAAATCCTCATTTTTTCCTCCCAATCCTCCCCATCTCATTCCTATACAAAGAATTCTCATACAGTATGCTAACTGCTTCAGCATTGATGTTACCCAAAAATCCTTACAAAAATTGTATTTAATATATGCCAGTTTAATTTAGGTAATAGGTATTCAACAAGCAGTTGTCCGGCCTGTTTCTCTCCAGTCCCCTGAAGCCTGGCCCCCTAGATGACCCAAACAACATCCTGACTGATCTTAGGCCTGCAGGCTTACCCTCTCCAATCCATTCACCACATAATAGCCACAGTAATCTAAAATGCAAAACAAGTTGCTCCTTACATTGAGCACTTCAATGGCTTTTCTTTTTTTATATATAAATTTATTTATTTATTTATTTTTGGCTGCGTTGGGTCTTTGTTGCTTCGTGCAGGCTTTCTCTAGCTGCAGCAAGTGGGGGCTACTCTTTGTTGTGGTGAGCAGGCTTCTCATTGCAGTGGCTTCTCTTGTTGCAGAGCACGGACTCTAGGCGTGCAGGCTTCAGTAGTTGTGGCACACAGGCTTAATTGCTCTGCAGCATGTGGGATCTTCCCGGACCAGGGCTCAAACCCGTGTCCCCTGCACTGGCAGGCGGATTCTTAACCACTGCACCACCAGGGAAGCCCTTCAATGGCTTTTCATTGCCTTTAGGATGCAGTCAAAAAAAATTTTTAACAACCACCTGGTTTTGTCCCAGCTCACTTTACTAGTCCCTTCTCTCCCCACCACTCTATGACCCAGCCATGCTGAATAACTTTCAGTTCCTCTCAATAGCCATGTTCTCTCCCAGCTCAGGGCTTTTAAACAATCTACTCCGTTTCCCTGGAGAATTCTGACCCCCCTCCCCATGAACTCTAGTCCATGCCTCTGATCTCAGGCTAGAAGTCATCTCCTCTGGAATAGAATGATCTGATTCTCCTAGTCCATCTTAGATGGTCCCCAAGACAGCTATCCTAGCTTAGAACTGAACACACTCCATTATAAATCTAAGACACAATATCATAAGAGGATTAAGTTCTTAATCTCCAAAGGTCAGCCTGCCTGCCTGCCTGCCTGCCTGGATGTCCTTGGGTAAGTCACTTGAGTCCTCTGTGTCTCAGTTTACTTCTCTGTAAAATGGAGGGATCAAAATGCTACCCACCATAGGGTAAGTTGTGAAGAATAAAAGAGTTAATGTTTGTGAAGTACTTAGAACAGTACCTGGCAAAGTAAGCATGTGATAAATGCTGGTTATCATTTGTCTCTTTTCCAAAGTAAACTGTAAGCTTCCCCCAGCCTCCACCCCTTGCTGTGAGGCTTGCAGGACCTTAGTTCCCTGACCAGGGATTGAACCCAGGCCACGGCAGTGAAAGCACTGAGTCCTAACCACTGGACTGCCAGGGAATTCCCAAACTGTAAGATTTTTGAGTGCAGAAACCATTGCTTCCCCAGTTTCTCCAGTGTTCTGTACAGTCCGCAGCTAGAATGATCTTTCTACAATACAAATCTAGTCATGTCCTGTTCTATGAAGGAAGTTCAAAGCCTTTAGCACTGAATGAAAATCCTTCTGTTAACACATCAGGCCCTTCTAAACGTGAACTATGCCTACCTGTTCAGTTTCCTTTACCTCTACTTCCTCACATAATCTGGCAGTTTCCAAAGGCCTCTGGCTGTTTCTTGTATACCTGTCTTCCAAAGTTTAATTCCTTCTGTCTGGAATACTCTTTAAACTCGTCTCCATCTGGAAAACTAAGTGTCATGCAAGATTCAGCTCCAACTCAACTAGCTCCTCTAGGAAACATTCACTGCGCACACCATTTGACTACTTCCTGAGAATAAAATAGAAACCCTGTCCCTGGGAATTCCCTGGAGGTCTTCATCTTTATATGCCCAGAGCCTAGCACAGGGCCTGGCATATAACAAGCTTAAGAAATATTTATTTAGAAATACTTTATTTTAATTTCTCTCTCAGCTACAAAAACAATATGAGCTCCTTGAAACACGTCAAATAAAAACAGTAATTTTCCCTACTCTACAGTGTATATAACCTCCCTTCTCCAACCCCCACCAGGATTAATGGTTTGGTGTGTATCCTTCCACACTTTTCTCTATACTTACATGAACACACACACATATCCCACACCCATGCTCACTCAAACACATAACATATATACGGATATTTTTAATGCAGTCATAATATGTGTATATATTTATGGGTTCATAATATGTATATATTATACATACACATACATATGTGTATATATGTACATATGTGTGTATATATGTATAAAAATAAAACTCTGTGATTTATTTTTTTTCTCTTAAAGTATAATGAACATCCCTCTAGACCAGCACTGATTTTCCAATACAATATAATTTGAGTCATACATGTAATTTTAAAGCTTCTAGTATTCACTCTTTTTAAAAAAATAAATTTATTTGTTTATTTTTGGCTGCACGGGGTCCTCGTTGCTGCACACGGGCTTTTCTCAAGTTGCGGCGAGCAGGGACTACCCTTGTGGTGCGCAGGCTTCCCATTGCGGTGGCTTCTCTTGTTGTGGGGCACGGGCTCTAGAGCGCAGGCTCAGTAGTTGTGGCTCACGGGCTTAGTTGCCCCGCGGCATGTGGGATCTTCCCGGACCAGAGCTCGAACCCGTGTCCCCTGCATTGGCAGGCGGATTCTTAACCACTGCGCCACAAGAGACGTCCAGTATTCACACTTCTAAAAAGTAGAAAGAAACAAGTAAAATTAATTTGAAAAATATGTTTATTTAACCCAATATATCAAAATAATATCGTTCTACATACAACTAATAAATATAAAAAATTGAGTTATTTTACCTTCTTTTTTTCTTGTTAAACCTTTGAAGTCCAGTGTGTATTTTACACTTACAGCCAATGTGTAAAATCTCAGTGTGAACTGGCTACATTTTCAGTTCTCAATAACCACATTCGGCCAATGCACCCATTCTGGACAGAACACTGAGACGTAACCCAGTCTTTTCCATATCTGCATAATATTCCATAGTATGGATGTTCACTATTTAGTCAATTCCTGTGCTAGTAGGTATCCAAGTTATTTGCAGGATGTTTTTGTTGTTGTTGTGGTTTTGGTTTTGGGTTTTTTGATGGTGTTTGCATGAACTTCCTTATGAGAAAATTGAGTGAGGGAGTGAACCACTATGTTGACCTTAATATTAACATTTAGGGAGGAGGGTTCGTGGCAAGAATCTCGGCTTGCAGGCCGCCTTGGGCGGTCTCGTCTTCCTGCAGCTTGTAGACCCTCAGGCTTAGGAGCCGTTTCAAGCACACAGCCTAGAGAGAGTAAGGTGTTCTTGAGGCCATCTGTACCAAATCCGTGACTGAACCCAGTGAAGACCTCTGTATAAACATTTAAGATTCTGGCAGCACATGCAGAGACCTACTCTTTTAGCCACCGGCTTCTGGAGACAGCCTCGTAGACAAAGGGCTCCCAAGTCATCCTCTTATAGCTGAACAGCTACTGTAGACCCTCATAATCTGACTTCAGAATGGAGACTGCCATATTCACAGCCGTGTGACTGACAGGGCCTTGGTGCTCCTGCCGGGTGTCAGGCCTGAGCCTCTGAGGTGGGAGAGCTGAGTTCAGGACACTGGACCACCAGAGACCTCCTGGCCCCATGTTATATCAAATGGCAAAAGCTCTCCCAGAGATCTCTGTCTCAACGCTAAGACCCAGATCCACCCAATGGCCAGCAAGCTCCAGTGCTGGACACCCCATAACAAACAACTAGCAAGACAGGAACACAACCCCACCCATTAGCAGAGAGGCTGCCTAAAATCATAATAAGTTCACAGATACTGCAAAACACACCACCGGACGTGAGCCTGCCCACCAGAAAGACAAGATCCAGCCCCACCCACCAGAACACAGGCACCAGTCCCCTCCACCAGGAAGCCTACACAAGCCACTGAACCAACCTCACCCACTGGGAGCAGACACCAAAAACAACAGGAACTATGAACCTACAGCCTGAGAAAAGGAGAACCCAAACAAAGTAAGTTAAACAAAATGAGAAGACAGAGAAATATGCGGTAGATGAAGCAGCAAGGTAAAAACCCACCAGACCAAACAAATGAAGAGGAAATAGGCAGTCTACCTGAAAAAGAATTCAAAGTAAAGATAGTTAAGATGATCCAAAATTTTGGAAATAGAATAGAGAAAATACAAAAAATGTTTAACAAGGACCTAGAAGAACTAAAGAGCAAACAAACAATGATGAACAACACGATAAATGAAATTAAAAATTCTCTAGACAGAATCAATAGCAGAATAACTGAGGCAGAAGAACGGATAAGTGACCTGGAAGATAAAATAGTGGAAATAACTACCACAGAGCAGAATAAAGAAAAAAGAATGAAAAGAACTGAGGACAGTCCCAGAGACCTCTGGGACAACACTAAATGCACCAACATTCAAATTATAGGGGTCCGAGAAGAAGAAGAGAAAAAGAAAGGGTCTGAGAAAATATTTGAAGAGGTTAGAGTAGAAAACTTCGCTAATATGGGAAAGGAAATAGTCAATCAATTCCACGAAGCACAGAGAGTCCCATACAGGATAAATCCAAGGAGAAACATGCCACTACACATATTATTCAAACCATCAAAAATTAAATACAAGAAAAAATACTAAAAGCAGCAAGGAGAAAGCAACAAATAACATATAAGAGAATCCCCATAAGGTTAACAGCTGATCTTTCAGCAGAAACTCTGCAAGCCAGAAGGGAGTGGCAGGACATATTTAAAGTGATGAAAGGGAAAAACCTACAACCAAGATTACTCTACCCAGCAAGGATCTCATTCAGATTCAAGGGAGAAATTAAGGTCTTTACAGACAAACAAAAACAAATGGTAAAGGAACTTCTCTCCTCAAGAAGCACAAGAGAAGGAAAAGACCTACCAAAAAAACCCCAAAACAATTAAGAAAATGGTAATAGGAACATACATATCAATAATTATCTTAAATGAAAATGGATTAAATGCTCCAGTCAGAAGACATAGACTGGCTGAATGGATACAAAAACAAGACCCGTATATATGGACGGAAAAAAACTGTAAAAAATACAAACACATGGAGACTAAACAATACGCTACTAAATAACCAAGAGATCACTGAAGAAATCAAAGAAGAATTCAAAAATACCTAGAAACAAATGAAAATGAAAAAACGACAACCCAAAACCTATGGGATGCAGCAAAAGCAGTTCTAAGAGGGAAGTTTATAGCATTACAATCCTACCTCAAGAAACAAGAAAAATCTCTTTTCTGACCACAACACTATGAGACTAGATATCAATTGACGGAAAAAAACTGTAAAAAATACAAACACATGGAGACTAAACAATACGCTACTAAATAACCAAGAGATCACTGACGAAATCAAAGAAGAATTCAAAAATACCTAGAAACAAATGAAAATGAAAACACGACAACCCAAAACCTATGGGATGCAGCAAAAGCAGTTCAAATACCAAGGTTCATGAAAGATTACTACAAGCAACTATATGACAATAAAATGGACAACCTGTTAGAAATGGACAAATTCTTAGAAAAGCACAACCTTCAGAGACTGAACCAGGAAGAATTAGAAAATATAAACAGACCAATCACAAGCACTAAAATTAGAACTGTGATTAAAAATCTTCCAACAGGGCTTCCCTGGTGGCGCAGTGGTTAAGAATCCGGCTGCCAATGCAGGGGACATGGGTTCGAGCCCTGGTCTGGGAAGATCCCACACATGCTGTGGAGCAACTAAGCCCGTATGCCACAACTACTGAGGCTGCACTCTAGAGCCTGTGAGCCACAAGTACTGAGCCCACGTGCCACAAGTACTGAAGCCTGTGTGCCTAGAGCCCGTGCTCCACAACAAGAGAAGCCAGTGAAATGAGAAGCCCGCGCACCAAGAGAAGCCAATGAAATGAGAAGCCCGCGCACCAAAGCAAAGAGTAGTCCCCGCCCACTGCAACTAGAGAAAGCCCGCACACAGCAATGAAGACCCAATGCAGCCGAAAATAAATAAATTAAGTAAATTAAATTTTAAAAAAATCTTCCAACAAACAAAAGCCCAGGACCAGATGGCTTCACAGGCAAATTCTATCAAACATTTAGAGAAGTGCTAACACTTATCCTTCTCAAACTCTTCCAAAATATAGCAGAGGGAGGGACACTCCCAAAATCATTCTACTCATTCTCATCACCCTGATACCGAAACCAGACAAAGACGTCACAAAAATAGAAAACTACAGGCCAATATCACTGATGAACATAGATGCAAAAATCCTCAACAAAATACTAGCAAACAGAATCCAACAGCACATTAAAAGGACCATACAACATGATGAAGGGGAGTTTATCCCAGGAACGCAACGATTCAGTCAATGTGATACACCATATTAACAAATTGAAGGATAAAAACCATGTGATAATCTCAATAGATGCAGAAAAAGCTTTCTACAAAATTCAACACCCATTTATGATAAAAACTCTCTAGAAAGTAGGCATAGAGGGAACCTACCTCAACATAATAAAGGCCATATATGACAAACCCACAGCCAACATCATCCTCAATGGTGAAAAACTGAAACCATTTCCTCTAAGATCAGGAACAAGACAAGGTTGCCCACTATCACCACTATTATTCAACATAGCTTTGGAAGTTTTAGCCACAGCAATCAGAGAAGAAAAAGAATAAAAGGAATGCATGTTGGAAAAGAAGAAGTAAAACTGTCACTGTTTGCAGATGACATGATACTTTATGTAGAGAATCCTAAAGATGCTACCAGAAAACTACTAGAGATAATGAACTTGGTAAAGTAGCAGGATACAAAATTATTGCACAGAAATCTCTTGCATTCCTATACACTAAAGAGGAAAAATCTGAAAGAGAAATTAAGGAAACACTCTCCTTTACCATTGCAACAAAAAGAATAAAATACGTATGAATAAACCTACCTAAAGAGACAAAAGACCTGTATGCAGAAAACTAAAAGACACTGATGAAAGAGATTAAAGATGACACAAAGAGATGGAGAGATATACCATGTTCTTGGATTGGAAGAATCAATATTGTGAAAATACTATACTACACAAAGTAATCTACAGATTCAATGCAATCCTTATCAAACTACCAATGGTATTTTTCACAGAACTAGAACAATTTGTATGGAAACACAAAAGACCCCATAGCCAAATAGCCAAAGCAATCTTGAGAAAGAAAAATGGAGCTGGAGGAATCAGGCTCCCTGACTTCAGGCTATACTACAAAGCTACCATAATCAAGACAGTATGGTACAGGCACAAAAACAGAAATATAGATCAATGGAACAGGATAGAAAGCCCAGAGACAAACCCACACACATATGGTCACCTTATTTTTGATAAAGGAGGCAAGAATATACAATGGAGAAAAGACAGCCTCTTCAATAAGTGGTACTGACAAAATTGGAAAGCTACATATAAAAGAATGAAATTAGAACACTCCCGAACAGCATACACAGAAATAAACTCAAAATGTGTTAAAGACCTAAATGTAAGGCCAGACACTATCAAACTCTTTGAGGAAAACATAGGCAGAACACTCTATGACATAAATCAC
>NC_041232.1:11113956-11211436 GCF_002837175.3 Physeter macrocephalus | reverse complement strand
TGGTGGGCATATAAACTGATACAGCCACTATGGAGAACAGTATGGAGGTTCCTTAAATAGCTAAAAATAGAACTACCATATGACCCGAAATCCCAGTACTGGGCATATACCCTGAGAAAACCATAATTCAAAAAGAGTCATGTACCACAATATTCATTGCAGCTCTATTTACAGTAGCCAGGACGTGGAAGCAACCTAAGTGTCCAGCGACAGATGAATGGATAAAGAAGATGTGGCACATATATACAATGGAATATTACTCAGCCATAAAAAGAAACGATGACCACTAGAGGGGTGGGATAGGGAGGGTGGGAGGGAGACGCAAGAGGGAAGGAATATGGGGATATATGTATACATATAAGTGATTCACTTTGTTATACAGCAGAAACTATCACAACATTGTAAAGCAATTATACTCCAATAAAGATGTTAGAAAAATAATGCAATAAAAATAATATTTCACTTTCACATTTTTCAATAAAAATTATTGTAGTTTCTTCAAAAAAATTTAGGGAGTTATTATTAATATTGTCAATATAATTCCCATTTTATAAATAAGAAAACTCACGTGCAGAGATTTATCACAGGATCAGATAGGAAGTGATCCCCGGCTAGAAGGATAATACCCTTTCTGCAGCACAACTGCCTACTGGTTTTCTGTCTTTCTGTAGCACAAAGAGATACGATTCAATGTAAATGTATGTGTGATCTCGGCTAAGACATTTATTGTAATCTAGCCTCAGTTTTTTCATCTTAAAGTCCTACCTCATAGGGAAGTTGTGTTGAGGCTTAAAATGATTTAGTGTCTGCAAAAATGTTTACTTTGTAATTAATAAAGCACTGAACAAATTTATGAGCACTTTATAGTGGCAAAACCCGGTGCTTAATCATACCGTTTATAACAGAGTGATGATATTTTTCCCAACTAACGAATGCTAAATTTTGCAATACCGCAAAAAAACACAAGAGGGTGATCATTATGTCTTGATTTCAATGGCAAGCCATTTAAACATTTTGGGGCATTGACTATGTGAAAGTCTCTGAGATTGTCAGAATTTTTGAGGGGCTCAAGTGAACAATTCTGCATTTTATTCACTGTGATACGTTTTCTAAAGTCGCAGTTTCTAAGAGGTGCTTTGTTCAGGAAGCTGGACAAATAAAGGTGCTGACACTCGCAGCCTCAAAAAAGAGCTGTGCCTAAGCGTTTCCTTGAGAATATTACATGCCTGGACAGTGAATAATCCTAAATGGGTATGAAACGGAGCAGGACCCTATGGTCTTGCCCTCCTTGTCCTCAGCCTGCCTTTGGTCTGTGGAAAAACTTTAGACAAAGAATAAGTTTAATCAGAGAAGTGAGAAAATGCAGAAGCAAAGAAAATCAGTCAAACAGGACAAAACAATAGTAGTTTAGTCCGTAAGCAAAGTCAAGGACCTTTAGTTCCTTCTCAAATACTACAGATGATATTCTGAGCCATATCCTGTGAGTGTCTTACAGATACTAAAACCCCCACCAGGTGGAAGAAGTTAACTACATGATGACCAGACTGTAGCCATGACATAAGCTGCCATGATTCCGAGAATTGGTCTCAAGAAAATGGGAACAAACCAACCCTGGAACTGAGGATTAAGTGTACTTAAAACAATCAAGATGACGCTGTTCAAACCACCGAAAACCCATTTCAAGATGACTGTCAGAGCTGATTGTGCTGTTTCTATATGTAGCCCCCTACCTCAGCCTATAAAAACTCTTGCCCTTGATTGTCAGGGGTGGGCGGGGGCGAAGTCGGCCCTTTGGATAGGAGTTCCCCCCCTCCCCCTCCCCCCGCCCCGTTGTCAGCATCCAAAATAAAGCAAGCTTTCCTTTTCACTAACCTTGCCTCTTTAATGGCTTTTGAGCGGGGAGCAGCTGGACCCACTTTTGGTTACAGGTATAACATGCAGCCTAGTAAGATCACACTCATCCTGAATCTGTATGGGAGGCAGACATGTTTAGAAGTCACATGTTTCAGCAAACGTGGCAATTCTGCCTTTACTGTAGTCTGAAGCATCCCACTGAAATCTCTGAGGCTTTCAGAAGCATCTGATCACTGTGTTTGCATCCTCAGTCAACCAGAACCAGAAAAAGGCTACATGATTCCAGGGGACACAGCCAGGAAGCGATGGTTTGGATACATCAAGGTGAAAAGCTCTAGCCACCAGCAACAAGCAAATGGAAGAGAATGGAAAATTCAAGCCAAAAGATGTCACATTGTGTACGTTACCTTAAGGGCTTTGATGCAGTTAAAAAACAAACAAACAAAAACTATAAGATATACTGTGCTGTTTGTTTCGCAAAAGACAATAACTATTCTTATTTTTAATTCTAATATGAGCAAAGAACTCTCTTATTCACATTCATTAGTCAGCTCTTTAATCTTTACAGACTATTGATTAGGAGTGCACTCTATGGAATCAGATCCATGCTGTGGGCAAGTTACTGCACCTCTTTGAGTCCCAGTTTCCTCATAATAGTATCCTCTATAGAATTTTTGGGAGGATTAAATATAATAAAGCAAGGCTCATAGAACAGTTCTAGGCACATAGTATACAGCATTGCTCTTATTTATCCCTGGTGTATAACTTTTAGCAGAATACTTGGCACATAGTAAGATCCCACAGGGTCCTGCTCCATTACATCATCCACAACCATGATGTAGACGGTGATGCTGGCGGTGGTGACAACAAGAACTAACATTTATTTCGCCGTTACCATGCATCAAATACCATTCTTAGTGATTTTATGTACATTAACTTATTTAATCTTCCCAAAAACCCTGTGAGGTAGATATGGTTATCTCCATTTTAGAAATGAAGAAACAGAGTACAAAGTGGCCAGAAATGCTTGTAGAGGGAGTGAACAACCATGCTCTTTGATGCCTCCATGCCTCTTGCATTTATTGTTCCAATTGCCACTTTCATCTGCCAAATTTGTATCTATTCTTCCAAATCCAACACAAAAACAAACTCTGCTGCAAAACTTTCCTAAATCTCCCAGAAGAAATAACTTACAATTATTAATTTACCTGTTTGCTTTTCCCTTGAATGTGTGTTCTTCAGAACAGGAATATATTTTATTCATTTTAAATTCTAGCTTTTTTCCTATTGCATAGCACAGGTAAGCAAACATAAAAAGTTTCAACTTTATGCGGGTTCCCAAAAGTACTTTGAGAATTCTATTGGTCTATAAAATGAAGCATTTTCAGAAAAAAGTTCTCCGCTTTCGCCTCCTACTGAGAAAATTAGCTCTGTATACACTACGAACGAGGAAAAACTACATTTCCCATGATGCCCCTGACCCGGAAGGACGTGAGACTCGAAACCTCCCGTGATTGCTTATAGACCGGAAGCGGAGGCCTTACTTCTTTTTCCCATCTTGCAAGGTAAGAATGGCGTGGCCTCTCTGCAAGAGTCGATTTCAGGATCCCAATCCTTCGCCATCCTAACCAGGAGGGTATCAAGTCGACAACTGCAGGGGTCGGACACGCTCAGGGCCATTTGGGAGGCCTCCTAGACGCTTCATTTCTCTCGCTTGGGTTTACGGTGGGGCACGAAGAGGGTGCTGTGGGGCACGAACAGTGTGAGGTGGAATGCTGCAGAGGCTCCGGGGCTCCGGTTGCTCGCCACCCTCCCGGGCTGGGAAACAGGGCCCCTCCAGGGATCCGTAGCGGGCCAGTGGGGCAGCAGGGACAAGGGCGGCGGCGCGCGCTCTGAATCCCGGACCTGGGTTCCAAAAGACGACGCCGAGCTTGTCTCCGCCACGTTGTGGATTTGAGGCTGAGGACAAATGCAACTTTTTCCGTCTCCCCACGTCCGCGGCCGGAAGTCGCCTCCTGGGCTTTGCGCTTTTTTCAGTTTGGCCTGAGTTTGGGCCATTTGTGTGTGTGTGTCTTCGCCTCCTAAGCGGAATTTCTTGAGTGAGTCTGATAAGAGCAAAAGTCCTGAAAGCAAACGGTTTCAAGTTCCAGCCTCGCTGCTTCCTGGCTGTGGAGGTTGTTAAAGCTAAGTCTAGGATTTCTAATTCGTAAAACAGAAGTAATGGAATAGGGACTTCTGACCTCTAAATATGTAGCAAACAAATAATAGTTGTGAGATATATTCCAATCGTCAAGAAGGCTATACTGTATTGGGGAGACAACCCAGAAGTTAACCATTTATGGATGTTGTTGCAGATGTGTGGCGATTTGGAGGAAGGCCTGTATCTTATAGTGGGAGGGATGTAAAGGATGGAGAAGGAGGATGAGGACTTGCAGTCTGGGAGGCCTGTCGATGCATAGCTGTGAGATAATTGGTGAAGTGCCTTTTTGAAAATATATGTATTGGTAGATGGCGGGTGAAAAGGCTGAGAAGCCAAATACTAAGGAGAAAAAACCTGAAGCCAAGAAGGCTGATGCTGGTGGCAAGGTTAAAAAGGTGAAGCAGGTTAAGAAGGGGAAGCCCCACTGCAGCCGAAACCCTGTCCTGGTCAGAGGAATTGGCAGATATTCCCGATCGGCTATGTATTCCAGAAAGGCCTTGTACAAGAGGAAGTATTCAGCAGCTAAATCCAAGGTAAGGGATGAGGGGAAGCCCTGAGCATTATGTCTTAACATTAAAATGTTTGTCTGCCTCTGACTTTTTGACGCATTTGTGTCCTGCTAGGTTGAAAAGAAAAAGAAGGTGAAGGTTCTTGCTACTGTCACAAAACCAGTTGGTGGTGACAAGAATGGTGGTACCCGGGTGGTTAAACTTCGCAAAATGGTAAGATTTGGAGGAGATTGTAATTTGGGTGTTTAGTTGAAGCTTGAATCCTGTGAGGATTTTTTTTTTTTTTTTGGTGTGTTCGGTCTTGGTTGCTGCACTCAGGCTTTCTCTAGTTGCGGTGTGCGGGGGCTGCTCTTGGTTGCGGTGCGCGGACTTCTCATTGCGGTGGCTTCTCTTGTTGCGGAGCACGGGCTCTAGAGCACAGGCTCAGTAGTTGTGGCGCACGGGCTTAGTTGCTCCGCAGCATGTGGGATCTTCCCAGACCAGGGCTCGAACCCGTGTCCCCTGCATTGGCAGGCGATTCTTCACCCCTGTGCCACCAGGGAAGCCCTCCGGTGAGGATTTTTGTGTGTGTGCTCAGGTTTTAGAAGTGTATGTTTACCAGAGGATTATTAATGGAAGATAGTTCTGGGTTTGCAACTTCGCTTTATTATTTACTGTTCTTAAGTAGAGTTACTTTTCTGTGCTTTTGTTTCTTGTAGACTGGGAATAAAGTTTTGACTCACAGGGTTGTTGTGAGACTTACCACGCATAGAGCTTAGGATGCGGCCAGGCCTGTAGAACATTTGTCCACTAGAGTGGGTGTTTCTTGGCCCCTCTTTACCATGCACAGGACCCAGCGTTTTCTCTGAAAAATAAAGGTTTGCTCTGTGATTTCCATTATGGGACTATTCCAGATGTATTACACTCTTCACAGTTGAATATTACTGCACCAGAGGGAAAATGGCGCTTTGATTTCTTCTTGTCACGGGTTTTGTGAGCTGATTTTTCTGTTAGGTATTAATGTTTGTGGTAAAAGCAAGACCGTCCACTAAAATGATACAGTTAGAAATAGATTATCGTGAGTTGCCTGTCATAAGCAAAAGAGTCTTTGTGTGGGGTCTTTTTTAAAATTAATTAATTAATTTATTTATTTATTTATTTTTGGCTGCATTGGGTCTTCGTTGCGGTGCGCGGGCTTCTCGTTGTGGTGCGCGGGCTTCTCGTTGCGGTGCGCGGGCTTCTCTGTGGAGCACAGGCTCAAGGCGCGGGGACTTCAGTACTTGTAGCACCTAGGCTCAGTAGTTGTGGCTCACGGGCTTAGTTGCTCCACGGCATGTGGGATCTTCCCAGACCAGGGCTCGAACCCGTGTCCCCTGCATTGGCAGGTGGATTCTTAACCACTGTGCCACCAGGGAAGCCCTGTGTGGGGTCTTATTTTTACAGTAAATGAACTGGCAGTCTTGATCTAAACTATTGTCTATGGTTTTATACAATTTATTCTTTATGGGTAAGATGGAAGTGTGATGCATGTTAATGTGAAGCATATGAACACACTTAATTTGAGTTGGAAAACAAGCCATGCCTTTTTCATAACATACAAAATTGTGTCAGGTGTGTGTTTCTGGAGAAGTAGGGACCCCAGAGGGTCAGGGACCCCAGAAAAGCTTGAAAATCACTGCTACACAACAGTGTATAATGATAGCTTGCCATGTAATCTCTAAAGTTTGGTTTATTCCAAATTTACAAAGGTAACTTGCTTGATGCTTTCCCTCTTTGCCTGGGCACAGCTCTTTCAGTTAAATGGATTCCACCCTATGTTTTGCATGTAAAGCTATCGAAGCAGCGTTGATCTTTTCTACCTTTAAAATCTTAGAAGTGAAAATGCAGTAGTGTGAATAAAGTGTTTCAAGTAACTACAGGATTGTAGTGAAGGTTTCACTGACCTCACAACCAGCTCTGCTGACTTGATTAGATTATTTAAATAAGTTGGACCTATGGGCTCTCTCCAGCCTAGGTATTATCCTACTGAAGATGTGCCTCGAAAGCTGTTGAGTCACGGCAAAAAACCCTTCAGTAAGCACGTGAGAAAACTGCGCGCTAGCATCACTCCTGGGACCATTCTGATTATCCTCACTGGGCGCCACAGAGGCAAGGTGAGCAGAACATGACACTTGAGGTACCTGGAGTACTTGATCCTAATAAGTTTGCGCTCTGGATAGGATTTGTTTACCTGTAATAACTGCAGTTAGTAGCAAGAGGTTCTGTGGGAGAGGTGAGAGTGATCCATAACAAAACCAACAACCCAGTCACTATCATAACGTGTTTAGTCAATAATAGACAATAACTTATTACCATTTCCTGTCGTTGGTAATACTACTTGTTACAAGTGATTCAGATGTCCCTGTACCCAAAAATGTTTATGTATTTGAGTTAACTTCTTAGGATGGATTTGCAGGGATAGAATTAACTGAGTTAAAGAGTATTAGTTTTTTTTTAAATGTTAAAAGTAGTGGCTGCTCATTAAAAATCAGGCACACAAAAGTACTGCTCGTATCCTAGAGTCACCCCTGTTATTAGTTTGGTAAGTTACTTCCAGAACTGCTGCACATATGCATATGTAGAAATTTCCTTTTTTACTAAATTTAGGAACCTGTGATTTGGTTAATTCAGAAGTCAGTTTCTAATTTGTGGAACCATCTAGCATTTCTTTTTAATCTACAGAGGGTCATTTTCCTGAAGCAGCTGAGCAGTGGCTTGCTACTTGTGACTGGTAAGAAAAGCCTTGGATTTAATATACTCTGAAATTTGCAGGTCTCCCCACCTTCAGTTTTACTGAGAGATACTTTATATGCATCACTCTTGCGAGTTTAAGGTGTACAACATGATGGTTTGATTTACATGTATTGTGAAATAATTACTGCAGTAGGTTCAATATCTATCTTCGCATTTAGATAAAAGAAAAAACTTTTTTCCTTGTGATGAAAATTCTTAGGATTTACTCTTTTGAAGGTTGTGTTTTTATTTAAAAAAATTTTTTTTTTAATATTTATTTTGGCTGTGCCTGGTCTTAGTTGTGGCATGTGGGATCTTCATCGTGGCATGCTTGTGGGATCTAGTTCCCCGACCAGGGAACAAGCCCGGACCTCCTGCATTGGGAGCGCAGAGTCTTACCCACTGGACCACCAGGGAAGTCCTGAAGCATGTGTTTTTAAATGCTTGAAGTATATACTTTGCTCCCACCTAAATAGAAGTTTCAGTGTCATGAGATTCTTTGCCCTATTTCATTGCCTTATGTACACGGGAGTTCTGAGGAAGCAGGTATTTAAAGTTTGCGTGGCAACGTATCACCAGGTATAACTGCCACCTAAAATGCAGAATGGTTGGTTACTAACTCCAGGGAATGCATCCTTCATAAGACTTGTAATTGGTCTGCCACTTGGCACCAGGATGGAGTTCCTGGATAGGGGAAAGGTGAACTGTTTAATCCAAAAACAGTGCTCAGCTTAAATTTGTCCTCAACGACCAGTGATTTTTGACCAACCTGTATAAGCGACTATGCTCTCTCCTAATCTGGGTAATTTTAAATTTTGAGGGTGAGGGGAACCTTGGATAAACTGAGATCTTGAAAAAAGCCTTGATGCTGACAGTAGAAAGCAGTTTGGAATTCTTTGGATCCAGAGAAAAGTTAGAACTTCAACAGGTTTCTTCAAATCCAGTCAGTTCTTGCATCCCCTTTCCCTCACTATATTTTCCCCTCTTAGGGCCTCTGTCCCTCAATCGAGTTCCTCTGCGGAGAACACACCAGAAATTTGTCATTGCCACTTCCACCAAAATTGATATCAGTGGTGTGAAAATCCCAGAACATCTCACTGATGCTTACTTCAAGAAGAAGAAACTGCGTAAGCCCAGGCACCAGGAAGGTGAGATCTTCGACACAGAGAGAGAGGTAAGCTATTTCTGTCTTTGCCTCTTAATAGCTCTGGCTCTCCTACGTGGGAGTGAAAATAAACAAGGTTAAGAATTGTTGGAAGAAGAAAAGCTGTAAATAATGAGGACTATCTGGGAAATAATATTTTTCCAGATTCTGCTAAATTCAGTAGTTCTTAATGGCAGCTAGGAGCTCAACTCAGAATCCTGAGGTTTTAGTGAAACTCCATGAACTACTGTTCTGTTGGGAATTTACGATCATTTATCCTTAGGGTATTAAAGTAGACAAAAGGATAAGAGTTGCTATTATTAGTATTTTTAAAATTATTTTGGCTGCATCGGGTCGTCGTTGCTGTGTGTGGGCTTTTCTCTGGTTGTGCCGAGCAGGGGCTACTCTTTGTTGTGGTGCGTGGGATTCTCACTGTGGTGGCTTCTCGTTGCGGAGCACGGGCTCTGGAGCGCAGGCTCAGTAGTTGTGGTGCACGGGCTTAGCTGCTCTGCGGCATGTGGGATCTTCCCTGACCAGGGCTCGAATCCGTGTCCCCTGCATTGGCAGGTGGATTCTTAACCACTGCACCACAAGGGAAGTCCCTAGAAGTGAATTTTGATAATCCTTTCCTTGGAGGGCTGTGAAATACAACCTATTTTTAATGTAGTAATAGCAACTCTTGGGCTTCCCTGGTGGCGCAGTGGTTAAGAATCCACCTGCCAATGCAAGAGACACGGATTCGAGCCCTGGTCCAGGAAGATCCCACATGCCGCAGAGCAGCTAAGCCCGTGTTCCGCAACAAGAGAAGCCACCACAATGCGAAGCCCGCACACCACAACGAAGAGTAGCCCCCGCTCGCCACAACTAGAGAAGGCCTGTACACAGCAGCGAAGACCTAACACAACCAAAAATAAAAATAATTAATTTTTAAAAATTGCCTTCTGAATATTCCTGGGATTGAGTACTTGTGATGTAGGATTTCTTAGTTAATGTGGAGTTTGGTACTTGTGCCCATTTTTTTAAAATGATTTTTCTTTTTCTTTAGAAATACGAGATTACAGAGCAGCGGAAGGTTGATCAGAAAGCTGTGGACTCACAAATTCTGCGAAGAATCAAAGCTGTTCCTCAACTCCAGGGCTACCTCCGCTCTGTGTTCGCTCTTACAAACGGAATTTATCCTCACAAAGTAGTGTTCTAAACTTCTTTCAAAGAACCTAATTAAATAATTCGGTCCATTTCCTTTCTGTCTTTTTTCTTTTTTTAATCTGCCTGAAGGTGTGGTATGACTCAGCCAACTTGATGGGATGTTAGCCTCTACTAAGAGGAGTGGGATTGGAGGGGAGTGCTGTCAGCTGCAGTGGAATCCCCTCTTTGGATCAACATCCTTAGCTTCCTAAGTGTCTTCTCAGCTTTTTCACCTGGCACCTACCGATACAAAGTAGTGGCATTTCCCCAGCCGTCACTGAACAGGTCAGTACTAACTGTACATGGATAAGAAACAACTGTGGGCTCTCAGGCCACAAACTTTCCTCCCTTTCCATGACTTAACATCCATTTCTGCCCAATTCAGCCCCTCTCCATAGTCATTACTATTAGTTTCTTGTGTATCTAGTTTCTTAAAGCATACACAACAAATTAGTATAATTATTTACCTTTCCCCGTTTTTAACCAAACACCCCATGTGCAGTACATGCTGTTATATAGATAACAAATGAATTTGATTATTCCATAGGAAGTGTCCACCTTTACTGCTGCATAGTGTAGTGCATTCTATGGATATTTGGGTTTCCATCATTTGTAATTATACAGGTTTCCCCTGCTATCCAAAAGTAGAGTATGCTTCTGAAACCTTTTGTAAGCCAGAATGGCATAAAGTGAAGAAATTACCTTATGACCCATCTTGCTAACAGAGGCATAAAATGGGATAAAACACAGATGCTCACAGTTCAAAGTGATGGCTCTGGATGCTGAGATGCCGGAGTGTAGTTCCAGGGAAGGAGCTTGGCGTTGCCACTCCCGCTGCCCAGACATGCTCTCTGCAATACAAACCGCTGTTTTCCCCCTTTGTCTTTTTTCATAAAAGTGAAAATCTTGATTTTTTTCCAGTTAACAAAGACAGGTAAGAATGAAGTTCTTTCAGTTAAAGCAAACTTTCAGAAAGTGCTGGGTAACGGAGTGCGATGTAGTGAGTAATTTGTGGTGTGCATACAGATGAGCAAGCATCAGGTAAGAAGTAGGTTTTTGCTGAGTCAGGATTTAGGCAGTTTTGGTAGATGGTGCCAAACTGCCCTCCATGGAGGTTGTACCAGTTTATACTCATGTATAAGAGTGCCCATTACCCTACACGCTCCCTAAAATGATGTGTCATTAGACATGGGTTTTTGGCAATAGATAGGTGAAAAATCACTGATGGGTTTTTGAAGTTGGTTTTATTGATAATTTACATTTGATAAAATTGATTTTGTGTGTGTGCAGTGCTGTGGCATCTGTGCAGTTTGGGAAGCACCACCAAAGTTCCTTCCAAAAGTCAGTTCCCACTCCTAGTAACCACTGATCAAATTTTTGTTTTTCTAGTTTTGTCTTTTCCAGAACATCATGTAATATGTTTTGTGACATAATATCTATGACATTTGTTCACATTAATGGTTCAGTAGTTCTTTTGTCAGCATTCTATTGTATCAGTGTGTCACTGTTTATTCTAAAATAATACCCATTGAAAGATATTTGGGCTGTTTATAATTATTGGAGATTATGAATAAAGCCACTATAAACATTCACATACAGGGTTTTGTGTGGACATATGTTTTCATTTCTCTTGGGTTAGAATACTTACAAGTAGGATTGGCTGGGTTGTGTAGTTTAACTTTGTAAGAAAGTTTCAAACCCATTTTATATCCCACCAGCAATGTGTAACAGTTTCAATTATTCCACTTCCTTCTCAGCACTGGCTATTTTCAGGTGTGTTTTTTTTTTAATTGAGGTATAATTGACAAGTTAGTTTTAGGTGTACAGCATAATTTGTTATTTGTATATATTGCAAAACGATCACAGTAAGTCTAGTTGACACCCATCACCATACATAGTTATAAAATTTTTTTTTCTTGCGATGAGAACTTTTAAGATCTATTCTTAATGACTTTCAAGTATACAATATAGTGTTATTAACAATAGTCATCGTGCTGTACATGACATTCCCATGATTGTCTTTGTTAATTCTAACGGTCCCAGAAAGTTTGTACTGATAGGTATATAGTGATAGGTTCTGATGCATTTTTCAAAACGTTCCAACATCACTTCTGACTAAAGCCCTTTAAGTGGCTCCTTATCACTCTGTGGTTTGGCTCCAAAATTATGGCCACGAGTCCTCTGATCGGCCCATTTCTCCAGTTGACTCATTTTTACTCTGCCCCTCACCATATTAAGTTTCTTTTAGTTCCTCAAATTGGGCTGTTTTGCCTGCTTCAGAGCTTTTGCACACCCTGTATGTTGAACTGCCCTTCCCACCATGTGACTGGCCCCTACTAAATAGTAACGATAATATGACTTGTCAAGTAGGTTACCCAGGAGCAAGGAAACATTGCTCAGGCCAATGCAAGCATCTGGTCCACTTGACAGATATATTTGTTATGATAAAGAAAAGGTATTGTGATTTATCAGTGCCTGTGAGCTTATTTAGGGCTAGAGCTACCGTCAGGGTGTTGAAAAATAAGGTTTCTGTTTTTCCTGCAGATTCACACCAGTTCTTAGGTATATGCAAGGATGTTCATTGCAGCAGCAAAGGTTCCATCAGTAGGGGATCAGTAGTTTACATCTATACGTTGGAGTATGATGTAGTGTTACAAAGAGTGAAATAGCTGCATAAGAACTGTTATGAAGGGACTTCTCTGGGGTCCACCTGTTAAGACGCCGAACTTCCACTGCAGGGGGCACAGGTTCGATCCCTGGTCAGGAAACTAAGATCCCACAGCTGTGTGGCGCAGCCCCAAAAAAAAAAGAAAACGACAAGATTGATACCCACAAAATCTAAATTGTTAAAAATTCAGATTGGTAAGAAAAAGACTAAAATCTTGATTGACAAAAAGGCAATTCACAAAAGAAGACATATATTACTAGTATTTACGAAAAAAGATCTAGTTTCCCTAGTAAAGAAATGTACATTTAAAATGAGATACTGGGGGCTTCCCTGGTGGCGCAGCAGTTAAGAATCCCCCTGCCAGTGCAGGCGACATGGGTTCAAGTCCTGGTCCGGGAAGATCCCACATGCCACAGAGCAACTAAGCCTGTGTGCCACAACTACTGAGCCTGCGCTCTAGAGCCTGTGAGCCACAACTACTGAGCCCGCGTGCCACAACTACTGAAGCCCGTGCGCCCAGAGCCCATGCTCTGCAACAAGAGAAGCCACCGCAATGAGAAGCCCGCGTACTGCAACAAAGAGTAGCAGCCCCCGCTCTCTGCAACTAGAGAAAGCCCGCGTGCAGCAACAAAGACCCAACACAGCCAAAAATAAATAAATAAATTTATATTAAAAAAAAAATGAGATACTGTTTTTACCTATTAAGATTAGCAGAATATATTTTAACACTTCATGTTGTTGAAATGAACATTCATGCACTACTTGTGGAATACAGATGGGCAGAATATTCAAGACAGCAACTTTATAATATGTATCAAGACTTCACTTCTAGGAATCTTGAAGAAATAATCACAAATATACAAAAAAAAGTCATGTAAAAAAAATACATAGTATCTCATTTTGATAAAAAAAATTATATATATGTGGTAGATTGTAAAAATGGCCACAAGAAATCTTTCTGTACATTAAGCAGTGGTTCTCAATTTTTGGTCTCAGGAGCCCTTTACAGTCTTAAATTATTAAAGATATGAAAGAGTTTTTTATGTGGGTTATGTCTATTGATACTTACCAATTTTTGGTCTCAGGAGCCCTTTACAGTCTTAAATTATTAAAGATACAAAAGAGTTTTTTATGTGGGTTATGTCTATTGATACTTACCATATCAAGACCAAATAATTATTAAAAGATTTGTTTTTAAATGACAACAAACCATTCCGTGTTAATGCAATATTTTTGTGAAAAACATTTTCCAAAACAAAAATGAGAAGAATGGCATTGTTTTACATTTTTGCAAATTGCTTAATGTCTGGCTTAATAGAAGACAGCTGGCTTCTCATATGTGCTTCTACGTTCAGTCTGTTGCATTATCACATGTTATGTCCTGCAGCCTCTGGAAACTATTCTACACTCATGAGAGAATGAAAGTGAAAAGACAATGTCTTAGTAGCAGCATGATAAATGGATTTCACTTCATGGGTTCATTTTAAGAATCTCAGGGACGCTAAGGATTCCCAGATCATACTTAGAACCACGCACTAGTCCCTTAGCAAGGTTCCAGAGGTGGAATCCATATCTCTACCTTTGAGATGTCCTCCTTTCCAGTCCACCTGCTTCCTACAGCTCTGGCGCATCTGTTCAATGCTTAAGGCAGGACTGCTTGTCGCGGACAAGGCTGGGAACCTCGTGCCTGAGATCCTACTTCCTTAGCATCCAGATACCTCTTGTTTAGTTTTCCTGTTGCTGCTGTAATAAATTACCACAAAGTCTATGGCTTAACGCAGCACAGATATATTCTCTTACAGTTCTGGAGGTCAGCAGTCCAAAATCAGTTTCAGTGGGCTAACGTCAAGCTGTTCGTAGTGAGTGGCCACCCATACCCCTTGACTCGCGATCCCTTCCTCCTAGGTACACCAGTGCAAATGCTTCTGTCTTCACATCACCTTCTTCCTCTGATCCTAGATCTCTCTTATAAAGACCATTGTGATTACATCCCAACTGGATAATTCAGGGTATCTCCCTGTGAAGATCAGTTTCTCCACTCACAATACTTCTGACACCAAAATGTGTGGGTTTTCCACACCAAGCAATTCTCCAGTTCTCTGCAGATACCAACTGAATGTCCTACAATTCAGTTCTGATGCTACCTACCCGGAGTTAGCATGGACCCCACAAGTTAAGGGCTCAGTCCCACAAGACTGCCTCACATCAGATGCCAATCACAAGTACTGGGTCCCCAGGTTACCCACACTTCTGTCTGACTTGGCTACAAATGGAGGGTTCCCACGACTCCCTCCTCAGGTTTGATAATTGGCTATAATGGCTCACAGAACTCAGAGAATCACTGTACTTATATTCATTCACCAGTTTGCTATAAAGGATACAACTCAGGAACAGCCAAATGGAAGAGAGAAATAGGGCAAAGTAAGGGTGGTGCCTGGAGCACCATACCCTCTCTGGGTGCACCACCCTCCCAGCACCTCTTGATGTGTTCACCAACCAAGAAGCTCATCAAATCTTGTTGTTCAAGTATTTATGGAGCTTAATCACGAGCACTACCACCCCTTCCCCACTTTTCCTTAAGTCTGGGTAGGGCTGAAATTTCCAAGCTTCTAATCCCTTGGTCTTTCTGGTGGCCAGCTAGGGGACCCTACCCTAAGTCACCTCATTAACATAAACTCAGGTGTGATCAAAAAGAGCTCCTGGGGCTTCCCTGGTGGTGCAGTGGTTAAGAGTCTGCCTGCCAGTGCAGGGGACACAGGTTCGAGCCCTGGTCCGGGAAGATCCCACATGCCGCGGAGCAACTAAGCCCATGTGTCACAACTACTGAGTGTGCTCTAGAGCCCGAGAGCCACAACTACCGAGCCCACGTGCCACAACTGCTGAAGCCGGCGTGCCTAGACCCATGCTCCACGAGAAGCCACCGCAATGAGAAGCCCAAGCACCACAACGAAGAGAAGCCCCTGCTTGCTGCAACTAGAGAAAGCCCGCGCGCGGCAACAGACCCAATGCAGCCAAAAAAAAATAAATTTTTAGAAAGAGCTCCTTATGAATACAAAAGACACTCCCATCACTCGGGAAAATTTCATGGGCTTTAGGAGCTCTGTGTCAGGAACCCAGGACAAAGACCAAATATATTTTTATCAGGTCTTAATCATATCTGCCAAGTACCTTTTGCCGTATAAAGTATTGATAATATCCACAAATTTTAGGGATTAGGACAGGGACATACTTTGGGTCTATTATTTAGCCTACACCACCTGCCAAGCTCTGGTTACGAGGGTTTGGAGAGGGTTCCTGCTCCATTCCAAGGCCTGATTCTCACCTTTAGAAGCTCTAAGTGGTTTGTTTATTTGTTTGCTTTTTGGCCACACCTCGAGGCTTGTGGGATCTTAGTTCCTGGACCAGGGATCCAACCCACGCCCCCGGCATTGGAAGTGCAGTCTTAACCACTGAACCGCCAGGGAAGTCCCCTAGAAGCTCTAAGTGTTGACCAGACCCCAGTGCTACCCTCCATGTATATAATTCAAAATAAAAACAGTGTCAAAGTGGAAAACACATGTAAGGAAAGGCAACCATGTTCTGGATTTCCCCATAGATTGTACAAGTATAAAATTGGAATTTCTTTGGGAAAAGAGGGAGTGGAATAATTCATTCAAAAAATATTCATTGAGTGCAGGTCAATTGAAAATGGTGTAGAGGTTAAAGTTATAGCTTTGGGGATCCAATGGACTTGGATTTGAATCCTAATTTTGCTGCTTATTCATTTACCTTTCAGATAATCAATATGCTAATAATGGCAAATGATGTGGTCCTGACTATTTGCTAAGCAAAGTATATACTTTTTTAGAATTGTTTTACTGTGGTAAATTATATATAACAAAATGTACCATTTTAAACATTTTAAGTATATAGTTCAGTGGCATTAAGAATTTAATATAAGGACTTCCCCGGGGGTGCAGTGGTTAAGACTCTGCACTCCCACTGCAGGGGGCGCAGGTTCGATCCCTGGTCAGGGTACTAGGATCCCACATGCTGCATGGTGCCCACGGTGTGGCCAAAAAACAAATAAATAAAAAATATGAGAAAGTCATTAAAAAAAGTAAAAAAAGAGTTTAATATGCAATATTCAATATATATGTATTTAAATATATAAGCATTAATATATAAGTATTTGATTAAATATATAAGTATTTATTTTAAAATATATTTAATGTATACAGTCTAACAAAAGAGACAGGCATCTAAATTTTTATTAATAATTATTTAATTGCAGTTAAGATAGGTACAACTAAGAAAAAGTATAGTGTGCAAAGAGATTGAGAAACAGGAGGATTTGTCATGTTTGGGGGAGCCAAGGAATTTCCCTATGAGGTAGCTGAGACCTGAAGGATGAATAGGAGTTTGCCAAGTGAAACAGGTGAGAAGTGCAATCTAGGCCTGAGAACAGCATGTGCAAAGGCCCGGAGTAGGAACAGTTGTACAAGTGGTAAAGAACTGGAAAGAAGCCAGGGTGACTTCGATCAAGATTGACATTGGCTTGAGGTGAGGTAAAGAAGCAGAGGAGGGGTGGGCGCAGAGGGAGCCTGCAGTGGCTGCAAAAGGTGATACAACATTGTGAATTCATGTGTGAACTTTTTTTGTAAGGCATCTTCAAAGTCATTTAGCACTAAGACGCTTTTACAAAGCAGCTACTTTAAGCACCATGTCAGGCACTAGGGACTTAGGGTTAAAAACTCAGTGGCTCGCTTCCCTGGTGGCGCAGTGGTTGAGAGTCCGCCTGCCGATGCGGGGGACGCGGGTTCGTGCCCCGGTCCGGGAGGATCCCACATGCCGCGGAGCGGCTGGGCCCGTGAGCCATGGCCGCTGAGCCTGCGCGTCCGGAGCCTGTGCTCAGCAACCGGAGAGGCCACAACAGTGAGAGGCCCACGTACCGCAAAAAAAAAAAAAAAAAAAAAACAAAAAACGACTCAGTGGCTAATAATAACAAGCATGTAGTGGACCCCTCCAGGGTCTGTGGGTTGGCTCTTCTTCAAGGATGAGATCTGCAGGGCTTGGCTCCAGGCTGGTGGCTCAGGCCTCCCCACATGTCCACTTCTGGGACCAGCAGCTCCCGGAGTGTGTGCTTTTCTTGACAGATGCCAAACTGAACAAGAATATTTGACCTCTGCTCACATCACGTCTGCTAAAATGCCATTGACCAAAGCACGTCACAAGGCCAAGCCCAGCTTTATGGGGCAGGGAAATCTACTCCACCTGCTCTGATGGGAAGTTTGGGAAAGACCCTGTATTTGCTTCCTAAGGCTGCAGTAACAAAGTACGACAAACTGGGTGGCTTAAAACAACAGAAATCCATTGTCTCACAGTTCAGGAGCCTGGAAGTCCAACTTTAGGGTGTCAGCAGGGTTGATTCCTTCCAGAGGCTCCGAATGAGAATGTATTCTATCCTTCTCTCTTAGCTTCTGATAGTTGCCCACCAACCTCAGTGTTTCTTGTCTTGTAGAAGTATCACTCCAATCTCTGCCTCTGTCATCACGTGGTCTTCCCTCTACGGCTCCTCTGTATCTCTGTGTCCAAATTTCCCTCTTCTTAGACAAGTATCATATGATATCATGTATATGTGGAATCTAAAATGTGATTCAAGTAAACTTATTTACAAAACAGAAACAGACTCACAGACATAGAAAACAAACTTATGGTTACCAAACAGAAAAGGTGGAGGAGGGATAAATTAGGAGTTTGGGATTAGCACATACAAACTCTTATATATAAAATAGATAAACAACAAGGTCCTACTGTATAGCACAGGGAACTATATTCAATATCTTTTAATAACCTATAATGGAAAAGGATATGAAAAAGAATATATATATGCATAACTGAATCACCTTGCTGTACACCAAAAACTAACATAGCATTGTAAATTAACTATACTTCAAAAAAAAAAGAAGTCTTGCTTTATTTCAGTGGCTACTAGCTGCTAAGGGTCTCCTTGCCTTGGTCCACATAAATGTGATTCAAGTAAACTTATTTACAAAACAGAAACAGACTCACAGACATAGAAAACAAACTTATGGTTACCAAACAGAAAAGGTGGAGGAGGGATAAATTAGGAGTTTGGGATTAGCACATACAAACTCTTATATATAAAATAGATAAACAACAAGGTCCTACTGTATAGCACAGGGAACTATATTCAATATCTTTTAATAACCTATAATGGAAAAGGATATGAAAAAGAATATATATATGCATAACTGAATCACCTTGCTGTACACCAAAAACTAACATAGCATTGTAAATTAACTATACTTCAATAAAAATAAAAATTAAAAAAAAATTATCATAAAAAAAATTTCAGGACTTCCCTGGCGGTCCAGTGGTTAAGACTCTGCACTTCCAGTGCAGGGGGCATGGGTTCGATCCCTGGTCAGGGAACTAAGATCCTGCATTCCGCGTGGTGTGGCCAAGAAAGTTTTTTTTTCCTTTTCTTAGAAGGACACCAGTCTTTGGATTAAGGTCCACCCTAATCCAGTATAACATCATCTTAACTTGATTACATCTGCAAAGGCCCTGTTTTCAAATAAGGTCTCATTCACAAGTTCTGGGTGGACATGAAGTTGGGAGACACTATTCAGGCCCCCGTACAGTCACATAATAAAGGGTATGGATGTATGACTTTAATAAACGGAGAAAGTAAAGAATTGAGAACACTTTCCAATCTACCACAAAGTTACAGCAAAAGCCCAGAAAAGGGAAAGCTCAGAAAAAGGGATGATATATGTGAACTCTAAGTAGCTTAGCACGTTCAGTGGGTGGAAAGGGGCTCAGGACTGTGAGAAGTGACACTTTTGCCCAATAAGAGCCTGATCCTGAAGATTTTGTGGGGCCCCAGAGGAAATCAAGAGAGATCACTACAGGATTTTTTTTTAAAATAATTAATCAATTATTTTTTCCTGCGTTGGGTCTTTGTTACTGCGCATGGGCTTTCTCTAGTCGCGGTGAGCGGGGGCTACTCTTCGTTGCGGTGCGTGGGCTTCCTTATTGTGGTGGCTTCTCTTGTTGGGGAGCACGGGCTCTGTGTGGGCAGGCTCAGTAGTTGTGGCGCACAGGCTTATTTACTCCACGGCATGGGAACTGTGTACCCTGCATTGGCAGGTGGATTCTTAACCACTGCACGGCCAGGGAAGCCTCTCACTACAGGATTTTAAAGCCAGGAAGTGACTTGATAATCACGCTTGCATTTTATTTTTATGTTTAAAAAATTCATTAAAAAAAGAATTTTGTTTATTTGACTGCGCCAGGTCTTAGTTGCAGCATGCAGGATTTTAGTTGCGGCATGTGGGATCTAGTTCCCTGATCAGGGATCGGACCCGGGCCCCCTGCACTGGGATCGTGGAGTCTTAGCCACTGGACCACCAGGGAAGTCCCCACACTTGCATTTTAGAAAGATCACTCTAAATGAGGACTGGTTTAGGGAGGACAATGAAAAACTAAAATACCCTAGCAATGTGAACAGTGGCAGGAATCTGATCAACTTATTGATTTTTTTTTTACTAATTAGAACATTCAATGCAAATTTTTATGAAAAAGAAACAAGCTCTGATATAAAAATAAGTAACTTCCAGGGCACAGCCTAAAATAATCCTTAAATTGTGGGGAAAAACACCCCACAAGTGTGATCCTGGAGTCAGAGTGCTGCTTTAGATTGAATTCCTTCATGACAAGGATATTAAAAAGAAAATATCCACCCGCAGATTCTCCTCCTCACATAACAGTTTCCTCCTCTGTGCTTTTTTCAAGTTATTAGGTGCACACATATGTAGTCCATATTAGTGTAGGTAAACTCCTGTGTTTTGATTTTCTTCATAGACTATCATTTCATAAATGTTTATATTGCTGTCAAAGTTTCTTAATTATCCTTTTTAATGGCTTCATACTATTTCATTTAAATGTACATCATTATAAATAAATAGCCTTTTGAATACAACTGTTTTCTTTTGAATTATAGTTTTCTGCTCTGTTCCCCCACTCATTTTCCTTCCCTAAAACATCCTATTTCAGGGAATCATAGCTCCATCTCTGTTAGGGATTGAATTGTGTCCCTTCAAATTCCTATGTTGAAGTCCTAACCCCCAGTACCTCGGGGTCTGAAATGAGGTCATTAGAGTGGCCCCTAATCGATATGACTGGTGTCCTTATAAGAAGAGGAACAGACCCGCATTGAGGGAAGACAATGGGAAGACACAGGGAGAGGACAGCCAGCTACAAGCCAAGGAGAGAGGCCTGAAATAGTTCCTTCCCTCACAGCCCCCAGAAGCAACCCACCCTGTTGATTATAGACTTCTAGCTTCCAGAACTGTGAGGCAACTTTCTGTTGTTTAAACCGCTCAGTTTGTGATACTTTGTTATGACAGCACTACCAAACTAAGAAAATCTCCCAGGCAGGTGTCCAGCCTTTAATCCTCATAGCCCCCGTCAGCCACTCCCTAAACTCCCATATCTTCTCAAGTGCTTTTGAATTCACCCACTTCATTTCATGCCACTAGGCACTCACCTAAGCCCAAGTTCAAGTTCACGTCTGGATTCCTATGACAGCCCAGGTAGTAATCCAGCCTATAGGCTGAGCCATTCTTCACAAGGCAACCAGAGGATCTTTCTAAAATGCAAAGGCAAATAATAATAATAGTAAATTAAAAAAATTTTTTTAAATAAAAAAAATGCAAAGGCAATTCTCTCATTCTCCTTCTCAAATTTCTCCGCTGATTTCTCATTGCTCTTTGGGGAAAATTCCTTTAACATAGCTCACAAGCCCTTTCCTGATCAGACTCCTGCTTTCCTCTCAAGCCTTATTTCTCTCCAATCTACACCCTACACCCTAACAATCTCTGCCCTTCAACTCTTCAGCTAGAAAGGGCAGCTTCTGGCACTAGTTTGGGGTTCAGAGGACTGGTTCCAGAATGAGCTTCTCTGGGTTCAGATACCGGCTCTGCCTCTTCCTAGCTGTGAGAACTTCCTCCTTCAGTGCCTTTATGTCCCCATCTGTAAAATGGGATAACAGAAGTGCCTACCCCGTTTGGTTGTGGTGAGTATATTTGAAGCATCCCTGGCACATGGGAAGTAACAAATATGAGTTATTATTCTTCTGGTCTCTAATCTACCCTTTTCTCTCTCACCTCTTAAATTTTGCACATGTTCTTCTGGAGCCCTGGAATACTCCTCTCTGCTCTGAGCCTTCCTCCCACCTGACTAATTTCGATCATCCCTTTGGATCAGTTTCTCAGCCTCAGCACTATTGATATTTGGGGCTGGATAATTCTTTGTTGGGTGCAGGGGAGGTTGTCCTGTGGATTGTAGGACGTTTAGAAGCATCCCTGACCTCTACTCATTAGATGTCAGTCGCATCCGACCTTAGTCGTGATGATAATTATCATTTCCAGACGTTGCCAAATGTCCCCCGGCTCGGTGAAATAACCCCCAGTTGAGAACCGCTGCTCTAGCTCTTCTGTGCCCCTGCCCCAAGCCTCACCCCCAATACAGATCAGGTGCTCCCGCTCTGTACTCTCAGCCTGTCCCATCACTGACAGGACTTCTTGCCCTGCAGCATATGTTCTGATTACTTGTCTTCTCCCCCATTAGATTTTAAGCTCCTTGAGGATAGGAGCTATGACTTAGTTATAAGAGCCTAGCAGAGAGTAGGAACTTAATAACTCCTTGTTTTGTTTTTTTAAATTTATTATTTTATTATTTTTTTAAATTTTTGGCTGCGTTGCGTCTTTGTTGCTGTGCGTGGGCTTTCTCTGGTTGCGGCGAGCGGGAGCTACTCTTTGTTGCGGTGCACGGGCTTCTCATTGCGGTGGCTTCTCTTGCTGCGGAGCAGGGGCTGTAGGTGCGCGGGCTTCAGTAGTGGTGGCACGCGAGCTGTAGAGCGCAGGCTCAGTAGTTGTGGCGCACGGGCTTGGTTGCTCCGCAGCATGTGGGATCTTCCTGGGCCAGGGCTTGAACCCGTGTCCCCCGCATTGGCAGGCGGATTCTTAACCACTGTGCCACCAGGGAAGCCCCAATAATTCCTTGTTGGATGAAATTTCCATGGGTAAATTTCTAGGAGTGGAACGATGGATCAAAAGGCACGGTCCTTTTATGCCTTTTGGATACGTGTGGCCAAAGTGCTTTCCTCCAAAGACCATGCTGATTTAAAGTGCCACCAGCAATAGATGGTGTGTTTACCCCAGAGCTTCATGCCTGGGTTCAAATGAAAATCTTTGAATTAACAGGTCAAAAATGGTGCCACATTTAATAATAGCTCACATGTTTTTTTGTTTTTTTTTGTGCTATGCGGACCTCCCTCTGCTGTGGCCTCTCCCGTTGCGGAGCACAGGCTCCGGACGCGCAGGCTCAGCGGCCATGGCTCACGGGCCCAGCCGCTCCGCGGCACGTGGGATCCTCCCAGACCGGGGCGCGAACCCGGTTCCCCTGCATCGGCAGGCGGACGCGCAACCACTGCGCCACCAGGGAAGCCCCATAGCTCATATGTACTGAGAGCTTCTTCATTCCAGGCATGGTGCTAATGGTCCTGCCGTATTAACTCATTTAATCCTCGCAAAAGCCCTATGAGGTCGGTACCATTACTATCATCCTATTTTAAGGTGGGAAAATGCAGCGCAGATGTGAGGAATAACTTGTCCAAGGGAACACACAAGGGAGGTAGGACCCAAATCCACGCAGGCCATGACTCAAGCACTACACATCCTGCATTTCATGCAAATGCTTTTCTTTGGTTACTAAATCTCCGCACCCACCATCCTCACGTTCCTTTAGCTAACTCAAACATACCAGTTACCAGCATTAAATGTGACATCATGGTGGTCATTTTGTAATGTGAAGAAATATCGAATTACTATGTTGTGAACCTGGAACTAACATAGCGTTGTAGGTCAATTATGTTTCCAAAACAAACACACGAACAAACTCATAGGAAAAGAGATCAGATTTGGGGTTACCAAATCTGTGGAGGTGGGAGTTGGAAATGGGGGTGGGGGAGAGGGAATTGGATGAAGGTGGTCAAAAGGTACAAACTTCCAGTTATAAGATAAATAAGTACCAGGGATGTAATGTACAACCTGATTAATATAATCAACACTGCTGTATGTTATATATGAAAGTTGTCAAGAGAATGAATCCTCAGAGCTCTCATCACAAGGAAAAAACATTTTTTCTTTTCTTTTGTTTGTATATGGGATGATGGATGTTCGCTAAACTCATTGTGATAATCACTTCATGATGTATGTAAGTCACATCATTATGCTGTACACCTTAAACTTACACAGTGCTGTATGTCAATTATATCTCAAAAAAACCTGAAAGATCAACAACAAAACCCCCGCAGGACATCCTCAGGGAACCTTCCTCATTTCTCAGATCAGGTCCCTGGACTTCTCATCCCCTTTGGAATTACTTGTTCCAAGTCACTTCCCTATCCTAAGCTTCTGGAGGGAGGGAAGCTGCCTTTTTCCTAGAGAGGAGTTCCAAACCTAACATTTTGCCAGCACAAAGTAGGCACTCAGTGAATACTGAATGAATGAAAACATAGAGTGTTTGCTTTTCCTCTTGTGCAAACTCTAAGATTGTGTCTTTTGCCCACTTTTCCTTTGTGAGGGCTACCGTTTTTTAATGTAAGTTTTTGCAGCAGGGAAGGGCTTGCAAATTTAAGTAAGAATTGGAAATTCCAGCGCGGTACGACCTCTGATGTCCACAAGGGGGCGAGAGAGGACGTGGCATCTTTCGGAGCTCCAAGGTGCCGATTCCTCCAATGACAGTTGCACGTCAGGCTGCTTCATCGTTGGGCTTTTCATCGTTGAGCTTTTCATCAACGTGGAGGCTTGTCCCTTAAGTTACCGTAATCAAGGGAGCTCTAAGGAGAATTTCTCCCTCTTCATTTTCAAATATCTTTTTCATCCGATTTCCTTTCTCTGCTGCCTCATAGACTCACCTATGAGCTGACAGAATCTTCCTTGAAATAAATTTAAAAAAAAAAAGAAGAAGAAGAAAACAGGGCCGACCAGATCACTTGGAAAAAACGATTTTGAGTAGGTGTGTGTGCTTCCTCTCTGAGACTGTGATTAGTGAGATGGAAATACTCAATCTCCCCCACAGGTTCTGTCAATGTGTGTGCACATATTTATTTAGCAGATGTAGGCATGTGGTTTTTTCCTTGGTGTTTTGAAAGGCTTTAAAAATTAACATGGCTGCTTTGTTTAAAGCTCTTTCAAGCTCTATTAAGGCTTATGAAGGACCCCTTATCTCCAGGCTACACTCGCATTTTTGTGGGCCTGGTAAGGATTACAGACTCATTTTAGACAGTCAGCTGGTGCAGAAAGGCTAGCAGAAGGGAGAGATATTGCAAAATCCCAGAGGGGCCCCAGCTTGAGCCAAGGCCAGTGAACACTGCGTCAGCAGCTGGGGCAGCGGAGAGACAGTCTCCATCAACAAGCTTGCTCTCTCCTGGGGAGATGCCTCCAAGGGGAAACTGAAGTCCAATCTACTCATAGCTCTTCTTCCTGCTTTCTCATGCTTCCTCCAGAGGGTTGCCTAGCCAACACCTTCCCTTGATCCTTTTCCCATCCCGAGCCCCCATTCTCAAATGGAAGAGTGGAAAGGACAATTCCGAAGAAAATAAGTCATAAACCATAAACCTTTCCTTTCTATGATTCCATGAATGGATGTTTCCTCTGTGCATGGTGTGTGTGTGTGTGTGTGTGTGTGTGTGTATGTGTGTGTGTGTGTGTGTGTGTGTGTGTGTGTGTGTGTGTGTGTGAGATCTTGACTAAATTTGGATTCTCTCCCTCCAGGCTTCCAGCATAGAGTTCTTTTGAGCAGGGACTTTCTTTGTCTTGCTGATCTGTTCTAGAAATTCCCAGTAAATGGTCTTTTTCCAGAGGGGGTTCTATAAATAGTAATTCATCAGCTGCCTCACCGTGGTACAGTGGCAGCCATGCAGTCCTATGACTAATTAATTACTGTTGCTAAAATATTAAATAACTACTTTTTTTTGGAGAGGTGATAAAAAGACTATTATTTTAATGTTTTTCCATTTTACAGAAAATGGTAAATATTAACTCTATGTAGACTGTGAAAGTTTAGATACATATATTATAATCCCCAGAGTAACCCCTAAATATAATACAAAGAGATACTGCAGAAAGGCTAATAGATAAATTAAAACGCAATAATAAAAGTTTTTCAAATAACCAAAAAGAAGGCATCAAAAGAGGAACATAGAAACAAAACACAAAGGGACAAACAAAACAGCAAAATGGTAGACGTAAATCCAAGCATATCAATAATTGTATAAAATGTTAATGACTGAGACACTAAAATTAATAGGCAGAGGATGACTGAGTGAATAAATATAAGACCCTACTACATACGATGAGACATACATATTAAATATGAACACAGGTTGAAAGTAAATTGTGGGACAATAATATACCATGAAAACAGTAAGCATATCAAGACTAAAGTGGCTTTTTAAAACTTCAGATTTAAACAACTATTCAGTATGCAGTCTAAAGACTTTCAGCCTTGGATATGTGCTGTTTTCATTAATTGAAGTGAAGGACAATACAGACTGTCCCCAACCTAGGATGGTTGGACTTACAGATTTTTTGACTTCACAGTGGTGCGAAAGCGATATACATGCAGTAGAAACTGAATCTCAGATTTTGAATTTTGATCTTTTTCTGGGCTAGTGATATGCGGTAAGATCCTCTCTCATGATGCCAGGAAGTGGCAGCAAGCTTCCACTATAGATGAACAACCTATATACTTACAACCATTCAGTATCTATGCAACCATTCTGTTTTTCACTTTCAGTATAGTATTCAATAAATTACACAAGATATTCAATACTTCATTATAAAAGAGGCTTTGTGTTAGATGATTTTGCTCAACTGTAGGCTAATGTAAGTGTTCTGAGCATGTTTAAGGTAGACCAGGCTAAGCTATCATGTTCAGTATGTTAAGTTATGAAACACATTTTTGACTTACACTATTTTCAACTTATGATGGGTTTATCAGGACAACCACATCATAAGTCAAGGAAGATCTGTACTTGGTTTGGATATTTTTTTCCGTACAAAAAATATACTCACTTCTAATCTGTGCCTTTCATACTTTCTTAATATCTTTATCTTAAGAACTTGTTTGCAGTTTGTTCTTAACCAAATTTATCTGTTAAAATCGAGGTTGCACCAGCTCAGTATGAAATTCCTAATTGTCATTGGCTGATGTTATGAAGCAACATTTACAGATTTTTGAGTTAAAAGTCTAGCTATGTAGTATAGTCTGAAGTCAGGGAGTCTGATTCCTCCAACTCCATTTTTCTTTCTCAAGATTGCTTTAGCTATTCGGGGTCTTTTGTGTTTCCATACAAATTGTAAAATTTTTTGTCCTAATTCTGTGAAAAATGCCGTTGTTAATTTGATAGGGAGTGCACTGAATCTGTAGATACCTTTGGGTAGTATGATTAGGATTCTTGCTCAACTGTAGGCTAATGTAAGTGTTCTGAGCACGTTTAAGGTAGGTTGAGCTAAGCTATGATGTTCAGTGAGACTTTCTACTTTCGATATTTTCAGCTTATGATGGGTTTATCAGGGCATAATCCCCATAGGTCAAGAAAGATCTGTACTTCTTCGGCATATAGACTCCTGATCTTGAAATATAAACAATATGAGGAGGAGAATTTATTTTGAGCCACACAAGAAGGTTATTTAGATTCCGAAAACTGAGCATTCAAAAACTGATGGCTGCCACTGGATTTGGAAGTTGTGAGACAAAATAAGGAAGCTGGGATTATAGAATCAGACAGACCTGGGTTCACATGTGAGATGTGATGTTTACTCTCTGTGAGATATTGAGTAAAGTATCCAACTGAGCCTCAGTTTCCTAGCTGAAAGTGGGGGTAATAATATCTCCATTCTGTACACCTCCCAGGATTTGACACCTGCTAGGAGCTTAGCAAATGCATGTGGGATAAATATCATGAAAATGAAATTAACAGTCATTGTAAGGCGCATGAGATTGTTTTAACAGTGTAATGTATATGAATTACTTATTTGGGAGGGAGGCAGTACCGGATGGAGCCAGCTATGTGTTCAAATCTCAGTTCTGCCAATTCCTAGGCAGGTGCAAGTCACTTAATTCTGAGCCTCAGTTCCTTATAAAATGGGGCTATTAATGAATACTTGGAAGGGGGTAGTATGATGGTTATATGAGTGGAGACACTTTGATTCCTAGGTGTTCAATAGATTTTTTTTTTTTTTTTTTTTGCTTTTTAAAGAAGTAGTGCATGCTCTAGGAGAAAACTTGGAAAACATTGCAAAGCCCAAACTAATGATGGTTATATGAGGGGAGACACTTAGATTCCTAGGTTTTCAATAGATTTTTTTTTTTTTTTTTTTGCTTTTTAAAGAAGTAGTGCATGCTCTAGGAGAAAACTTGGAAAACATTGCAAAGCCCAAACTACAAATCCCCCAGTCACCTACCTGTAAATGCACTGCTGAGATTCAACCAAATGTTATCAGACATGCTACCTTCCCTGTCTTTCCTTCTACACCTATAGTCATACATCCGTGTAATTTTAAAAATGTAATCATACAGTAAATACAATTAAATTTCAAAATTTCCTTACTACTTTAGCCTGATTTTTTCCATTCACCAATATATCATGAACGTTCTCTTGTATTCATATTCTTCATAAACATTATTCTGAATGGCTCCATAATATTCCATGTTATGGATATACCGTTATTATAGTTAACCAGTCCCACACTGTTGGATATTTAAACTGATTATAATTTTTCCTCTTACAAACAATACTGAGCTGCACATCCTTGTATGTACATCCTTGACTATGGGTCTGATTATTTCCTTTGGACAACTTCTTCAAAGTTGAATTGCTGGATCAAATGGTACGCACTTTAATGTTCTAATGTATTCATTCATTCATTCTTTATTAAAACTTTATTTTTTATAGCAGTTTTAGGTTCGCAGAAAAATCGAGAAGGTGCAGAGATTTCCCACGTACTCCCTGCTCCCATGCACGCATAGTCTCCCCCATTTTCAACGTCCCCTGCCAGCGTGGTACATTTGTTGCAGCTGATGAACCTAACTGACACATCATAATCCCTGAAGTCCACAGCTTACACTGTGGCTCCCTCTTGGTGTTGTATATTCTATGGGTTTGGACAAATGTATAATTTCATGTATCCAACATTATGGTATTATACATAGTATTTTCACTGCCCTAAAAATCCTCTGTGCTCTGCCTACTCATCCCTCTCTTCCCACGTCCACTAGCCACCACTGATCTTTTTATTGTCTCCATAGTTTTGCCTTTTCCAGAATATGACATAGTTGGAATCATACAGTGTATAGCCTTTTCAGATTGGCTTCTCTAATTTAGTAATGTGCCTTCAAGTTTCTTCCATGTCTTTTCATGGCTTCTTTTTATTTTTATTAATTTAAATATTTATTTATTTATTTATTTTGGCTGCTCTGGGTCTCAGTTGCAGCATGCAGGATCTTTGTTGTGGCATGTGGGCTTCTTAGTTGCGGCATGCATGCAGGATCTAGGTCCCCGACCAGGGGTTGAACCCAGGCCCCCTGAACTGGGAGCTCGGAGTCTTACCCACTGGGCCAGCAGAGAAGTCCCAGGTAGTCATTTCTTTTTAGTGCTGAATAATATTCCATTGTCTGGATATACCATCGTTTATTTATTTTAAAAATAAATTTATTATTTTATTTACTTTTGTCTGTGTTGGGTCTTCCTTGCTGCACACGGGTTTCTCTAGTTGCGATGAGCAGGGGCTGTTCTTAGTTGCGGTGCGTGGGCTTCTCATTGCGGTGACTTCTCTTGTTGTGGAGCACGGGCTCTAGGCACGCGGGCTTCAGTAGTTGTGGTACTCAGGCTCAGTAGCTGTGGCGCACGGGCTTAGTTGCTCTGCGGCATGTGGGATCTTCCCGGACCAGGGACGGCACCCGGGTCCCCTGCATTGGCAGGCGGGTTTTTAACCACTGCGCCACCAGGGAAGCTCCTGGATGTACCACAGTTTATTTATCCATTCACTTACTGAAGGGCATCTTGGTTACTTCCAAGTTTTGGCAATTATGAATAAAGCTGCTATAAAGTGCCCTATGCAGGTTTTTTGGTGGACATATGTATTCAAGTCCTTTGATACCAAAGAGCGCTTTATTATTATTATTATTTTTTAACTATAAAAGCAATACAAAGATAATCTCACCTCAACCATTCCAGGCTGGTCCTACTTTGCGTGGCAATTCACATTAACAATTTGGTACTTATTCTCCCGCACATTTTTCTCTCACACAGTTCTTTCCTTTCTTGTTTTAGTAAAAGTGGGATGGCGGGCATATTTTTAAGGTGTATGGCAATCAGTGTTGAATACTGATGGAATATAACCTGCGGCATGTGGGATCTTCCCGGACCAGTGACGGCACCCGTGTCCCCTGCATTGGCAGGCGGGTTTTTAACCACTGCGCCACCAGGGAAGCTCCTGGATGTACCACAGTTTATTTATCCATTCACTTACTGAAGGGCATCTTGGTTACTTCCAAGTTTTGGCAATTATGAATAAAGCTGCTATAAAGTGCCCTATGCAGGTTTTTTGGTGGACATATGTATTCAAGTCCTTTGATACCAAAGAGCGCTTTATTATTATTATTATTTTTTAACTATAAAAGCAATACAAAGATAATCTCACCTCAACCATTCCAGGCTGGTCCTACTTTGCGTGGCAATTCACATTAACAATTTGGTACTTATTCTCCCGCACATTTTTCTCTCACACAGTTCTTTCCTTTCTTGTTTTAGTAAAAGTGGGATGGCGGGCATATTTTTAAGGTGTATGGCAATCAGTGTTGAATACTGATGGAATATAACAATAGTTTTAACTCCCTCTCGGAGCATTTATTAAGTGCCAGACACTGGACATCAAACACTGTGACCCATGCTTTATTTTCACCAGATTTTGAGTGCTTATTGGGTACTAGAATTTGTAGTAAATATGAAGCACCTACCGTGCGCTTCTACCAAGTGCTTATGAACAAACGTGCAGCGCTTACTCTGCGCCAGATTTTTGCACATATCTCATTTAAACGTGAGAGTGGAAGTGAACCTCCAGGCTCTGCCCAGGGGCCCAGGGTGGGGACTCCGGCCGGAGAGAGAGGAGTGCACACCTGAGCAGGTGGGAGGAGGGGAGGCGGTGCCCTCTTCTGTTGGTGCACTGCAGACCCAGGGCGCCCTCGAATAGCAAGGGGCGTGGGAGGTCACTCTAAGGGGAAGATGCAGTGGCATGCGAGGCAGAAGAGGTCCTGCTGACCCGGCTGCCCCCGGTCCGCGGGGAGGCGGGCGGGGCCAAGCGGGTGGGCGGGGCCTGTATTGTCCGCTCCGCGGGGCATGCCGGGAGCTCCGCCCCCAACATGGCGTCTCACTGACAGTTGGCTGCCGAGAGGCAGAGGCGGATCTTGCTCCTCAGGGTGGCGGCGGCGGCGGTGGCGGCGGGGCCAGGGTCTCCGGGGCCAGGGGTGGGAGGATGGCGGCTCGGACCTCCTAGGGCGGAGCTCCACGGGCAAGGCAGCGAGCGGGGCGCTGCAGGCGGGCGTGGCGGCTGCTGTCATGGACTGGTGATCGCGGCGGCTACTGCTCGTGTCTCCCCTGGCCGGGCGGCTGCTTCTCACCACCAACCCCTCAGCCGGGGCCATGGGCTCGTCGGCAGCCGCGGCGGCTGCGGCGGCGGCGGCCGCGGACTCGGCGCAGTGGCTCTCGGTGAAGGAGGAGACCATCTTCCTGCACGACGGGCTGATCCGGGTCACCGACCTGGCCGAGCTGCCCAGCGAGATTCTCGGGGCCCCGGAGGCCGCCGACACCGACTTGGAGGTGAGCGAGGCTGCCCCCGGCCTCCGCCATCAGATTAGCCCACCCGCGCCGCATTCCCGGGGTCGGGCCCTCTCATCTCCGGTTCACCCCGACCCCGAGGCCCACGAAGGCTGCCCCGGCAGGTGTGTGTGGGCGCCGGGCAGGCAGGTGCGGGCCGCGCCGCGAGTCTGCAGACCACCCGCCTCCCTCCCTCCTCGGGGCCTCAAGCCCGCCGGGGATTTCATTTGTGGATTCATTTTGAACGTTCCGACTCCCAGCATTTTATTAGACCGTCACCCGGCACGGCCTTGAAGCCCCGGAGGAGCCACCGCCGACTCCCGGGCCCGGTCTCCCTTCCCCCACGGACCCCTTGGACGCACTTCCAGGGCACACCCAGGCTGCTTAGCTTTGGGGACATTTTAATTTTAACGCTCTACACCTCCCCCCGCCACCCCGTCATTCCCTAGTGCTGTGCGTGTGTGTGTGTATGTGTGCGTGTGTGTTTTGTTTGTTTTTCTCGGGAGAAGGTAGTGGCAGCTGCCGGTCCGCGATGGGCAATCCAGCAACTGCTCCGTGTCGTGCCTCGGATTGACACGGGGCCTTTGTCAGGGAAGCGGGCAGTGTGGACAGCGAGGGGGATGCTACAGCGGCCCTCGGTGCGCTATCCGCAAGGGTCACGGGCGTTTTAGGCCGCAAGGCCTTTTTATGAGCTCGGGGGTCGCGGAGAAGCCCAGGCTTAGGAGCCGTGGCAGGTGCAAAAGCAAATCTCAGCAATTGTGCCGCTGGGTTTGGGGGCAGAAGGAAACCAAATATGCTGGGTGGATGGGAACTTTCCACCGACTTCTCTTGGTTTCGTGTTTGCCCAGGGGTGGCAGTATGGCAGGATTGGTTCATCGAGGCACTGCTCCCCCTCCACTTTGTGGGGTGACATTTTGATGTGTAGGTAGCATGGAGTGTCACGAAATTCTTGTTGTCGCAAGGAGGACTCTCTGGGGTAGGACGCAGAGAGGATGGCTTGTCTTCTGGCTGTAAACGGAATGCGAGGAATCTTTTGTGTTATGCGGTTTTGCAGGCACTTTGGCTTTCAGCACAACGAACATTTATAGAAATGGATTAAAACCCATTACTATGTGTTTCTGGAAACGGCAGTGATGGGATCCCGTTGGCGGAGACATTTGGACGTGTCTGAGATGCGAATACGTTCCTCTCTATTTTTGTGTCTGGATTTGAGGTTGAGGTTGCGGTTGCGGCATTCCCATTGTGAACTCTTAATGACTTATTTTACAGTCTGGCCACCAAAAAATAAGGCATGTGCAAATTGGTAGGGAATTCCTAACATGGAATCATTGTTTTATTATGTCTCATTTGGGCCTTTTCTATAAAAATCAAGGTGTGTCTGTGTGTCTTATATGCTTAAAAACTCAAGGAGCATTATGCTACGATGGTGGAATCTTTTGATTTAATTGGTTCTCTTGTATGTGAAATGAGGAAAACAGATGCTCTTTGTTCCTTAGAGACAAAGTTAACAGATCCAAAATTTCTATATGTATGTAATTTATTTATTATTAAAAAGTGTAGGGTTAGTTAAAAATACCTGAGCTGTTAAGCTGGCTTTCCTAAGATGTTTACTGTACAAATGTACTGAGTATTTGTCAGGTATTTCCACGGAAGAATGATTTAATAGAAAGAACCTCTCTGGCCTGGAAGATTTTTTAAAAACTTAAAAAAATTTTTTATGGTCTGACCTCTCAGAAACCATTGTGTGTATGGGTGATAAGCATTTCTGAATGTAGTCAGAAATGCTACTACCCCTATGAGGCTCTTCCAAGCCTCTCCTTCCACTGGACATCTGGGTGAAAAATGACCAAATTTTCCAGGATTTTATAGTTATATAGAATGAACTTTTTTCATTTCTTTCCATATGTTATACAGGCAACATAGTATCAGGAGAAATAGCTAAGAATGTTTTTGTGGCTGTTAGGGTTGTGTTTTGCATATTTAATGATAATAATATTGAGTAAGTGTATCCTATGTGTCAGGCATTGTCTTACTAAATTCTCCAAGGGATCCTGGTTTAAAAAAAAGTGGGGGGCTTACCTGGTGGCACAGTGGTTGAGAGTCCGCCTGCCGATGCAGGGGACACGGGTTCGTGCCCCGGTCCGGGAAGATCCCACATGCCGCGGAGCGGCTGGGCCCGTGAGCCATGGCCGCTGAGCCTGCAAAAAAAAAGATGAGACTCAAACTGCGGTGACTAATTTATGATTGGCAACCTTAACGCGTAAGACTGCACTAGCTGCAGTAGAGTCTCATAATTTTAGAGCAAGGAGGAACCTTAGAGATACTTGTTTCCCTCATTTTAGAGAGAAGTTATCTGAGATCAGGAGAGGTTTTGGCTTGGTAGCATAGCTAGTTATGGCAGGGCAAGTGACCAGACCCTTGCTTTCCTGGCTTTGAATTCCAGTGTTCTTTTCACTATGTAAGTGCTGCTCAAAGTTAAATGTCAATCCGAAAAAAGAACCCATCCTAAGAAGTAGATCAGCGTTAACTTAGCATTTTAATTTAAGCAATAACAGAGAATTTGACTTAAAAATTTTCTTCTCAGTGAATTTCAAAGGGAAGGCTTTTTTGTTTGTCTTTCAGTCAATAGTGTTTAATCAACAAATTCATTAACAAGTGTTTGTGGAATTCAGAGGTGAGCTGAGCCCACTGTCGTGGCTGTTGGGGACATAGTAGGGTATAAAATAAAATCCTTGTTCTTAAAAAAGCTTTTATTTTAGTGGGGGATATAGACGATAACAAATTGTCAAATATAGGACATGTGAATAATATGTCAAATGATAAGTGCTATGGAGAAAAGTATAGCTGGGTAAGAGGGATGGAGAGTAATGGTGTGGGGAAGGGCTCTGTTTTACATACAGTGGACCGCAAAGGAAAGACCAGGATGGCATTTGAGACCTGAAAGAAGTGAGAGTGTACCATATGGCTACTGGGGGGAGCACATCCCAGACAGAGGACAGCAAGAGCCAAGTCCCTGAGAGGGAAGCATCCTTAGCATCCTTAGTGTGGAGCTCTGAGCCCAGTAAGCAAAGGGGGAAAGGAGAGTGAGTGATAGGAGATGGAGGCCGGGGCTGCAGATCAAGTAGGGCCTGTAGGTAAGGACTTTGAATCTACTTGAGCAGATTAAAGATGCAGAGTGAAGCTCTTTCTTGGCCTTTGAAATAGCTATCTGTATTTAATTTTATGTTTTTGGCAAAAAGTGAAAGCATGCAGGAAATTAGTTTTTAAGTGTTGAAATAAATATAAATTCAAGAGAAATAAAAAAGCAATAGCTCAAAAATGACAAATATTATTGAATTTTGCATTACATTTCATAGACCATTAGTCTTTTTAAAATTAAGGGAATTTACAGGAAAAAAGCATTAGTTTCTTTGTGGAAGTTCCAAAAGAATTCAGCTTCCTGTCTCATTTTTCTTTACAAATTCCAGGTGGGGACAGGCGTCATACATCTGGATGTTGATAGAGAAGCTAATTGACTTGCTCAAGGTGGCCAAGATATTTTTTACTCCGTAGTTTAGATTAATTTTGAACCCAAGCATTTTGGTTAGTGTTTCTCATCTTTCATTGTGTTTGTTTATAAGGACACCCCCTACCGCCCACCCCATTCAAAGACTTGAACATGTATGTTCATGGCAACTTTATTTGTGTTTGCCAAAAACTGGAAATAATCAAAATGTCCATCAACAAGTGAATGGATAAACAGGTGTGGTACATCCGCATAATGGAATACTAAGCTATAGAAATGAATGAGTTGTTGATACTGACAACTTGGATTTATGCTGAGTGGAAGAACCCAGTCATACAAGAGTGCATACTGTAAGATTCCATTTATATGATGTTCTAGGAAGTGTAAACTAATCTGTAGTTACGGAAAGCAGATCAGTGGCTGCCTGGGGATGAAGGCAGGCAGGAAGGGTTGGGAGAAAGGATTACAAAGGTGCATGAGGAAACTTTTGGGGTGATGGCAATGTTCCCTATTTTGATTGTGGTGATGGTTTCATGTTGTATGTATACATATGTCGAAACTCCTGAAATTGTACACTTTAAATATGTGTAGTTTATTGTATGCCAGTTATAATTCAGTAAAACAAGCAAAACCCTCAGAAGCCCAGAATGCTTTACTGATGTTATTTAGGAAGTGAAAAAGGCTCAATAGGTCTTTGGGTTTGTTTTTTGTTTTTAATCATGTAAGGGAAGGAACCTTTGGGTTTGGAGGTGATCAGCTTAAATAGTCAAGGCTTTGAATACTTATGTTACACTCAAGTGAAAGCTTTGAGGTGATATTTAAATTCATAAATGTTGATCTGTTCTCCTAGGAGGATACTACCACCTGTTTATCCTTCGGTCAGAATTCTTTGGAAAGTGTTTATGTACTTTTAGAGAATTCCAAATTCTAGATTTGGAAGAGTTAATGAATAAATGCATAAACTGCCTTTGTTCACCAACAGAATTAATTATCAGGTAATTAATGAGCACTAGAATAAGAGTCACTGAATCTTGGTACAGTGTTCTGTGACTTCAGCAAATGGCTCAAAATTTCTCAGGTGAAAGAATATTAAAAAAAATGTATATATGTTTATAACTGAGTCACTTTGCTGTCCAGCAGAAATTAGCACAACATTGTAAATCAACTATTCTTCAATTAAAAAAAAAAAAGAAAAAAAAAGTTCTCAGGTATGACTGGCTAGCTATAAAGTTAGGACGAAGTATTTGAAGACTGTTGAAGGCAGTATTGCCTAGAGGTTAAAGTCAGGTTTAAAGAGACTGGGATTGAAACTCTAGCTCTGCCCGTGACCTTGGGCAAGTTCAATTATCTTTAATAATCCCTGGTTTCTTCCACTGCAACTTCTTTGTCATCATTGTCACCACCTCTACCACCACGAGGACAACAGTGTCAGCATATTGCATGCCAGGCTCTGTGCTAAGCACTTCCCACCCGTTATCTCATTTAATCCTCACTGCAACTTTATGAGGTTGGTACTATTGTTATCTTTATTTTACAAATAAGGAAGTCATGGCACAGAAGTGAAGTAACTTGATGAAGATCATACAGTTACTAGTAAAGCTGAGGCTGAAATAGATCTGTCTGATTCCAGCCCAGGGTCTAGGCTTCAAAACCATTGTTAGACTGCCTAGTCATCTGTAAGAGGGGGATAATAATAGGGTTAACGTAAGGATTAGTTAAGGATGGATGTGATTATGTACTTACAGTGTATGAACTCTCTTTGGAAGGTGCTATGTTGCTGAGAAGTTACTTTATGTATATTCAGTTAGCTGCCCAGTGTATATGAAAGCAAAACTATCCCATCAACAAATTTTTTTTCCTAGTAGTGAATAGTGGAGATAGTGCTTTTTTTGGTGTGTTTGTGATCCCTTTGGAATTTTCTTCCTTCCCAGTTTGTTTGGAATCTGGCTGGCAGATGAGATAATAGTCTTCATTTCAGTTTTCCTCCAATTGTATGCCTAGCGTCTTGCTAAATAAATCAGTTTTGATTATTATCTGTCTTCTTGGCTTCCATATTGGCTGCCATAAAATACCACCTGTTGGCCAGGGCTACTGGGGGGATTGTCATGCACCTGTTCTTTCCTAAGTCATATAAGGTACCTGTGGTGATAATTATGAAAGGAATGTCAGTTCCTGAAAGTGCCCCATGCTTTCTGCTCCCTCCACCCCTCTTTCTGGCTTGTTTTACAGTGGTGATGGTGGGGTGAACACAAGGAGTGTAGGCCGCTTTGCAAGATGTTTAGTCAATAGTTGTAGACAAATGTAAATAACAGCAGGTGATAACTATGGGACAAATGCATAATTACTTCAGAAGGAGAGAAGGATGCAGAAATTGTATCATTATTACTTTGATGCTGCATTGTTAACATTTTTATGTGTTCATTAAATTCTTTAAAAACTGGGGCCTCCCTGGTGGTGCAGTGGTTAAGAGTCTGCCTACCAATGCAGGGTACACAGGTTCTATCTCTGGTCCGGGAAGATCCCACATGCTGCAGAGCAGCTGAGCTCGTGCACCACAACTACTGAGCCAGTGCTCTAGAGCCCGCAAGCCACGACTACTGAAGCCTGTGCGCCTAGAACCCGTGCTCTGCCGCGGGAGAAGCCACCGCAATGAGAAGCCTGCATGCACATCACAACAAAGAGTAGCCCCCGCTCGCCACAACTAGAGAAAGCTCGTGCACAGCAACAAAGACCCAACGCAGCCAAAAATAAATAAATAAATAAATTTATTTAAAAAAATTCTTTAAAAACCAATACATAAATACATTCTTTTATAAAAAAATGCAGGTTAAACTGAAGTTCCTTTTCACTACCATCACTAGTCCTGTTTCCATCTACTCCCCACCCTGGTTAAATCAATGATAAATTTTTTTGGTGTATTCTTCAAGGCCATTGTTGAATGTGTATGTTTATGTGTGTGTGTGTGTGGTGTGTGTGTGTGTACATAACACTTTTTATTATTTTTTCTTTTTTGCGTAATAAATTTGATTCTAGGGACTTCCCTGGCGGTCCAGTGGTTGAGACTTCGCCTTACAGTGCAGGGGGTGTGGGTTCAATCCCTGGTTGGGGAACTAGGATCCCACATGCCTTGCAGCCAAAAAAACCAAAACATAAAACAGAAGCCATATTGTAGCAGATTCAATTAAGACTTTAAAAATGGTCCACATCAAAAAAAAAAAAAAAGATTTGATGCTAGACATATTCTATAACTTGCTTCTTTTTTTTTTAATTTATTTTTTTAATTTATTTTTGACTGTGTTGGGTCTTCGTTTCTGTGTGTGGGCTTTCTCCAGTTGCGGCGAGCGGGGGCCACTGTTCATCGCGGTGCGCGGGCCTCTCACTGTCGCGGCCTCTCTTGTTGCTGAGCACAGGCTCCAGATGCGCAGGCTCAGTAGTTGTGGCTCACGGGCCCAGTTACTCCGCGGCATGTGCGATCTTCCCAGACCAGGGCTCGAACCCGTGTCCCCTGCATTGGCAGGCAGATTCTCAACCACTGCGCCACCAGGGAAGCCCTATCACTTGCTTCTTAAAAAAATTCAATGATATGTTTTGATTTTTCTGTGTCTCCACATATAGATCTATTGCAATTTTTTAAGTGCTGCACAAGACTCCAGAAATGCCATAGCTTATTTAGCTGTTCTCCTACTGATGAGTGTGTTAGTTTCCTGTTTCAATGCTAACACACTATTACAAACTTAGTGGCTTAAGACAACACAAACTTATTCTCTTACATTTCTGGAGATCATAAGTCCTGAATGAGTCACATTGGGTTCAAGTCAGGTGTTGGCAGATCTGGTTCCTTCTGGAGGCTCTAGGGGAGAATGCATTCCTTTGCCTCTTTCACAGCTTCTAGTGGCCACCTGTATTCCTTGGCTTGTGGCTCCTTCCTCGAACCTTCAAAGTATATCACCCTCGTCTCTGATCTGTCATCATATCATTTCCTCCTCTCATGACTCCTCTTGCATCCCTTTTACAAGGACCCTTGTGATTACATTTAGAGCCCACCCGGATAATCCAGGGTAATCTCCACATCTCAGGATCCTTAATTTCATCACATCTGCAAAGTCCCTTTTGCCATCTAAGGTCACATTCACAGGTTCCAGGGATTAGGATGTGGACATCTTGGGGGGTGTGTGGTCATTATTCAGCTTACCACAATGGGTATTTTGGTTGTTTGAAATTCAGTTTTTCAGTATTAAAAATGTTCCTTCAGTGCACATCCTTGCATGCCTGTTTGTGCCTATGTGGGAGTATTTCTCTAGAGCAGTTCCTGAGAAGTAGAATTGCTGAGTCATAGGTGACCATTTTACATTTGAAGAGACACTGCCAAATTGCTCTCCACAGTGGCTTATACCAATTCATACTCTCAAGTAACAGTGCTTAATAGGACCTCTTTTCCTCACACCCTCATAGAGACCATTTTAGAACTTATGGATTTGCTTAAATTTATCATTTGCTTAAGTCAGTGGCTTTCACTCCAAAAGATGAGTCCAATAGATACAGTTGGGTACCTGGACCTGCATGCCAAATCATCCTCAGCTGAAAGAAGCCAGGGTTTTCTGTTAGTGCTGCCTAGCTGTTATCACTTCACTTCAGAGGACTTCTCTTGTGACTTGATTGCCTTCGCCTCCTGGCATGTACTCATGTTAGTCAGTAATCCAGTTAATACAGACTATGTCCATATATAGGCAGGAGAGAGCAACAACTTTGTATTCTGATGGTCTGGGGATGCTGCCAGAGGCCAGCAGAGCCAGGGAGCTGCCCACCCTGGGAAGAGATGCACCGGCCCCTGAAGTGTGTTCAGAGTGCATAGCAGTTGTTGAGCAGACTATCTGGACTCAGATTGTCTTAAAATTTTCTCTCTTATATGCCAATATAAGGAGTAATTCTATGTTTTTCTGACCTATATAGAAAATAATTGATAGTAAGTTCATTATATTTTTATGCTATCAAAACTTTTTTGATTATAAAGAAGTAACACATGGATGTTGTAGAAAATGGAGAAAGCACTAAAGGTGTAAGAGAGAAAAGAAATATCCTTTGATTGCACTATCCAGAAATAGCCATATTAACTAATTTTTTTACTATTTCCTTCTTAAATTCACATTTATATATATTATTATAAATAAATCCAAAAGAATTTTAGTGTTTAGAGTGTCATTTTCTTTTTTTTCAGTGTTATTTTCTTGATAAAGTTTGGTAAATTACAAATTTGTGGTAATTATTAAAGTGTGTTTCAGTCAACTATACTTCAATAAAAATTTTTAAAAAAATTTAAAAGCAACAACAACAACAACAACAAAAAAGTGTGTTCCTGCAACCTGTTATTATTGGCAGTTTATAACTGAAAAGGATTTTTATAGTGCTGTTATAATTCCCCTCCCAATAATGTTGAATATTTGTGTGGAGCTTTGAGTTTATAAAGTGCTATTAAGCAGTTGTAGAATAATTAATTAATGTTCCATGATGGGACACTTTGAAGTGGACACAACTTGAATCCCTGGTGTTTCTACTGAAACCTGCAGTCGGCTGAATTACCAGGTCAGAGCACAATGTGTAGCAATTTTAGATTAACAGCAAAGAGATACATAATTTGCAAACTATTTTATGCAAATTGTATGTTTATCAACACTAGTAACTACAGATGTGTGGTTCAAGTAGTGGTTTCATACCAACAAAATATTAACATTCAGCTTGTATTTGTAATGGATCTTTTCTGTGTTTACTGTATTTTCTTTGGGCTCTGTGGTTTGCTTTACTGATTTCAAATGAACAAAGTCTCATATAGAAGATACAGCTATTTACAGGACAGACTAGAAAATCTCGACCTCCTATTTCTGTTGATATATTTGCTTTTCTTACTCCTGAAATAGAATCATTAAGAATGTTAAAGGAGAATCTATCAACATATTTTCATCAAAATAGTGGCCTATAATAGAATAATTACCTTCTTTATTTCTTGATACTGATTCCTTCCTGATCATCCAGTTGTGGTGTGGCTGAAAGACAACTTACTGGTTTGTTTAATCTAGAAAGGAGCAAAATGGGTGGTGGAAAGGTAAAAATACATTTGGGGAACTTAGGAGGGAGAATTTTTTTGGATGAGCTTATAATAAAAGTTTGCTTTCCGTCAGGAGTTCCGAACCTGAATAGAATTCAGGGCGGTCTGTGAACTTGGATGGGAAAAATTATAAGTTTATTTACTCATACCTTTAGCTAGAACTCAGCATTTCCTTCTATTATAAATGTAGTCAACAAACCCTAGTAGTATTGGCAGTACCTGTGACCTTGAAACCAGTAGAAATCATAGATATTTTCATATATTACATTTGTTGAACATATCTTGAAATATTGTTTATGCTCATCTCACCACCACTTAGAAATTATGGCAAGTATTAGATCTTGTTATTCAATGTACTAATAATGAAGCTCCTATGTTGATATCACAAATTTGTTTCTTAAAGTATTTTGGTACCTGTGTTTTAGTATACTGTAATTGGTTTCTTATAATTCTGTGTATTTTGTTTTATGCATTTAAAAATGTAACTGGAGGGGGCTTCCCTGGTGGCGCAGTGGTTGAGAATCTGCCTGCTAATGCAGGGGACAAGGGTTCGAGCCCTGGTCTGGGAAGATCCCACATGCCGCAGAGCAACTGGGCCCATGAGCCACAACTACTGAGCCTGCGCGTCTGGAGCTTGTGCTCCGCAACAAGAGAGGCCGCGACAGTGAGAGGCCTGCACACCGCGATGAAGAGTGGCCCCCGCTCGCCGCAACTGGAGAAAGCCCTCGTACAGAAACGAAGACCCAACACAGCAAAAAAAAAAAAAAAAAAAAAAAAAAATGTAACTGGAGAAGGGTTGGTAAGCATCACCAAACTTGTGAAGGTTAGAGGCCCCTGAGATAGACTCTCTTTCTGCCAGCATCTCTCCCTTTTTTGGTCGAAGTTTGCTGACGACTAGCATAGTTTGCAATTGTTTGAAAGAAAAGTGAACCACATTTTGGAAAATCCCTAATGTCTTCTGTGGTAGAAAATGTTATTCTTCTACAGTTTTTCCCATTATCTACTAACTGTAAGCTATTAGCGAATAATAATTTTCTTGAGTAATCTGATCTTTGCCCATTTGCTAAATGTGGTATCATTAACCAGGAAACTATTTTTTTTAAGAAAATTAAATACTTCTAAAAAGTGGCAAACAGTTCTTTTGAAATAGAACAATTTTTTGTTCACCAAATATTTTGTTTTTTTTCCCCCTTGTCTGGTCAACTGAAACTATGGGAATAAAAATTCATCAACATACTTTTTATTGGTATCTTATACTGCTAATAATGAACCGTTTTAAACAGGTGGCCTCAAGCAGTAACAGTTGGTATCCTAGGAGAACATTATTTTTCAAGTTCGAAATTCATTTTGCTTTCATCTTCTCCATAGAGTACAGTTATGTGATTTTGGTTTCATTTATTGTTCAAATTGTTATTTTATGCTTGAATTATCAAAGTTTAGCAGTTTTACTTAAGTAGCCTCCAGAACTGTGCTGTCCAGTAGGTAGCTGCTACCCACACGTGGCTATTGAGCGCTCGCAATGTGGCTAGTCAGAAGTGAAGTGTGCTGAAAGTGTAAAAGACACATCAGATTTTGAAGATTTCACACAAAAAGGTTGTAAAATATCTCCCTAATAATATTTAAATGGATTAAATGTTGAAATGGTAATATTTTGGATATGATGGGTTAAATATGTTATTTAAATTAAAATATACTAAAATTAATTTCATCTATTTCTTTTTACCTTTTTAAATGTGGCTACTGGAAAATATTAAATTCCATATGTGTTTCACCTATTTCTATTGGCCAGTGCTTCTGTATACAGAGGGCAGCAAGCTACGGTCCTCATGGTCATATCCAGCTGTCTGTTTTTTTAAATAAAGTTTAATTGGAACATAACCAGTATATTCACTTACATATTATCTGCCTTCATGCTACAATGCAGAATTGAGTATTTGTGACAGAGACCTTATGACCAGCAAGCCTTCCAGGGCCTTCCATATGTACTATTTTCATTTCATCTTTTCAGTGGCTCCATGAGGCAGTAGAGGAGATATTTACTATTTTAGAAAAAAAGGCTTAGAGAAGCAAAATGATTTGTACAAGGTCATATAATTAGGACTCTTTCATTTCTTGAGTGATTTTCCACTATACCTCTGCTTTAGGTTGCACTGATCTTAATAACCTATTGTCTCTGAGACAGTAGTTAATGGCAGCTATTTTAAATAAGAACTATGCAGCCCAGCCTACACATGGCTGCCAGAGTAATCTTCCTAAAGCAGTTATGTTACTTTCTTGCTCAGATCTTCAGTGGCTTCCCGTTTCCTGCAAAATAAAATAATAATTCAATGTAGCTATGCTTTGGCTCCATCTACCTTTCTAGTCTTATATAATTAATCCTTCCCCCGCCCCTTTCCCCATATTTTACTAACTCACCACATTTACTCCTACAACCTTGGCTTAAGGGGTTTCATTGCTCTGGGGTACCCCACCTCCACCTTTGGAACACTACTCTTTATCCTTCAAGTGGCAGATCAAATGCCACATCCTCCATGAAATTTTCATGATGCCTACAGTTAGAAGCAGTCATACTCTCTTCTGTATCTCCATAGCACTGCCTTATATATATTAAAGTTATTTATTTGCATCTTGATCACCTTTACTATATTATAAGCTGTTTGAGAACAGCCATTTCATATTGTATGTTGAGTACCTACTAGTATAGTAGGAGCTCCAGCTTTGGATATTGATTGAACTGAATGTTAAAAGGGGCATTTAAAATGTGTGAAAGAGTGTGATTTAATGAATAATATCATGAGTTGAGGACATAGGTGAGGAAAAATTCATTAATAGAGAATAAGAATAGGTAGTTATTTTTGGTGAACTAAAAGTAGTTCAGGTGAGACTTTAGGAATTTTAATAATTGCAGTTATGCTTTGCATTTTAGATACGAAGAGAGAACACATCCCAACAGTTGTCATAAATGTTGTTAATGCTAGAATGTGGATAATATGGGGTTAAGACCTTTGATTTTGTGTAGAGCATAATGAATTTTGCGTAGAGAATGATGGATTCCCAAGAGATTTCTGAAAAGAGCTAGATTAGAGGGAGTCAATTGAAAATACCTGGCTTTGCTCATCATTCGAAAAATCTTAATGAATTTGAATGAATTTTTGTTTAACTTAGTTGTTCTATAGTTAGGTAGTGAACTTGAGCACTGTTGTGTTTATTTTGAACATTTCCATGTAGAGATTTTTTTTTTCAGCGTTTTCAGTCAACCGTGTCCATTTATCAGCTTTTATTGAGTGGCAGTGCCTTGAGGACTGAACTGTCACAAAAGTTATATTATAGGATTTAGCATAATCTAGTTACTGATTAGCATAATAAGGCTGCTAGTCATAATTTAAAACATTAAAAAATGCTTAAAATTTTAAAAATTAAAATGTTAGAATTTTAGAACATTTGCAAGATGTAAAAAAAGTATAAAGAAGAAAATAATATTACCACCTAGAGATGAGTTTAGTTTATATTTTAATGTGTTTCCCTTCAGACTTTTTTCTATGCATGTACACTTACACTTACATTTCTATCTCATGTATCAGAGATATTTTAAGAAATCAGGATCATTATACATTTTGTGTCTTGCCTTTGTCACAACGTTAATGGTATTTGGGGGGCATTTCTCCAAAACTTTCAGTATTGTTGAGAATATAAGTTTTAATACCTGCATAGATATTAAAGTCTGCATGGTATTTCATTATATGGATGTTCAATGATTTATTTACCCATTCCTCTATTGTTGGATATTTAGTCAATTCTGTTGAAAAGTTTTTAAAATTAGGGAAGTGGTTTTATAAATAGTGAGATTTTTCTCTTTAAGTATGCTACAACACACATATATGACCATATAGGTTTATTTACCATAAGTTAGAATGAGAAGCTTCAGAACTGTGCCGTAACTGTATAAATTGATAGGATTGTTTCACTGTTTAATTGTACATTTTTATATGCATAATCAAGTTCATATTTCTGATCATGTAAGTAATACATAAATTACATGTGAAGTCTGTGGATTCATTAGGTGCTTTATTAAAAATTTTAGGAAAGCAACACATGGTTCAAAATTCTTAAGGTTCAAAAGGGAGTTCAGGGAAAACTCTCCTTTTGTAGGAGAGAGCGGTTCCCCCCAGAGGTATTTAACGCACATACAAGCCGATGCATAGCGGCTATCTCTGGACTTCAGCTCCCACTACACCCACCCTCCTTCCCTTCACTCCACTGCAGCCATCTTGGCCTCCTGGTGTTCATCATAGGTCAGGCTGGCGGGTCTCAAGGGCTTCCTTCTTCAGGGCCGTTGTTCTTCCCTTTGGATGAAATTAGCTTCCATAGGGCAACAATCCACAAAGGTGATAGAGGTAGTACTTCTGAGAATATTAGAGTATGAAAAACTTAGAAACTTAACATATTAGAAAACAAAAATAGCCATATTACCAAAGGCAGCTTTAACTCTGATAGCAGACCAGTGGGAAAACTTTGAAACAACTGAAACAATGAATCTTTTCAAACAGATACGTACAGTTATATGTGTAGCACAGTTCCAGAGCATACAGATAGAAACCTTACTTTGAGTACCACCCATGGCAAAGGAGACGGAGGACTTTTTAGTTCAAAGGTTCTCTGGTTGCAATACTGTGTGGTAATTCCACATAATTGGGACATACAGCGTTACCCAGAACTAGAATGGTTCTCCCCAAATTCTGATCTACAGATTCACCTTTCTCTAAGTAGTTCTGTTTGGTGCTAAAATGTCACCCTTCCTGCTACTGGAGTCAAACAGGCACTTACATGATAAGCAACTATATATTTATCTTGCACAGGACTGGTTTTTTTTTTGCTTTTTTTTTTGCGGTACGTGGGCCTCTCACTGTTGTGGCCTCTCCCGTTGCGGAGCACAGGCTCCGGACGCGCAGGCTCAGCGGCCATGGCTCACAGGCCTAGCCGCTCCGCGGCATGTGGGATCTTCCCGGACCGGGGCACGAACCCTTGTCCCCTGCATCGTCAGGCGGACTCTCAACCACTGCGCCACCGGGGAAGCCCCACAGGACTGGTTTTTAAATATGTATAAAGTACTATATTTTATGGCTCTTTCTTTGCCTGTTGCTTTTAGAATGAATGTTAATGTGTGGGGCCGTACAGAATATCGGATTTAAAGAAGGGTGGCATATTGAGGCAGTGACAGATCTGGGACTTCTAAATGCAGGAGTCTTTAGGGCATGTGTTGACACAGAGGGCAAGCCTAGTGGTTAAGTCTTTAGGCTTCGGCATTGACACACATATCTAGCCAACTTTTGATCACCTGTCAAAACTTCCATTTCTTGGTTATATTTTAATCTTTTTTTTCATGACTTAGATTTAATTATTACTACGTCCAGTTTTTAGAAACTGATTTGTTTGTAGGAGAGTTGCACCCCACCCTGAATGCTCCCAAATAAAAGCCGTGGTAGTTGCTGTTTATTCCTCTTACTCGGCTACATCTCCTCACTTTCGGTATCTGCCTCCCAGTTAAATTCTTATTCCTTTTCTCTGAGCTTATTCTTCCCTCTTCTTATTGCCTCTCCTCTTTTAGTCACTCCACTGAGGTGACAGAAGTGGCTGTCATTAGGCCGTTTATTTGCTGGTCACATCACATCTTCAGCATTCAGAATCATAGAATTTATGGGGCTGAAAAGGATCTTGAGATTATTTAATACAGCTTTTTTTTCAGAAGACACTGAGTTCCTTTAGCCTATTGTGGTCATTTACTAAGAGTTTGGAGACTTTGGAAAATTACTTTGGAAAATTAAATAGGTTGCATATAGAGCAATGCTACTCTAAGTGTAGGCCACATACCATGAACTTTTATCCGTAACAAAAAGGTAAGTACAGAAATTGAGAGTAAGCACTTAGAAACTTCATAACAGATTGCTAGACTAGTTTTATATCTGTTGAACATAATAAAACTTGGGACTTGAATTTTTTGTCTTTTTTTGCTTTTTTGGAGGTGCTAATTGATTTTATTGTATTTTACAATACTTTTGTTCTACAATGGATTGGGAAAAACCAATCCTCCACCCAAGACAGTTTAAGAAGCACTGATATAGAATATCTAACACAATGTTTGGCACATAGCAGGCTCTCAAAAACCAATAGCTTCCTTGTTTCTTAAAAGTTTGCATTTATTTTGGGTGAGGAAGCTAGAGATCTGAGTAGTAGATAAATGAAACATTATAGAAATGGGGTGATTAAAATCGACACTGCTTGTTTTAAAATACAAGCCACTTGGTTTTTTCCTTTTTAAACTTAGCCTATGCTTTGAAGAGAGATTTATGCACAGTAGAAATGTAATATATATTTGCACTGATTCTTGGAGATACTTTATAACATTTAATGTGCTACTAAACCCTTAGCTCACCAAGGGTGAAGGAACTTAAACTCTTTGGTAGCTAGCCATATCCATAAATATTTGAGTACATCATTATGCAGTATGCATATATCAATATTATCTCCTTGGGTAAGGGAAGGAAAAGATCTAGTGAGAAGCACTGGGGCTTCTGTCAGTTTTCTCATGTCATTCAGCTTTTGGAAAGTACATAGTTGTAATATTTTTTGGCATTCCCATTTTGAAGCAGTTTAATGCCACATATAATAGCCCTTATATTTTTAGCAATCCTTGGCTATTTTTTGAAATTAATCTTGTCCTGAGTTTTTAATTGAATTAAATTGTAGTTAAACTTACATATGACACAGTAAATATAGACTATCAAAGGCTCTTAGCTTACTGTGGTTTACAGGTTTGAGGGACATTTTTCGTATTACTCAAGATCATGAAACTGCCACTCCCTATTTAAGGATAAAGAAAGGTCAGTGACTGAGCCAAGTGACTCTCCTCAAATGTCACCCCTTTAAAAATTCTGTTTATAACCAGTAATCCTTAGAAATGAATCCCTTTGATTTATGCAATTTCATTTTGGCAAATTTAAAAAATTATTTGAATGTTAAGAAACCTGAAAGGATTGCTTTTTGCTTGGCAATACCATCCACCTCTATATGATACCATACACATAATGTAATAGGATAAATCTTTATCCATATAATGAAATGGAATGACACATTAAAAAAATCCTATTTGGAACATCCTTAATCTTATGGTGATTTAACTGTAGAATAAATATTTGGTCTGTAGGGCATATCACGTATTTTCGTTTTGAGCCTCATTTTTATTTGGACAAGGCTCACTTTTTTTTTTTTTGGTTATTTCATGTCTTTAAAAAATTAATTTTTAATTTTTTAAAATTGAAGTATAGTTGATGTACAATATTTTATACAGGTGTATACAGGTGTATTTATATTTACAAAATATTGGCTATATTCCCCATATTGTACAGTATATCCTTGTAGCTTATTTTATACATAATAGTTTGTACCTACTAATCCCCTACCCCTATTTTGCCCCTTCCCCTTCCCCACTGGGAACCACAGTTTGTCCTCTATATCTGTGTGTCTGCTTCTGTTTCGTTATATTCATTAGTTTGTTGTATTTTTTTTTAGATTCCACATATAAGTGATATCATACAGTATTTGTCTTTCTCTGACTTATTTCACTTAGCATAATACCCTCCAATTCCATCCATGTTGCTGCAAATGGCAAAATTTCATTCTTTTTTTAAATCAAATTCTTTTTTTTAAGATTTATTTTTTTAAAAATTTATTTTATTTAATTAATTTATTTATTTATTGGGCTGCCTCGGGTCTTAGTTGTGGCACGTGGGATCTTTCGTTGTGGCAAGTGGGCTCTTCCTTGTGGCGCACGGGCTTCTTTCTAGTTGCGGTACGTGGACTTAGTTGACCTGACCAGGGATTGAACCCTGCATTGGAAGGTGGATTCTTAACCACTGGACCACCAGGGAAGTCCCTCAAATTCTTAATATCAGTGGTGTTTGAGACTGAGCTAGGATTTGAAATAACCAGCATATACCACGTTTGAGAGTAGTTTTGAAGAGATGACTTAAAACAATTTGAGATTTGAAGTGCCACTCCCTGGTTTTAGTAGGAGCATTTGAATAACACATCCAGGTTTTCCTCTCTTTCTGTTTCTTTTAGGAGTCAGGCTGAAGAACTTCAGAAGAAGAACCAGTATTATTAATTCTGTCGAGCACATATTACATTTTGGCAAATTTGGCTGATGAGATTAAAATTACCCTTCACATTTTAAAGGTTATAGTTCTATAATGTCATTAGCAAGCAGGTAGATCTTAGGGGGACAGGAAATGAATGGTCTTTTAGCCTAACTTTTCAAAGTCAAGGTTTAGAATTTATTTTGGCATTTTGCTTTGACACATCAAAGGATCTGGTTGTAGTTTCTTAAAATAACTAAATTTATCTCTGTTCAGTAGTCATGTTGAAACTCAAGGAAGAGCCACATCTTGGAAAATATGAAAGACAAATAAGAAACTAGAACTCTTTTAGTGGTATATGTTCTTCTGTGAGAGAGCTGATAAACACTAAATAGTCTATAATATAGACTAATATATATAATAGGCTACTCTTCATTGCGGTGTATGGGCTTCTCATTGCAGTGGCTTCTCTTGTTGTGGAGCACGGACTCTAGGCACGCGGGCTTCAGTAGTTGTGGCATGCGGGCTCAGTAGTTGTGGCTCGCAGGCTCTAGAGTGCAGGCTCAGTAGTTGTGGTGCATGGGCTTAGCTGCTCCGTGGCATGTGGGATCTTCCCGGACCAGGGCTTGAACACGTGTCCCCTGCCTTGGCAGGCAGATTCTTAACCACTGTGCCACCAGGGAAGTCCCTCCGTTTTTTTTCTTTTAATATTTATTTATTTATTTGGCTGCATCGGGTCTTAGTTGTGGCATGTGGAATCTTTGTTGCGGCATGTGGGGTCTTTCGGTGTGGCATGCAGGCTCTTCATTGCAGTGTGCGGGCTCAGTAGTTGTGGCACGTGGGCTCTAGAGCGCGTGAGCTCAGTAGTTGCAGCACGTGGGTTTAGTTGCTCCACGGCATGTGGGATCTTAGTTGCCTACCAGGGATCGAACCTGCGCCACCTGCATTGGAAGGCAGATTCTTAACCACTGGACCACCAGGGAAATCCCTAGATTCTTATTTATCGAATTGTGTTCTTGGATATTAAGGAAAGACTTTGGCTAGTAGTTTATGTTTCTCGAGCAAGGAACTGTCAAAGGATTTTTGGGTCTTGATTTCAAGATGTTAAATGTTCTGAAAGAGTGAGTTTTTCTCCCCCTTTCTTAGACCATAACCCATCCTGTTTAAATTTCACAACATAGTCCAAAAGCTTTGGAACTTTGAATGTATTTCTTACCATTAAAGTGAATCTAAATGAATTTTGTTTTGAGAATTTTATAAACTTACCTTGAGATAATGGGGAGTAGATGGGGATTCTTGCTTTAAATCACAGTTTGGCAGCTCAGAGATGTCAGATGATCTTTACCATTTCCTCTCATCCTTTCCTCAGAGTTTCTCATTGTTATCCTATCGTATTTATTTGAATGGATGCAAGTAAATAGTAGAAAGAAATCAAGAAGTGAAAGACCAGCTTGAATATAGCCTTATCATAAGGTGTAGTTTCTGTGCATATAGAAACTATATATTTCTATACCATCAAAAAAACAAAAATATCATCCTCATCAACTTTACAAAGTAAAATCTACTCTCAAAAGCTTGTTTACAAGCTTTTCCTATTTTATGTAATCTAATATTCAGTGACAGTAATTCATTCATCTAACATAGTAAGTTTTTTCGTTGGTTGTTTCTGTTCCAGCCCTCTTATTTTTAGGCTTTTCCATAGGCTTGCTGACCTCCTATTCCTAGGCCAGCAAGGGTTGTATCCAGTGATCTTATTTTGGATTATTCTTTTTATTTTTATTTTTAAGGGACTTCATGTGGCCAAAACTAAACAGATGTCTTATGTTTATTGATGATTTTCTTATTTCTAAGTCATATTGAAACTATGACGTATTTTAAGTTTCCTGATATATTTTAAGAGCTAGGCATTCTGTAAAATAAAAAACAAAAACCTACTTAGTGGGAAATTTCTGTTTCCCCATAACTGCATGTATATTTGTGAATGAGAGCCCCTCAGCCTACTTACTATCCACAGTGTGGTATGTTTGCTGAATATTTGTTAAATTGAACTAAAGCACCAATATATGATAGAGAATGGACATATTAGACATCTACCTTATTTAGTCACATTTCTGAAAGGTAGCCAGCTATGGGTCATTCTGTCTTTGTTTTAAAGACTAGGAAACTGAGGAACGGGAAGATGAGTGACTGACATACCTTGGATTAGACTTTTTGCCTCTTAAACACAGTAAGTGTGTCTTCTCTGTTAAGCTGTGTTACTGAGTAAGTATATATGATGGCCATGGTAATGAAATCTTTCTTGTGCATTGGCACAATTTAAGTCAGGCAATGTAGCATAAAAAATATGTAAAAATAATCTGTTATGATCTTTCATGATTTATCTGTAGCTTTTTAAAAAATAAATTTATTTATTTTATTTATTTATTTTTGGCTGCATTGGGTCTTTTGTTGCTGCGCACAGGCTTTCTCTAGTTGCGGTGAGTGGGGTCTACCCTTCGTTGTGGTACATTGTCTTCTCATTGTGGTGGCTTCTCTCGTTGCGGAACACGGGCTCTAGGCACGCGGGCTTCAGTAGTTGTGGCTCGCAGGCTCTAGAGCACAGGCTCGTAGTTGTGGCGCACGGGCTTAGTTGCTCTGCGGCATGTGGGATTCTTCTGGACCAGGGCTCGAACCTGTGTCCCCTGCGTTGGCTGGCAGATTCTTAACCACTGCGCCACCAGGGAAGCCCCTATCTGTAGTTTTAACAGGGAAAAAACCAACTAAACCTGCTGAATTAAAAACTTTTACTTTTTGGACTTCCCTGGTGGTCCAGTGGTTAAGACTCCATGCTTCCATCTCTGGTTGGGGAACTAAGATTCTGCATGCTGTGCGGTGCAGCACAACAAAAAACTTTCACTTTTACCCCTTTCTCTAGAAATTTCTAGGTATTGAAGCATGAGATTCATTTGTATCTATCAGTTTGTCACTATGAATAGTTGATAGATCTAAAAGTCTACAGAGTTGTCTTTGTTGGGGTACCTGCTTAAATAGTCCTCTTTCCTAAACCCCTCACCTGTTTTTGTTTGTTTGTTTTGTTTTGTTTTTTTACTGTTAAAAGATTCTGTAAATTGGTTACCTAGAGGAGAGCTCTGTGGCATTGTGAGCCATATTCTGAGATAGCAGAAGGAGGGCCAGCTGTACACCCTTATCTGTGTCCTGGCAGACACTAAACAAACTCCACCCTGGCGTGTTTGGTGAGAAGTGATAGTGTGTCAGAGCTGATGATGACCTCTGGCCTCTCCTTGCACTGGGGACCTCTATTCTCACAGGAAGCTTGATTTACTTTGGAAGCAAAGAGATTTGAGTTCTTTGTAAACACTGATAAAGTGAGGCAGGAGGGCTGTGCAAGGGCTGGCTACTTGATGCACCTACACAGAAAGCTGGGTTCAGATCATTTAGATCTGCAAGGTATAGAAAATAAACCCTTACCTGAATTGAACGGATGGCTAGAACAGGAAACGAGGTGGCTGATAAATGAAGGTGATGATTTATGCTGCCATTCACACTCCGTTGGATTTCTGACACAGGATGGGGCTTTTAGGAGACTGACAGGCCCTTAATGTATTGGGTTGGCCGAAAAGGTCGTTCGGGGTTTTCCAGCGAACGACCTTTTCGGTCAACCCAATAGATTGAACCACAGCTGAGTATTTGGTTCCAACTGACTGAGCTAGTCATGTTAGCCCGAAGAGATGATCCAGCCCTCTCACTGAAAGGTCTAATAACCAGGAGAGCAAAGGGTAGTGTGATGTGTGGCCAAAGTATTGGCATCATAAATCAGAGCTGATTGCATGTGGACGTAAAAACTGAGGGTGTGTCTTGCTGACAGCCTTAAGCTTTTAAAATTGGATTATTATTTTATGATGAAATAAAGTTGTATTCACTTGAGGGATGCTGTAAAGATGTTTGATTCTTTTGAAGCCTAGAAAAATGAATCCATCCAAGAACACTAAAACATAAAGTTTATTAGATAAAAATATACTGAGAGATTGGGGAGGGCCTCTTCATTGGCTTCATATCCTTAATAAAAAAAAAAAAAATAGACACTTTAAACCTCTAAGAAGCAAAGTCTGGAATTTGCATTAGACTGCTTAGGAGCTTAGGAGACTATGACAGTATTGCTTCCTAAATCAGTGAACTCAAAACAAGAAAAGTTACACAAAATAATAATTTTTTCTAATAACATATGCTGTTTCCTCAGAAATGATCATTACCTTCCTCCTTTCAGCATGTTGTGAGAATGGCATGTTTATTTTGGGTTTTGAGTCTAAAAAGACATTTGATACCAAAATAAAAGGTGCTATATATTTATTACCAATAACCTTTCCCCCTAAATAGAAAAATTTTGAAATATAAAATAATTTGAGGTATTATTGCTTTTCTAGAATTAAGTAGGTCTCTTTAGTCAATTTGTTTTTCTCCTTTGCACTCAGACCTTGCCAAAAATAAAATCTTCCTACACTTGCTCATCCAGTTTTACTCCATAACATTCCAGGCACTGTTTCTAGGAAAAGGTTAAAATTAAGAATAATGTATTTCCTGCTGACCACCATGTTGGTACTGCCTCAGCTGAAGTCTGCGCCAATTTCTTTTGCCATCTGTGCTCAGCATGGATAAGTTGAGATTCATTCAACAAGAGAGAGAAGCAAAACTAAATGTTTTATCTGACTTGTCCCCAAGAAGCACGCCTTATCTTTGCCAGTTAGAGTCTTCACTGGAGAATAACTTGACATGGAAATATCATGCAACAAATTTTTTAAAATTTATTTTTATTTTTTTCTTTTGGCCGCACCGTGTGGCATGCGGGATCTTAGCATGCGGGATCTTAGTTCCCTGACCAGGGATCGAACCCATGTCCCCTGCATTGGGAGCACGGAGTCATAGCCACTGGACTGCCAGGGAAGTCCCAACAAATTAAAAAAAAATTTTTTTAATTTTTGGCTGCGTTGGGTCTTCGTTGCTGCGTGCAGGCTTTCTCTAGTTGCGGCAAGCGGGGGCTACTCTTCGTTGCAGTGCCCGGGCTTCTCATTGCGGTGGCTTCCCTTGTTGCAGAGCACGGGCTCTAGGTGCGCGGGCTTTAGTAGTTGTGGCACATGGGCTCAGTAGTTGTGGCTCCAGGGCTCTAGAGCGCAGGCTCAATAGTTGTGGCGCACAGACTTAGTTGCTCTACGGCATGTGGGATCTTCCCGGACCAGGGCTCGAGCCCGTGTCTCCTGCATTGGAAGGCGGATTCTTAACCACTGCACCATCAGGGAAACCCAATCTAGTTTATTTCTTAATATCAAAGCAATCATAACTTTGTGCTGCAGTGATCTGCATAAATAAAAGATAAAGTTTTTCTACTTCAATTAGAATGCTTGGTCTTTAAAAACATTCAACCTTTATGTTCACTGTGCTCCACTGTTTTATCTCTGTGGTTTGTCCAAACTAAGAAGTGAGCTGTTTCTGCTCAAGCCTGGGGCAAAGACTTGGCAGAGCCAATGAAGTGACAGCCTGAAAAAGCTCAAGCAGGGAATTCTGTGTATTGTACACGTCATCCATATAAATGGAATGTGTTTATAGTTCATATGGCAAGCAATTGGCATGAGAGCGAACACAGCTTGGGCCAACATACTGTCCTTATGTTCTAAATCAGCAATTCTTAACACCTGCCATGGGGCCTCCTCTCCTTCTGCCCCGAGCATCACTGTGTTCGGAAACCACGGTGACTGGGGGGACTGTGATCTCTCAGCTCTGTTGGAATAGACGGAAGGTTGTGAATCGTAGCTCCAAGTTGTATCCACTAGGTGTCTGATATTATTCCTAATATCAATGTGTGTATTGATGATTAGTGGTAGGTAAGTGAAGTACAAGTAAATTCCTCATTTTACCTGGCTTAGTATTTCAATCACTAGGTTATTCCCAGTCCTGAGTTTCATTTTTCAAAGAGCCTACTTGACAGATGCCAACTCATTTATCATCAGAGGTTTTTTTCAGCGTTATTGAAGTATGATTGACAAACAAGAGATATTTAAATTCAACATTTGTCCCCTGCATGAAATATAAATTTTATATGATAAATGATATATATTTTTGGAAAAAGAAACTGAGGTAACAAGAATTTGAGCCCACAGGGATTGCAAACTGTAGTCAGAAGGTCAGATTCAACTACAAACAGGTTTTGTTTGGCATTCAGAGTTTTACAAAATGTTTGAATGCCTTTAGGAGGAACTCGCATTTTCCAGTTTGTGGTGGACCTCACCATTGCCTGTATATATGTATGTATGAAATAATAATTCAAATAATTGATAACGTGTTTCTACTAGGAAGGCTCTTATTTAGGAATATGAAATTCCATATCCATATTTCATTTTCTCCTAGTTTCAAAAATGAGAGCAACAGAGTAGGGAGGTCACTGAACTCATTCTCCTGCTCCTTCCTCCTTTCCTCAGCCACGGTTTCCCCAGTTTGTGGTTGGGAAAACAAGCCACCGGTGACTCTCATCAGAACAATTGCAGAGGCTGTAGAAATTCAGAAACTATGGCAGCCTCAACACAAAAGCTTTATCTCCTGCTTCATGTTATAAAGTAGTCATTTTCTCTGTTTGGAAACCCAAGAGTGGCTTCAACCAATAGACTGTCTTGGTTTTCTTTTGTTTTGTGTTTTGGAGAATGTAGCATCTGGCATTTAAACAGTTCATAGAAATTATGGCCAATTTGTAGGCTGTAATAAGCTTCATCCTAAACAAAAAGTTTGAGTGGTAGTAGAGGAATTACTGGGACGCCTATTAAATATAAGATTTCCAGGTCCTCTGATAGAAGGTGTAGGGGGGTATGTTTTTCTAACTAGTGCTCAAGATGATTCTTTTTTTTCTTTTTATAAAATTTATTTATTTATTTTAGTTTTGGCTGTGTTGGGTCTTTGTTGCTGCACACGGGCTTTCTTTAGTTGCGGTGAACGGGGGCTACTCTTCATTGTGGTGCACAGGCTCTTCACTGCAGTGGCTTCTCTTGTTGCGGAGCACGGGCTCTAGGCGCGCAGGCTTCAGCAGTTGTGGCATGTGGGCTCAGTAGTTGTGACTCACGGGCTCTAGGGTGCATGCAAGCTCAATAGTTGGGGCGCACGGGCTTAGTTGCTTCGTGGCATGGGGGATCTTCCTTGACCAGGGCTTGAAACTGTCCCCTGCATTGGCAGGCAGATTCTTTTTTTTTTTTTTTAACATCTTTTTTGGAGTATAACTGCTTTACAATGGTGTGTTAGTTTCTGCTGTATAACAAAGTGAATCAGCTATACATATACATATATCCCCATATCCCCTCCCTCTTGTGTCTCCCTCCTACCCTCCCTATCCCACCCTCTAGGGGGACACAAAACACCGAGCTGATCTCCCTGTGCTATGCAGCTGCTTCCCAATAGCTATCTGTTTTACACTTGGTAGTGTATATATGTCCATGCTACTCTCTCACTTCGTCCCAGCTTACCCTTCCTCCTCCCCGTGTCCTCAAGTTCATTCTCTACGTCTGTGTCTTTATTCCTGTCCTGCCCTTAGCTTCTTCAGAACCATTTTTTTTAGATTCCATATACATGTGTTAGTAAACGGTATTTGTTTTTCTCTTTCTGACTTACTTCACTCTGTATGACAGACTCCAGGTCTATCCACCTCATTACAAATAACTCAGTTTCATTTCTTTTTATGGCTGAGTAATATTCCATTGTATATATGTGCCACATCTTCTTTATCCATTCATCTGTTGATGGACACTTAGGTTGCTTCCATGTCCTGGCTAGGTTGCTTACATGACTCTTTTTGAATTATGGTTTTCTCAGGGTATATGCCCAGTACTGGGATTGCTGGGTCTTATGGTAGTTCTATTTTTAGCTTTTTAAAGAACCTCCATACTGTTCCCCATAGTCACTGTATCAGTTTGCAAGAGGGTTCCCTTTTCTCCACATCCTCTCCAGCATTTATTGTTTGTAGGTTTTTTGATGATGGCCATTCTGACCGGTGTGAGGTGATATCTCATGGTAGTTTTTTTTTTTTTAAACATCTTTATTGGAGTATAATTGCTTTACAATGGTGTGTTAGTTTCTGCTTTATAACAAAGTGAATCAGTTATACATATACATATGTTCCCATATGTCTTCCCTCTTACATCTCCCTCCCTCCCACCCTCCCTATCCCACCCCTCTAGGTGGTCACAAAGCACTGAGCTGATCTCCCTGTGCTATGCGGCTGCTACCCACTAGCTCTGTATTTTACGTTTGATAGTATATATATGTCTATAACACTCTCTCACTCTGTCACAGCTTACCCTTCCCCCTCGCCATATCCTCAAGTCCATTCTCTAGTAGGTCTGTGTCTTTATTCCTGTCTTGCCCCTAGGTTCTTCATGACCTTTTTTTTTTTTCTTAGATTCCATATATATGTGTTAGCATACGGTATTTGTTTTTCTCTTTCTGACTTACTTCACTCTGTATGACAGACTCTAGGTCCATCCACCTCACTACAAATAACTCAGTTTCGTTTCTTTTTATGGCTGAGTAATATTCCATTTCAGTTTTTTAAGGAACCTCCGTACTGTTCTCCATAGTTGCTGTATCAATTTACATTCCCACCAACAGTGCAAAAGGGTTCCCTTTTCTCCATACCCTCTGCAGCATTTATTGTTCGTAGAGTTTTTGATGATGCCCATTCTGACCGGTGTGAGATGATAGCTCATTGTAGTTTTTTTTTTTTTTTTTTTTTTTTTTTTGCGGTACACGGGCCTCTCACTAGGTTTTCCTCTAAGAGTTTGATGGTATCTCGCCTTACATTTAGGTTTTTAATCCATTTTGAGTTTATCGTTGTATACAGTGCTAGGGAGTGTTCTAATTTCATTCTTTTACATGTAGCTGTCCAGTTTTCCCAGCACCACTTATTGATGAGGCTGTCTTTTCTCCATTGTATATTCTTGCCTCCTTTATCAAAAATAAGGTGTCCATATGGGCATGGGTTTCTCTCTGGGCTTCCTATCCTGTTCCATTGATCTGTATTTCTGTTTTTGTGCCAGTACCATACTGTCTTGGTTACTGTAGCTTTGTAATATGATCTGATAATCAGGGTGCCTGAATCCTCCAGCTCCGTTTTTCTTTCTCAAGATTGCTTTGGCTATTTGGGGTCTTTTGTGTTTCTATACAAATTGTGAAATTTTTCGTTCTAGTTCTGTGAAAAATGCCATTGGTAGTTTGATAAGGATTGCATTGAATCTGTAGATTACTTTGGGTAGTATAGTCATTTTCACAATGTTGGTTCTCCAATCAAGAACATGGTATATCTCTCCATCTGTTTGTATCATCTTTAATTTCTTTCATCAGTATCTTATAGTTTTCTGCCTACAGGTCTTTTGTCTCCTTAGGTAGGTTTATTCCTAGGTATTTTATTCTTTTTGTTGCAGTGGTAAATGGGAGTGTTTCCTTAATTTCTCTTTCAGATTTTTCATCATTAGTGTATAGGAATGCAAGAGATTTCTGTGCATTAATTTTGTATCCTGCTACTTTACCAGATTCACTGATTAGCTCTAGTAGTTTTCTGGTAGCATCTTTAGGATTCTCTATGTATAGTATGATGTCACCTGCAAACAGTGACAGTTTTATGTCTTTTCCAATTTGGATTCCTTTTATTTCGTTTTCCTCTCTGATTGCTGTGGCTAAAACTTCCAAAACTATGTTGAATAATAGTGGTGAGAGTGGACAACCTTGTCTTGTTCCTGGTCTTAGTGGAAATGGTTTCCAGTTTTTCACCATTGAGAACGATGCTGTCTGTGGGTTTGTCATATATGGCCTTTATTATGTTGAGGTAAGTTCCCTCTATACCTACTTGCTGGAGGGTTTTTATCATAAATGGGTGTTGAATTTTGTCAAAAGGTTTTTCTGCATGTATTGATACAATCATATGGGTTTTATCCTTCAGTTTGTTAATATGGTGTATCACATTGATTGATTTGCGTATATTGAAGAATGGCAGGCAGATTCTTTTTTTTTTTTAATCAATTATTTATTTATTTATTTATTTTTGGCTGCGTTGGGTTTTCGTTGCTGCATGCGGGCTTTCTCTAGTTGTGGCGAGTGGCGGCTACTCTTCTTTGCAGTGCACGGGCTTCTCATTGTGGTGGCTTCTCTTGTTGTAGAGCGTGGGTCCCAAGCACGTGGGCTTCAGTAGTTGTGGCACGTGGGCTCAGCAGTTGTGGCTCACAGGCCCTAGAGCGGAGGCTCAATAGTTGTGCCGCACAGGCTTAGTTGCTCTGCGGCATGTGGGATCTTCCCAGACCAGGGCTCGAACCCATGTCCCTGGCATTGGCAGGCATATTCTTAACCACTGTGCCACCAGGGAAGTCCCAGCAGGCAGATTCTTAACCACTGCGCCGCCAGGGAAGCCCAAGATGCTTCTTAAGATGTGTTGGAAACACTGGTGTTGTGGTTCAGAATGTGGGCTCTAAGTTTACAGACTGCCTTTTAATCCCAGTTCACCATTTACTAGTGAAGTGATTTGGTCATTGGTTTAACCTTCTAAACCAGCCATTTTACATTCATTCGTTCATTCATTTATTTATTGAAGTATAGTTGATTTACACTATTTCAGATGTACAGCAAGTGTTTCAGTTTTATATATATATATACACACACACACATATATATTCTTTTTCTGATTCCTTTCCTTTATAGGTTATCACAAGATATTGAATATAGTTTCCTGTGCTATACATTAGGTCCTTGTTTTTTTATGTTTTCTATATAGTATTGTGTATCTGTTAATCCCAAATTCCCAGTTTATCCCAACCCCCCTAAAGAAGCCATTTCCTTATCTCATGGGGACAGCACTACTACTTAGCTGCCTCATGCTATGATTTTCCAGATTAAGGACCACAGTGAATGGAAACTTTTTGGCACGGCTTCTGGCACGTAAACATTTGGTAAATTTTGTAAATGTCGTTCCTTCACTACCAAACAGTTCTCTTCTGTGAGCTCCTGAACTACAGCTTTCTAGCACCTTTTGGAAAGACATTTGCTTTCTACTCTTTCTAAAATAACTTCTTACAGAGAACTATATTCAATATGCTATGATAAACTGTAATGGAAAATAATATAAAAAAAGAATGTATGGGGCTTTCCTGGTAGCACAGTGGTTAAGAGTCTGCCTACCAATGCAGGGGACACTGGTTCAAGCCCTAGTCCAGGAAGATCCCACATGCCGCGGAGCAACTAAGCCCATGTGCCACAACTACAGAGCCTGCGCTCTAGAGCACACAAGCCATAACTACTGAACCCACGTGCCACAACTACTGAAGCTCACGTGCCTAGAGCCTGTGCTCTGCAACAAGAGAAGCCACCGCAGTGAGAAGCCTGCACATCTCAACGAAGAGTAGCCCCCACTCGCCACAACTAGAGAAAGCCCGCACACAGCAACGAAGCCCCAACGCAGCCAAAAATAAATAAATAAAATGAGAATGTACGTATATGTATAACTGAATCACTTTGCTGTACAGCAGGAGCGAACAACATTGTAAATCAACTATACTTGGATTTTTAAAAATGAAGAAAGCTTAAAAAAAACTTCTTACAAAAGTAATACATGTCCTCTGGAGAAAATTTGAAAAAGCAAAAGGAAGAAAACTATAAATTACTCGTACTCCATAATTTCATGAATTTACTTCCAGTCTTTGTAGACAAATGTTATAATGTGATTAATACATAACTAGTAATTTTCTTTTGTAAAGTACTTAATTGTCCTTGACTTGCTTATTTTGCTATTTACCTTTTTGATTGGTTAGTTTTTGTTTGTTCTTATAGATAGCATTTAGAGTCTTGTTTATTGTTTTTGTATTGTTTGATTGTTTATGATTTTTTTCTTAACCCCCAAATTTTGTATGCAATAGTAAAAACTCGAGATAGTCCAGAGACCTACAGCCATTTTTGTTTCCAGCCTCCTTTCTTTTCTGTTATTACCTATGTGCCTCTGCTGTGTTGAGCTTTTTATGAACTCTGAGTTAAGCTAGTCTTGGAATTTATATTTTGAACAGAGACATTGCTGCTTTGCTTAGTTTCTTACAGTGTGGCTGTTTACCAGGCCGTGTTCTTTATGCTGAACACTCATCCAAGTTGTTTTAGAAATCACAGGACCAGTTATAACCCCCTTGCAGTTTTTGGTTTACAGCTTTAGTTGTTTCACTAAAGCAGGACATTGTAGGATGCTTCTGTGGCTGTTGATTTTTCTCCATGAAGCCATTAAGAGTTGGAAATGCTTTGGAGTTAAAATTTTAAGTTTTCCCAAGAGTGAAAGTTCTACATAAATGGAAATCAAAATTTATTACAGAAATTTAAGTGATCTGAAATTGCCTCAGGAATTCTTTGGAGAGATACTTAGGATTCACATTCAGCCCTATTCAAATCCCATTCCATTGTCCCCCTGCCATAATTGGCCTCCTCCAGGCATGTTCATCTCAGCTCTTAGCTTGTTTGCTCACGGAGCCTGAAGATGCTACCTTTAGAAGATGTGTAGTATTGTTTTTTTTTTAAATCAATGTTGTTATATGCATGTTTTTTTTCTTAACATCTTTATTGGAGTATAATTGCTTTACAATGGTGTGTTAGTTTCTGCTTTATAACAGAGTGAATCAGCTATACATATACATATATCCCCATATCTCCTCCCTCTTGCGTCTCCCTCCCACCCTCCCTATCCCACCCCTCTAGGTGGACACAAAGCACCGAGCTGATATCCCTGTGCTATGCGGCTGCTTCCTACTAGCTATCTATTTTGCATTTGGTAGCATACATATGTCCATATATGCATGCTTTTGCAACTTGTTTTTTTCTGCTCTGTGTATCTTAGAGCTTAATTCATGTATGTGTGTGTGTATGAATTATATATGTGAATGTGAACTATATTGAGTTATATATAATTGTATATGAACTGTGTATATATGAATATATGGATTATATATAATTACATTTTATATAATTCATTATGAATTATATATAATTATGTTTTATATATACATATTGCTTATTTATTTATATGAATTGCTCAGCTTTGTTCTTTCAAACTTCCTCACAGATTATTTAGCCTTTCTCCTGTTGATAGACATTTTAGTTTGATTCCAGTTTTTCTCCAGTATAATGTTCAATGTCTTTGTACCTCCAAATATTTCTGAATCCTCACAGTGCTTATCAGTACTTTGTACATCGGAAACCACATCAGAAATAAAGTTTGTTGAAGTGAATTTGAAGAATGTGGATTTATTTATTTATTTATAAATAGAATTCAGTAGTATTTGTCAAAGTAACAGTATTATCAAAAATTTGAAGTATAGTTTTGAATGTCAGTATCACTAGCTACCTATATGCTCTAGGACATCATTCTAGTTGAACCCATTTACAACAAATCTATGTAACAAAAAAATATATATTTTTTTTTAAATTTTATTTATTTATTTATTTTTGGCTGCATTGGGTCTTCATTGCTGCACGAGGGCTTTTCTCTAGTTGGGGCAAGTGGGGGCTACTTTTCGTTGTGGTGCACGGGCTTTTCATTGCGGTGGCTTCTCGTTGCAGAGCACAGGCCCTAGGCACATGGGCTTCAGTAGTTGTGGCATGCAGGCTCAGTAGTTGTGGCACACGGGCTTAGTTGCTCCATGGCATGTGGGATCTTCCTGGACCAGGGCTCGAACCCATGTCCCCTGCATTGGCAGGCGGATTCTTAACCATTGCGCCGCCAGGGAAGCCCAACAAAAATATTTTTAAACCTAGTTGGTGGTAATTTATTTTCTGTTAAATTTGGTCCAGCACATTTTCCGTGAAATAAAAAAAAAAAATTGAATGTTTTTGGAAGTGATTTTGTCTATAGTTTTAAGAGTTTTAGTGAAATTCGAAAATTACAGTTATATGATTTTGAAGAAAAAGAAGGAACCTCATTTTTCATTTTATCAGTAACCCCTGGGTAGCATAGAATGTTGTAAGTTAAATACACATTGCATTCATGTGGTAAATTGTAGTGTTTTTGAAATAAATTCCAAGATGTAAATTTTTAATGCTTCATTTTGTTGTCTGTTTCATTGCTTACTAGAGAAAGAATTTCTCTGGTAAAAAATCATGTTGGAAAGAAAAATTGAACTTTAGATATTTTTTGATGTTTCAGGACATAAGTATAACATGGTAATAACTTGGTGTATGTGGCTTTGGCAGCAAAAATTAGTCAATCCAAAACTTCACAGAAGCAACTTCTGGCTGTTAAAATCCATAATGCGATAGGTCTTTTTCATGTGTTCCTCCTTTATCATATCTAGGCAAGGACGTTATAACTCAGAAGTGATAATAAAAGTTGCATTAAGAGGGGGAATTTTATGTATTTTGCTGTCATAATTTATAAAACTCTTAGAAATTTGAAGCTGTAGGTTCCAGATAAAGGCCATAAAAAGTGGATTTTTTTCTTAGGTTTTTCTGATCATGGGACAGGACCAATAGCTCAGCAATGAATCATCCATATTTTAGATATCAAAAGTGAAGCTATAGATTTTGAGCCGATTTAGGTTTTCTAATGTTCAGATGAGAGGAAAGTGGACGAGCAAAACTTTGGGGTTGATAGCCCTATGTAATTATTTTGGAAGAGCAATGTTTGACATGTGTTAAATTCTCCAGAAAGTTGCCTTTAGACGTAAATCTTTTTTAGCCACGAGTTTCTGGATTTGTCCCTGATTTGCTAAGATAGGAGTTGCATATCTAATATGTAATCTAATGTGATTAAGTATCTAATATAGTTAAGCTTTGTGTTACCTTCTTTTTTTTAATGATTTTTTTTAAAATTTTAATTTACTTTTGGCTGATTTGGGTCTTCGTTGCTGTGCGTGGGCTTTCTCTAGTTGCGGCGAGCGGGAGCTACTCTTCGTTGCGGTGCGCGGGCTTCTCATTGCGGTGGCTTCTCTTGTTGCGGAGCACGGGCTCTAGGCGCGCAGGCTTCAGTAGTTGTGGCTCACGGGCTCTAGAGAGCAGGCTCAGTAGTTGTGGCTCACGGGCTTAGTTGCTCCGCGGCATGTGGGATCTTCCCCGATTAGGGCTGGAACCCGTGTCCCCTGCATCGGCAGGAGGATTCTCAACCACTGCGCCACCAAGGAAGCCCTGTTACCTTATTTTTTAGTGGTTTATCCTTATACTCCTTGCTCCCTGCCGCCAACAGCATATTAAGTCTTAGCTACAAAAGGTACATTTAATTTTAGCTAGCTGGTTAGTTTTACTGAACATTTGTTCTTTGCAGACTGAGGGAGACAGATGGATTTGAATTCTAAAGTGGAGTCTTGATTTAGTAGAAGAAATAGCCAGTAAAGTGATAGACGAGGTTTCCAGGCAGTTTTAATTAGTCAGGCGCAGCTGTGAGCAGGAATTGATGAGAAGGGCAAGATTTCGTGGTATAAAAGATGCAGCATTTCTCGTGTTTCTTAGAGGTATTTAGGGGTCAGCCATGGTCATCGGTGATTTTTACTGAGTAGTCGTTTGGTGCCTATTCATGTTCTTGCCTACCCCAGCCAAACAATTACAGGCTACAGGTTTAAAATTAACGTCTCTGATTTTATAATCAAAGTATGGATGACACTGATATCAGCTTCTTTGTTCATGTTGACTAAAGAAGTCATTGGAAGTACTGATCTAGGAGTGTGTTTGCAAACGATGTCTTATTGTGTCTATTGCTTTCTGTTGTTTGTTTTGTTGGGCATGTATGTGCACTGTCAGGTAGCATCTTTAGTCATTTGCTCATTCAGTAAATATTTTTTGAGCACCTGTCATGTACCAGGTTCTCTGGTGTTTGGGATACACTAGGGAACAAAACAGACAAAGTTGTAAGCCATAATGAGAGAGTTTGAAATAAATTTGAAAAAGATATTTTTCAACTAATATTAACTAATGTTATTGAGTGCTTACTACATGCCAGGTGCTGTGCTCTGTGCCTTATTTCAGGAGAAAGAATTCAAAACATGCTGAGATTTTAGTGCAGAAGATAAAGAGATGAATGAATCTAAGTGTGCACCCTTGAGAAGTTTACAATCTATCAGAATCCCTCTGGTAACGATAATTATCTGTAGAACTTGTATTTTAATTGAGCTTATGATTAGAATCCCTCCTGTGCACAATTCTGAGGATTGACAAATTTTGCAAACCGGGACTTCCTATGTCCCTGATGGGAGGTTGTTCGTCACACTCAATGTCAGGTGGCGGTAGTTAGTTAGGCTTATTGCATGCATTCAATCAAATGGTTACTATAGAGCAGTATTTTTTCACCCTCAGCTAGGTGATGCTCTGCTGCGGGGGCTTCCCTGTACGTTGCAGGATGTCCGTCCCTGGCCTCTACCCACTAGATGCCAGTAACACCTCTGTACTTGTAACAACCCAAAATATTTCCCGGCATTGCCACACATCCCCTGGGAGGCATCAAGAGTCTCTGTCTCCCTAGACAGTCAGCACCTCCTCCAGGAGGCAGAGCCAACTGCAGCATCACCCAAAGCTTAGCTTGTGCCACCCGCTCACACTCTTCCTACAAATGGGAAGTGCTTGGGCTATTCACACCTGATACTGGGAGTACTCTGGTTAGACAGTGACCATGTTTCTAGAGAAACCACTAAGTGCTTGTCAGCGGTGGGGATAATGATCTTGGTCTGCTTTTCAGAGCTAGAATAAACAATGGGAATTACAACATTTTCATTATTAAATATATCATGAATTCAAATGGTATATATGGAAGGTATGTATTTTTGGGTAGAACTTTTGAATATATAAATTAAACTAAATTAAAAAAATATATTCTGTTATTCCACCACCCAGTTAAGAAATGGGTCCTCACCAATCCCTTTAAAGACCCCTGCATGCTCCACCATTCAACCCTCCCTCTCTCCCACATAGGATACCACTATCTTGAATTCTGTGTTTGTTTTTCTTTTGCTTTTCTGTATTGTTTTATAGTATACACACAACTCTAAACATTACAGAGCTCAGTTTTGTGTGTTTTAAGACCTTATTTTATAAATGTAGTATGCCATATGTAATTTTTGTGACTTGCTTTATTTTCTGCTCCACATGTGTTATATGATTCTTCCATGCTGATGTGTGTAGCTATACTTCTGTTTTCACTGCTGTGTAATTATATGAATACATCACAGTGTATCCATTTTGTTGATGAATATTTGAGTTGTTTCCAGTTGTGTTTTTTTTGTTATTGTAAACAATGTTGCTGTAAATATTCTTGTACTTGTCATCTGGTGTTAATGTGCAAGCGTTTCTGTAGGGAATTACCCAGGAGTGGATTGTTGTATTGTAGGCTATATGCATGGAGCAGGCTGAAGGATGGCCCCTAAAGATAACAGGTCCTAATACCTGGAACCTATAAATGTTACCTTATGTGGAAAGAGGATCTTTGCAGGTGTGATTAAGTTAAGGATCTTGAGCTGGGGAGATGATCCTAGATTATCAGGTGGGCCCTAAATGCAGTCACAAGTGTCCTTAATAGAGGAGAGGCCAACGGAAATTACACCGAGTATAAGAGGAGAAGGCCCTGTGATCACAGAGGCAGAGATTGAAGTGATGTAGCCACAGCCCAGGATGCCAGCAGCCACCAAAAGTTGGAAGAGCCGAGAAACAAACTCTTTCCTAGAGCCTCTGGAGAGAGTGCAGCCCTGCCAGCAACACCTGGAATTTGGCCCAGTGATACTGATTTTGGACTTCTGGCCTCCAGAACTGTGAGAAAATAAATATCTGTTGTTTTAAGCCACTAAGTATGGTGATTTGTTATAGCCGCGACCAGGAGCTAAAACAATTCTTTTTTTTTATTATTTTTTTTCATTTTCATTTTAACTGGAAAATACCAATTGTTTTCTAACGTGTCTGTACTAATTTATGTTTCCACCAGAAGTGTCTAAGAATTACTATTGTTTCACATTCTTCTCAGTAGTTTGATACTTTTGCATTTTACCAGGAGATTTTTCTAAGCAATTTTATAAAATTTAGTACAAACTTTAAAAAATTTAGTTCAGAATGCAAAAACAAACAAAAAACTACACAAATAAGAAAGTAAAAACGTTGATATTGAATACTGTAGTAATGTAGAGAAGGGGTTTGGTTAAATTAATACATATGCTACAGATACTGTGTTATACATGTTATTTCTCTTGCCTCGTCTTCTAACCACTAAACTTAATATTTTCTGCACACATTCTTCCTTCTCGTGAAAATAATCCAGTGATTTTTTGGTACTCATTACATGAATTGGCATGCTTTTTAGGTTTCTGTTTGGTTTGTGTCTGTTTTTACTCTATCCCATGTTAAAGCTTTTTGGCTAAACATAAGTTGGTAAAATAGTATTTTTGGGGGGGAGGCAATAACTATAACCTAGCTGCTCAGGAAGATAGTATATTTGTGCATGTATTTTGAGGGAACAATGTTTAGTCATCAATCCCAGAAAATGTTATCATGCCCTTGTCTCATGAAGTATATTGTTTGATGATAAACATATTGCACATACTAACAATAATTATACTTTAGGGATGAATTGCATTTGGCACTTTAAAAAGTAATTTTAAAATGTATATCCTCATTTGATTAATTTGTTCTTTTGTTGTGTTCCTTAAGGGTAAGCATTTAAGCGAATATATTTACTTAGGAAACTAGATTAATCATAGTTATTTTTACACAATTTTGAGAGTCTATTAGCAAAATTAAGTTTTTATTAAAGTTTCTATTAGCAAAGTGGCAAATTGAGGTGATTTAGCTAGTCTTTTTAAAGACTGCTCACTTTAATAGAATCCTAGCATTGGAAGAAGAAATCCTTGTGTGTCATTTACATTACAAGAACTATAGTAAAGAGCCATCCAGTTTCTTCTTGATTGTGACCAGTGAAGGGGCTCTTAGAATCTCTTAAGCTTTTGGTTTTGACAAGCATTTTTTTAAAAAACACTTTTCTTATAAAAATTTGGAAAATTGCCTCAAAATATTAAAGTAGACGGAATTGCATAATGAACCCTTATGTACCCATTACCAACTTTGATAATTTTCAACTCATGGCTGGTCTTGTTTCACCTATGCTGCCACCTACTTCTCTTTCCCATATTTTTCCCATATTATTTTAAAGTAAATCCATGACATCCTATCACTTTATCCATAAGTATTTCGAGATGTATCTAAAAGATGAGGACTCCTTTAAAAGAACATAATCACATATTTCATACCTTTAAAAATTAACAGTATTTCTTTAATATAATTAAATATGCAGTCAGCATTCACATTTCCAATTGTGATTGTGCTAATATTTTTAAAAGGTTGTTTGGATGAGGTTATAAATAAGATATAATGGTTTTTTGTTTTTTGTTTTTTTTTGCGGTACGCGGGCCCCCCACTGTTGTGGCCTCTCCCGTTGTGGAGCACAGGCTCTGGACGCGCAAGCTCAGCGGCCACGGCTCACGGGCCCAGCCACTACGCGGCATGTGGGATCCTCCCGGACCGGGGCACGAATCCGTGTCCCCTGCATCGGCAGGCGGACTCTCAACCACTGCGCCACCAGGGAAGCCGCAGGATATAATGTATTTTAAACTACATATTACTTCTCTTCTCTTTTTTTTTTTTTCCTCTGCCTTGCAATTTATTTGTTGAAGAAAGTTGGTTCTTTGTCCTGTTGAGTTTCCTATGGTCTAGATTATGCTTATTGTACCCCCTTGGTATAGTTTAACATCTTTTTTCTGTCCTCTGTATTTCCCGTAAATTCACATTTGGATCTCACTTCTAGACCACGGTTCCATCAGGTTTAAGTTTGATTTTGTTTTTCCTTTATTTTTTGGCAAGATTGCTTTACGGGTGGTGGTGTATATTTTCATCATTAGGCTCATAATGTCAGCTTATTTTTGTGTGATGTTTGCAGCTGCTAAAGCTCAATACCTAGATCTAGTACACTGAGATTGCAGAATGGTGATAGCCTGTCATTCCTTCATTTATTAGCTGGAATTCTTCTATACAGAGAAGTTTTCTTTTATCAACTGTTTGCTTACCTCGGTGGACAGGTTATATAAGAAAGGCAGGGTAAATGATTGACTCTTTCCCTGTATTAACCAGTTTACCAAAAATAGAGTTGGTTTGCCAACATCCTCCAATGGTGGGGTTTTTAAAAAATATTATAAATTTGTGGATTTAAATGTATTTGATGTGTTTCTGTCCATTGAACTTACTGTCCTTACTGGCTTGGCAAAATTATTGTTTCTTAAAATGGACTGTCCTTTTTCCAAAGAAGATATGTGAATGACCTTATGAAAAACTGAAAAGCTTATGAAAAGATGCTCAACATCATTAGCCTTCAGGGAAATGCAAATCAAAACCACATGAGTTACCACTTCAAGCCCCCTTGGATGGCTCTAATCAAAAGACAGATAATAACAAGTGTTAGCAATAATGTGGAGAAATTGAAATCTTTATACATTACTGGTGGGAATGTAACATGGTGCAGCCACTTTGGAAAACAGTTTAACAGTTCCTCCAAAAGGTAAACAGAGTTACCATATTATTTGGCAGTTTCACTCTTATGTTTTCATCCCTCTTGGTTATAAAGCTATGTCCATACAAAAACTTGTACTTGAATATTCATAGCAGCATTATTCATAATTGCCAAAAAATGGAAAGAACTTGTGTCCATCAACTGATGAATGGATAAATAAGATATGGTATATTCATTAAATGGAATACAATTCAGCAATAAAAAGGAGCGAAGTACTGATACATACTACAACATGGATGAATTTTGAACAGTATGCTAAGTGAAAGAGGGCAGTCACAAAATACCCCTCAGAGTACGATTCCATTTCTATTAAATGTAAAGAAAATAGGTAAATCTATAGTAACAGTAGATTAGTGATTGCCTAGGGCTGAAGGATTTGGGGGGACATGGGGAGTGACTGCCAATGGGTACAGAGTTTCTTTTGGAGGTGATGCAAATGTTCTAAAATTGTGGTAATGAATGCACAACTGTCAATACGCTAAAAGCCATTGGATTGTATAATTTAAGTGGATGAATTTTATGGTATGTGAATTGCATTAAAATAAGCCTTTTTATAAAGATCATTATATTAAAAAAAAAAAGTACTACCCAGAGTCATCCAGAGAGCCTGCTTTAGATGCAGATTCCAGGGTAATCCTAGACCTTTTGAAACAGTGTTTATAATTGGATCCCAAGAATCTTTTTTAAAGAGTAAATACATCCAGGAATTCTGTTTGAATTATTATCAAGTTGTTTGTTAGGCTGTGCATCCCAGTAACTTCCTGTTTCTGCCTCTCCTGGAGCAATAAGGGAGGAGAGTAAGTCTTCCTCTTCCACATGACAGCCCTTGAAACTTATGAAGGCAGCTCCCCCTTCCAACCTACCTTTGTAGGCCAGGCAACCCTAGTTCCTTACCATTTCTCATGTGACGTGATTGTCAGATTAGTCACATCACCTCTTCTGGACACACAGTCTGGTAAAGATCTTTTAAAATGAGGTACTTTGAACAGGATTTTCCAGTTATAGTTTGACCATTGCAGAATATAAGTGGGATTATTACCTCCCTTGCTTCTGACACTGAAATTCTACTAATGTATTAAGATATATTAACATTTTTAAAAATGGTGGTGGCTCAAATGAAGCATATGTTTAATTCAAACCTCCTTTACCCCACCCTCAACACTCCCAGGTTTTATCTAGTCGGGTCTTCCTTATAGGTTTATCTGGAAAAGTTCCCTTTCTTGGTGGTGACCTGGTCCAAAATAAGGAAGCATCTTTAATGTCCTAACAATTATTTAGCAGTTTCAAGTTTTTCAGAGCACTCCCTATACATTATTTCCTTTGATCTTAACAGTGTAAACCCGTCATTTTATAGATGTAGAAACACAGACTGAGAGAATTTAAGTAAAATGCCTAAGGGGAGAGTTATTTGCAGAGGCTGGGCTAGAACCTAGTTTCCTTAACTCAGTGGTTTGTAATCTTGGCTGCACATCGCATTCACCTGTGGAGTTAAAAAAAAAAACAAAAACGAAAACTAGTTTCCATCCCTAGATATTTTGAGTTAATCGGGCTGGGGTGGGACCTATTTGGTATTATTTAAAAGCCCTCAAGGCAGTTCTAATGTTTAGCCAGGGTTGAGCAACTGCCCTAACTCATATCCTCATGTTCCCTCCCTGTCACATATATTTTCTTCATCTAATTGAAATAGTCTTACGTGGAAGAGGAAGAATTATTTTCCATTGCTCCAGAAGACAGAATCACAATTAGTCCAAGTGAGAGAAGGTTACTCAGATGTACAGTGGGGACCAGATGTACATCTTAAGGGAATTATTCTTGGAATTTATGTATCTTCTCATTCATTAATTTATCAAACTTTTATGTGCCAGACACTGTGCTAAGCCCTGAGGGTACAAATATGAATAAGACATGGTTTCCCCCTGTCAGAGCTCACAAGTTGAAAGGGGGGACAGATTTAAATAACATAGTAGAGTGCAGTATGTGTTACACATATTGGGAGCTCTATAATTTCCTTTGTTATATTTTTGTATTTGTAAATTGTCAACAGTGATTTTCTTATTAAGATATATTTATGCAAAGCATTTGGTGACTATGTCACAATGATAGTCTTTACATTAAGTATGTAATTCAAGCAATAACAGGTGAAGTTAGTCTTTGCATAGATGTCTTTTTTCTTTAAATACTCCTAATGATAAAATTTATACTGTTGAAACCATTTTGAGAGTTCATTTCTACATCTTTCTCCGAATTTTATTTTGTTGATTACTGAGCATAGGAAGATGATCTGTATTGGCTTTGTCAAGATTTTGTGTTGGTGAAAAAAATGATTTTGTAACAGAGAAAGTTTTAGATTTGGACTCTATGCCTCAGATCAGCTTTGAAGAGCCACTCTATATACCACTCACTACATTTCCTTTATGGACATCATTTATTAAAAACAAATCATTGATACATTTTCTATTGAAATACCAGATACATTTATCCTTAGAGTTTGTATCTGACCCTCTGGTACAGGTATCTGACCCTCAGATAGAGGTATATCCTGGACAATACGGGAACACCAAAAAGTTATTCTGGGGAGGTGAAGAGGGAGGAAGAAAAGAGGGAGGAAATCAGAGTTTTTCAAAGTTGGCGGTGGAGCAGAGCTGGGTTCTGAATGATAGGCAGGATTTAGACTGAGTGGTATGGACATTCAGGCCACATCAGGGAGATGGAAAAATGGGACGCTGATCATGGAACATGACAAAAGATGAAAACTGGGCAGGGACAGGACAAGATGGAACTTTTATGAAAAAGAATCTGAACAGTGATTTCTTATATGTGGGAGTCCTCGGAGTCCTAACAATCCTGCTCTCGAAAGCAGTTGGACAGAGATCTAGGAAAAATCACCATGTGCTGGAGAAAGCTTTATAGGGCTGAGCCGAAGCTAATTAGTCTGGTGACAAGTCAGGGTCCATTCCTAGTTTTGACACCAAGCTAGGGGCTAAAACTCGTGAATTAAAGTAAAGTGTGAAATTTAATTGTGGTTATCAGTTAAGACCCTTAAAGGCCCTTTTATTTTATTTATTTATTTATTTATTTATTTATTTATTTATTTATTTATTTATTTATTTAGCGGTACGCGGGCCTCTCACTGCTGTGGCCTCTCTCGTTGCGGAGCACAGGCTCCGGACGCGCAGGCTCAGCGGCCATGGCTTACGGGCCCAGCCGCTCCGCGGCATGTGGGATCTTCCCGGACCAGGGCACGAACCTGTGTCCCCTGCATCGGCAGGTGGACTCTCAACCACTGCGCCACCAGGGAAGCCCTATTTTATTTTTTTAAACATTTTTATTTTGGGCTGCGTTGTGTCTTCGTTGCTGCGCTCGGGCTTTCTCTAGTTGTGGCGAGTGGGGGCTACTCTTCGTTGTGGTGCGCGGGTTTCTCATTGCGGTGGCTTCTCTTGTTGCGGGGCACGAGCTGTAGGCACGTGGGCTTCAGTAGTTGTGGCTTGCGGGCTCTGGAGCGCACGCTCAACAGTTGTGGTGCCCATGCGTAGTTGCTCCCCAGCATGTGGGATCTTCCCTGACCAGGGCTCGAACCCATGTCCCCGGCATTGGCAGGTGGATTCTTAACCATTGCGCCACCAGTGAAGTCCAAGACCCTTTAAAAAAAAATAGGTGATGTTGAGAGTTTGAACACGTATTTCCACGATTGGATAAGGTCATGCAGCTTCAGGGTCTAATTTAATTGATAAGGGATCCTCACTTGATTTAGGCTTTCGTTTTAGAATTCCATCCTTCTATTCGTGATTCATTTACTTGGTTCACATAAAATCTTTCTGATCTTTGAGTTGCCATATGCAATTCAATTTGGCCATGATTGCCATCTTCATAATGTAAAAATGGTAGGAAAATCTGTAGAAGGGTTTAAAAACTCACTCTAACGTTTGAGAGGGTTTCAGTATTCTATAGACTCTACTGAAAAGTTTTGTCCTGGGCTTGTGAGTCTGGTCAGTTGATCTGCTTTGGAATAATCCAGGTATAAATTCCTTTTATGCTGACAGGTTCATATAATGAATTGAATCAGTTAATGTACCATACTAGGGAGTACAGCAATTTATTTGGAGCTTGAGTGATACTGAGTTTTAAATATCATTGCTTTTTGGAGAGTGAAACGTTTTATTGTTCACTGATAGTTACCAGCATCTGTGGTGGTCTCTCCCATCCCACCACCAGTCCTTCAGTGAGAGAAACTGCTGCCAAAGTTCAATAGATGGGACTAGTGAATTGATTTAAGGAAAGTACTTCCTATGGTACTTGTGATTGTTCTTTGTCAGATATGTCCCCCAAATGTTGATTATGTCAATTGTGTCACTATTTGTTTGACTAGCAGTTATTTAAAGGTAGTGTTTGCTTCTGTAAAATACCAGCTCTAGTTAAGACTGCTTTTCTTCAATATAAACTATTCCACTTGTCATCACTATTTCTTTTTTTTTTTTTAACAGAGAAAAAAAACCCTCATGTTTCTATTACCACAAATACCAATGACATTTCAAAATTGAATAAGCATGTTTTACATAGTCCTTTTTATGGGGCATACACAGTTTTTAATACTCCTTTTTATTGTGTAGTTTTAATTATTTTTTATTTATTGCATAATATTCCATTGTGATATGTTATAATTTAATTGAACACTTCTGAATATTGAGATTGCTTCCACTTTTTCCACTATAATAAGACTGCAGTGAAAATCTCTGTGCATTTTTATTTCTGGAATGTTTCTTTAGGATAAATTCTTAAAAATGGGATTACTTTCTATTTCTTTCAGAGGTAGGAGACAATATATCTTTTAGTGTCTATTTTGATCCTTTTAGAGAATTACATCTCTGCTATTCTGAAGAGCAAAGTAGATGGAAATTGAGATTAACATTTAGGGGAATATGGTAGTTCATTCCCTAATCTTGATTTTTCTACTAATTACTAGTCTAGTTAATTTCCTTATGTGTTTATACAGTATTCTCTATTACTTGAAAAGCCTCTATATGCTTATTCTCCCTACTATATTTACTTGAAATGCATGTTGGCGTTTTACATTTCTCATCATGGCTGACAGGTATATGTTCTGTGTTTTTCCAAATGAAAAAAAAATTGGCTAAAATATGGTCTTCTATACTTCTTTTTTTAAAAAATATTTATTTATTTATTATTTATTTGGTTGCATCAGGTCTTAGTTGCAGCAGGCGGGTTCCTTAGTTGTGGCACATGGGCTCCTTAGTTGCAGCTTGCAAGCTTCTTATTTGCGTCTCGCTGGCTTCTTAGTTGCAGCATGTGGGCTCCTTAGTTGTGGCATGCATGTGGGATCTAGTTCGCTGACCAGGGATCAAACCGGGGCCCCCTGCATTGGGAGCACGGAGTCTTAACCACTGCACCACCGGGCAAGTCCCGATCTTCTGTACTTCTTATGTCAAATATCGGAGTCTTGTTCAAAGCCAGATTTGGCTGGCAAAGAATATTTTGCCTACCTTCTCTTAGCTTTCCAGATGATTGTGTTTAGCTTAAAAACTTGTGTGTCATGTATGATAAAATTATATTAAGGCGGGCTTCCCTGGTGGCGCAGTGGTTGAGAGTCCGCCTGCCGATGCAGGGGACACGGGTTCGTGCCCCGGTCCGGGAAGATCCCACATGCCGCGGAGCGGCTGGGCCCGTGAGCCATGGCAGCTGAGCCTGCGCGTCCGGAACCTGTGCTCCGCAACGGGAGAGCCCACAACAGTGAGAGGCCCACGTACCGGGAAGAAAAAAAAAAAAAATTATATTAAGGCTATGAATTGCTTTGAGTGTCGTTCCCTTAATTGGGGTGACTTCAGCATTATCACCAAAGTACAGTTAGTAAACCTGTCTTCTGATTAAGGGTGACAGGGATCTTCCCTTTTCCTTAAATAGCATTTTTCCTTTTTAAAGAAAAAGTATTAATTTTGTAATGACATTACAGTCTTTTATCTTGGTCAAGAGTCATTACTAAGAGCAGTGGTTTTATATGAGGATCTGAGACAAATTATTTAATATTCATAAGTACCAGAATAGATCCTCCATAGCTGACTTACTAAAACCCAAAGGTATGATATTTTTATAAAATGATTTTAGGCCATGACCTTCAAACTTTAGAATTCTTAAAAACAGCATGTCAGACAGTTCTTAGTTTTCATAAGGCCATTGAAATGGATAATGCTGAGTAATCTAATGGATTTTTGAAAGCATAGTGTGCTTTAGATACTGTTAAATCAATAAACATAACAGTCACTTAAGCGTGTATATTATATAATATTTGGTTAATTATATTATAACTCAAATCCTTTCAGAATATTTGTCTTTCAAGTGGAATGCCAAAAATATAACTGAAGTGCTTGTAAAAATAGAACCATCAGAAAAATACAGAAGTATAGTATATATTTTTTCAGATAATCTTAATATTTGGAGTTAGCTACAGATTCTGTCATATACATCATTTTATGAACCATGAAGTATCGTATTTCAGAAGCATTTATGTTTGAAATTGGTAATAAAACTAAATATCTGAGTTTAACGTTACTGAATTGTTCTTTGATTCTTGTGTCCAATAAAAGCCTGTATTTAATTTTTTAGTAGTTGCTTCATATAACATAAGTCGCCGCTCAGTGTAGCATAAGTAAAAATGTATTTGGAGCATATATGTATTTATTTAATTAATTAATTTTAAAATAATTTTAAAAATTAATTAATTAATTTATCTTTGGCTGAGTTGGGTCTTCGTTGCTGCGCGTGGGCTTTCTCTAGTTGTGGAGCGGGGGCTACTCTTCATTTCGGTGCACGGGCTTCTCATTGCTGTGGCTTCTCTTGTTGCAGAGCACAGGCTCTAGGTGCAAGGGCTTCAGTAGTTGTGGCACGCGGGCTCTAGAGCACAGGCTCAGTAGTTGTGGCACATGGGCTTAGTTGCTCTGCGGCATGTGGGATCTTCCCGGACCAGGGCTCGAACCTGTACCCCCTGCATTGGCAGGCAGATTCTTAACCACTGCTCCACCAGGGAAGTCCACATATGTATTTTATATCAAAGAGTTGTATTGGGTACAGATCACAAAATCAATATTGAAAAGCATTTTAAAAAATGCAACAAAATTTATTTGTTTAGATCGTCATAACTTGAGATGATCAAGTTTAAAATTTTGTCATTTTTCACTACATTAAAAGTATCTCAGTCTTTGGTTGTTGATCGTAATGGTGGAAGCTGGTTACTGACTGTTTTGGGGAGCGATCTTAAAAAAAAAAAAAGGTAATCTAGCTTCCTTAGATACGATTACTTCAGGGTAGATGGTTGCCCTTGAAATGCGATCTTTTTAAAGGAATTTGGAGTTATTTTATCTGCTGTCATGCGAAAAATAATCAGAAGGGTAATTTGTGTTTGATGAATCGAGACAAAAGGATAGGGAAATACAATTTGTATGACTTGATGATAAAGGACATTTAATCAATCATTATTTGATTCTGTTGTATTAAATACTAAATAAAAATGTCCCTAGTTCTTATTTTTAATAATATGATTTGCAATATCACTTTACCCAATGATACCTAGTTGAATACAACCATAGCCTGATTACAACTGTTTTAAATTTTATTTTAAAATTATCATATGGTAGAATTGACCTTTTTTGGGGGGGTGGGTGTGCAGTTCCATGAATCTTAACACATGTATAGATTGATGTAACCACCAGCACAATCAGGATATAGAACAGTTCGTTTGCCTCCCCAAACTCCCTCATACTATCCCTATATAGTCACACCCTGCTTGTACCCCAACCTCTGGCAACCACTGATCTGTTCTCTATCACTATACATTTTTTTTTCAAGAAAGTCATATAAATAGAATAATGCAGATGGAACCTTTTGAAATTGACTTCTTTCACTCAACAAAATGCCATTGAGATTCACTGAGGTTGTGGATATCAGTAGGTCATTTCTTTTTATTGCTTCGTTGTTGGTTGAAATTTTATGGCATTTGGAAATTATTTCTGATCTGACAGACTAGAACTGAAGTTTGAATTGGTTACTTTTTAAAACAATGAATATTTTTTCAAATCAGTTAAATGAGATACATACGTAGTTAATTTTTTGAATTGGAATTTGTTCTCAAACTGAACATTTTTTCAGTTCAGTTTAGTGACTTGCATGTATAGCTAAGCTAGGCAGTTACAGGGTTTACATTTCTCTGGAAGTTCTTGTTGTTTTATTGGGCTAACAGTTTTAAGGGCAAAATTTGAGATTAAAAAAATGTATTTTGCAGGTTTATGAGAGAAATAAAGTGACCTATGACCCTTTAAAATGTCAGTGCCAATGACTTGACAGAATTTTCTTTGCTTTTATTCCAAGCCTCTCCCCATCCTGACTTTCTGGTCTACTGAGAACCAGACACCTCTGGCGCCTGATAATCTGTTTTAATGTGCTTGTTCCAAGAGTGGCCTCTTATTTGTTGGTTACAACAGTCTGTTCATTTTAACTTAGTCACACTTATATGCGTAAATTATTTGCATCATAATTTTAGTTTGATTCTTTATCTTCATAGCTGTTTCCTTTCCTAGTTGATTGAGGATTTAATGGTTTTATTATTTCCCCAGCTGCTGAAAATCTCAAGGAGGTCTCCTGATAATTGTATGTTTTTGGTGAGAAAATAGGGGTGGATCCATTATCAGTGTGAACTGGATAAATCTATACCATGTCACCAATTGAAATAATGGATTAACAGTAGTAAGAATGGAGTGTTCTTCAAAATCAAAGAATAATAAACAATCATTTATTAGTTGGTATATTAGATCTTGAAGATGAAACTTGTTCTGTTTTCACTGACAACCTCCCTGGTAATAGAATTTAGAGACATAGATTTATAACCTGAGCATTGAATAAATATTTATACCTCAACTTTCTAAAATAAGCTACTCAAATTAACTTTTGACCTCCACACTTAATTATTTTCATGATTTGGGTCCTAATCTCACTTTTAATAGCATTAGCAGAAGTGCCAAGGAAAAACATCTCTATCAGCAACCTGGCTTTGGCCACAATTAAGATTTTTTGATGTGGACCATTTTTAGATACCATTGGATAGATTTGCTTCCATAGATGAGAGCAGTGGTGAAAGCAGTACATACCAACTTCTCTATTGGTTCTTTCCTTAGATTTTAACATTTGAGACCAAGAATCCGACGGAATTAGCAGAACGTTTGCGCTCTGTTTGTGGGAATCAGAGCAATGCGTATGCCCGCCTGCTGGAATACCGCCTGAATGCCTTGCGAGGACTGTGGAATGCCCAGCGCCAGCTGGCCTTGGAAGAACAGCATGAAAGGGAAAGTTCGGGTGACGAAGAAACTTTGGCCTTGCTCAAACGCCAGGGCTTGTTGCAGCAACCCGAGCAAGCTCCCTTCACGTCGAGGATGGGGCTTCTGCTGGTCTTCCCCCTTATTCAGTCCCAGAGTAGAACAGACCCCTCTCTCTGTAACATAACTGCTGAGGTGCTATTGAACTGCCTTCGCGACTGCCAGCCTTTGAGCTTGACCAAGGAGCCTGCTGACTGTCTGAATGGAATCGAAACTTTGCTGTGCTCTTGGCTAGAGGAGACTTCTGACACAGGCCGACACATCCCACATAAGCAAAAAGAAAATGCTGCTGCTGCCCTGGTGGCTTTGGCATGTGCCAGGTAAGGAAAATCAAAGGTACCAACTGGTGACCTTGTGATGGCTGCTTCCTGTGTTGGGTGAGTGAATAAGAGGGCAAGCATATTTGTTGGAAGTCTTAACATTCAGAAGTCCTTCTTCGTTTTCAGTATTGAATTTCGCAGCCTTGACAATGCATAAGATGCTTCCACCAAAACTTGGTACCAGGAGCTGGAGTTGAAACCCAAGTTCAAGTTTTTGCTTTCTGTTATACCATGATAACAGCTTAAACAGTTTAAAATGGAGAATCAACACTTGCCATTGTCTACTCACCCTTAGATGGTTACTGTTTTACATCAGGTAGTTAGTAGAGGATGTTGTATCTGTATTTCTCCTGGAAGGACTGTCAAAAAATATGTAGAGCTTTTAATTTTTTTTCCTGCATGTCTGTAAGGAGTATGTCAGTGAGTGAATGGGTTATTACTCACCTGGACTCAGTCACACAGACTTGGTCACAAATTATATTTCTGGACCTTGATGCTTGGCTCCATCAGTTTAACTGAAAGATCTCTCTGTGTGTAGCAAGATTTAATAGTGTACTGTCCTTCGTTTGTAAGTTGATGTTACTGATGTACTGTCAATAGGAAATGTGCTTGGAGTTACTTTTCCAGGAGAGGATTTCTTACGTTCTCCTGCCCAGTAAACTGTATGATCACTCTCACATATTTGTGAGAAAAGTTTCACTACCTTTGCTTTCTTCTAGCCTAATTGTCTAGGGACCAATTAGGACCACGGTCTGATAGATTAGTGTCACTTATCTCTCTCCCTTCATAATTTTTTCTTTGATTGAGTTATTCCTTTTGTTAGCAAAGCGAATGTGGAAAAGTTCTTCTTGGAGGATTATGAAGTTCCTAGCTATAAGACTCCTTTCCCCATTTTTATGGTTTCAAAGTTGACCTTCAAATGGTTGAATCTGAAGCTATTTTTAAGGCACAATGGCACCAGCATTTATTGTCAGTTTCTTTGCCCTGAGCAAACTGTCATAGCCTAGTTTTAGATCCTTGAAGACTGTGGTTGATTATGGAAATCCTGACATGAGCTTAATTCTGGAGACATTATTGGGTGGTACTGAAATAAGTTTCCCTGTAAAGGCTTTATATTGGACTGATTTATTTTTTTTTGGATATGCAGAACACAGTTTTGAGCCCTAAATAGATTTGTTATTAATGCAAAAGTCCTACTTTGGGAAATTTTGCTTTTAGATAGTCCTATCTTTAGACAGATTTAGAATGTTTGGAATAATTATCAACTCTTTAGTTTCAAATGTTTTTAATGAACATGAGATCATAAAACTCACTTTTTTATTATGTACCCTAATTTAGTCTGAACCAAGAGAGAGTTATTGAAATCGCTTCATGTACTTGAGATTCCAAATTCCGTTTGGCAGAAGCACTGAAATGAGTGTTTTTTATTTTCTTCTTCTTGGGTGTGTATTTTTGTTTTTGTTTTAAATGGTGCCTACATTATTGTTAATATTATCACCTTGTTCTGGACTTTATTTGCCTCAGTCATGTGCTTTTCAGTGTTAGATCATCTCCTTTAATGAAGTTATTTAGGAGCATATTGTTGAACTTTTGAGATTGATGCTCTCAAAGACAGAACAACGTTTCCAAAAAAATATTTTGAAGATGTTCATTCATTTCAACCAACTAACATTTATCAAACATCTCTGATGTGCCAGGAGCCTTGCTAGGTCTTAGGGAAATAATGACTCATGGTGACTCATGGTCTCTAATCTTACAGTTGAGTGGATTTCATTTTGTCAGTCATTACTGCTCATTTACCACGTGCAAGAGACTCTACTAGGCAGTGTGGATACAGCATTGAGCAAGGTAAATGGTCCCTAAAATTGCAAGGTTTACATGAGACTGAGAGAGTCAGACAACTAGCAACAAATGCATATATAAGATAATTTCTGAGAGGGATGTTCACTGTAAGAAGACAAATCAGGATATTTTAATAGTAGAGAATGACTTAAGTGGAGGTGGGGGCCAGCATTAGCTAGAGATACCAGGGAAGGCCTTACTGAACAGGAGACATTTGAGCTGAGGCCTAGATGATGAGAGAGAGAGCCAGCCATGCAAAAAAGCCAGTGACAGGGAGTTCCAGGCAAGAGAAGCAGCAAGTGGCACAAATCTGATCCTCTTTCTGTGCTTGGGGTAGGACAGCAAAGTGAGCAGGGTGGCTGGAATGCAATAGTAGAAGGAGAGGGGCAGGAGATGAGAGTCCAGACCATGTAAGGGCTTAGGAGCCATAGAAGGAGTTTAAATTTTACTATTTATTTATTTATTTAGACTGTGCCAGGTCTTAGTTGCAGCATGCAGACGTAGTTGCCGCATGCATGTGGGATCTAGTTCCCTGACTAGGGATTGAAGCCGGGCCCCCTGCATTGGAGCATGGAGTCTTACCCACTGGACCACCAGTGAAGTCCCTAAATTTTACTCTTAAAATCTGAATCTGGGGCTTCCCTGGTGGCGCAGTGGTTGAGAGTCCGCCTGCGGATGCAGGGCATACGGGTTCGTGCCCCGGTCCGGGAAGATCCCACATGCCGCGGAGCGGCTGGGCCTGTGAGCCATGGCCACTGAGCCTGCGCGTCCGGAGCCTGTGCTCCGCAACGGGAGAGGCGACAACAGTGAGAGGCCCATGTACTGCAAAAAAAAAAAAAAATCTGAATCTGGCAGCTAATAATATCTTATAGTTGGTTTAATGTTTTAAATGTTCCATTATGCCTTTGCCCCTTTCTTTTAACCTTGTTGTACCCCAGGGAGGTATCCCTATTGGACAGATGAAGAAGTAAAAACCCATAGGAATTTGGTAACAGGACTGAGATGGTGCCGCTGGTGAGTGGCAGAGCCGGGTTTCAGAGCCTGTGGGTCCTGACTCCCAACGTGTGCTTTTATACTGTGTCTGTTGCCTCCCTGCCTTATATGGTTCTTTGGTTTTGATTCTTTGAACACCAGAGATAGTGAAAGGGGCAATTAAGAGGAGGACTCGGGCTTCCCTGGTGGCGCAGTGGTTAAGAATCCGCCTGCCAATGCAGGAGACACGGGTTCGGGCTCTGGTCCGGGAAGATCCCACATGCTGCGGAACAGCTAAGCCTGTGTGCCACAACTACTGAAGCCCGCGCACCTAGAGCCCGTGCTCCCAACAAGAGAAGCCACCACAATGAGAAGCCTGCACACCACAACGAAGAGTAGCCCCCGCTTGCTGCAACCAGAGAAAAGCCCACATGCAGCAACGAAGACCCAACGCAGCCAAAAATAAAAAATAAATAAAATTAAAAAAAAAAAAAAGAGGAGGACTCTAGGCCTTCTTGGTCCTGTGTTAGGTATTCCATTACTTTTTGGGGTTTAGGCACATGATACCTAGCAATTAAAGCCTTGGCTAAGAGAATAAGGTAGCAATCTGAAGTCAGCCCATCTGATACTGGCGATCATTTAGCTCAGGAAATGTTCTTGTGGTGATTTATACTTGGGATCTGGCCAGGTAAGTCTTGTGCATCTTAAAATCACCTTCTTTTAGATCCTGCTGACCAAACTGTAGACTTCCCAGAGCCTCAAGCTTTGGGAACCAAAAGGAAATTGGGTCTTAGTGAGCTCTGCAAGCATTACAGTCCCATACTGCACAGCAGGGGGCAGCAGAAGGAACACCTCTCAGCACAAAGTATTAATTATTTGAATGTTTTCCTCTTCAGTCATAGTTAATGTGTGAGATGTTTATGTAAAATGGATGAACTTAACAAAGATATTAAAAAATTAAGCCTAGAAATACTGCTACACTTCAAATATAACCTCTTCCTATGAAATATCTCCTTCAGCTAGAGATCAACTTGATGGTGAAACAGTATCAGGCATAATAGCCACACATTCTTTGTGCTTGAGCTTTATGTTTTGAACTTTTATGTTAGGGGAACATTATTTACCTTTGCAAATACAAGAAGAATATCATAACTGGCATGGTAAGAATCACGTCTATTTTGACATTTTGTACAGCACATCTACTGACTGACAGAAGCAGACTCAATTTGGAAGCTCTCCATGTGGTTAATAAAATTGACATTAACAACCTTATTTGACGTTTCAGCTTTGATGATTTTCTGTTCGTTCCTTTTATTTTTAGGGGATCATTGAAAACTTTTGTTCATACAGTCCATCTATTACAGAAACAGACAGATCTAGGGTCCCTGCCTGTAGCCGATGTGCTGTATAGGTAAGTTGTCACTTTGGATCCTCACCCTCCTTCTACACAAGGAAGCCTTGTGCATAAAAGCTCTTTTAATAAGTAAATTGCTAAACTTTTTTTTATCAATTAATGACTCATTTTTAAACAAGTATGTTATTCTTTTCATCTTAAGTGAGAATTTTGTTTCTTTCCTTCTTGGAAGGTGTTCCTAGAGCACGTTATTTTTCATTTTTTAATTTTTGTGGTAAAAAGAATGCAATAGCTTGTCATGAATTCTTATTGTAGGTTTCAAGATAATAAGATGTTAAGGTATAAAGAAAAAAGTGAAAGTCATTCATAATCTCACTACTCAAAGATAACCACTCCTAATGTTGTATGTGTTATATGTGTTTCCTAGTTCATACCCCTTTCTCTCCATCCCTCCCCTTCTCTCTCTCTCTCTCTCTCAGATATGTATACATGTAAAATATATACATTTTACACACAGCTACAATTTTATTATAACATTTCCATAAGCACTACTTCGTAATTTTCTAATTTAAAAATATACATATTGTTAATGTCTTTTCAGATGTATAGTATTTGTGTAGAACTATTTTAGTTTTTTGCTCTTTGAGATGTTAAGTAGACTTTTATCTTCTTGCTGAAATGGATAGTCTCGGTGTCTTTATGATCCTCTATCTCCTCTATTTAGGCTGTTGCTTTTGGAAGGGGGACCTGGATCCCCCTCCTGTTTGCTTGGTGGCAAACACATAGTATCATGGGGGTATGAAGACATGTTGCCTGCACCAGATAGCAACACTGGCTCCAGTTCTGAAAATAAAGGTAATGCAAGGGTTTTGGTCCTGTGATTGAAATTAAGATATGAAAAGAGTGGTTTTAGATAATTGTGGCAAACGATTTAGATATAACTCTGTATTCCTTTTAATTAAGAGCTTAAGGTTCCTATACAGGGTAATCATTGTCTGCTTTATCAGTAAAAGTATAAAAGCTGATACTCAGTGAGGTAAGAAAATGGATAGGTTTTACTATCGCAAGGGAAAAGGATCATCCATACACTCCTGCCAAGGAGGCATGAATTACTTAAATTCCTGGGTATTTGAATTTGGGCATGGGAGCCTTAAGTCCACGAATAGAGTATCAGGTCTTGTTGCCTGATACTGTTTCTTTTAGTAATTTATTGTGTGTGTGTTGGTGTACCTCCTGTCCTAAAAGCAAAAAAAAAAAAAAAAGAGATTGTTCAAAGGAGCATGAATTGTTAAGTATCCCCTTTAAATAAAGGGGACTAGATTAAAATGTTTTTACACAGTTTCACAGGTATTACATATCTGTTTATTCTGTGATCTCAGTGAAAATGGCAGAAGGTCTCTGAAATGACCTGCAGTTAACTGACTTACCAGATGAATTAGGCCTCTGTTCGCTTGGTAGATGTACTGACCGGTGCCGTGGCACACCAAACCCATGAGGCCAGTAGGCTCTTCTTAGAGTCTGTGCACTGCTACTCCCACCTACGGAGTTGCAGGCTTGCCAAGAGTCTGCCTTGCTTCCAGACCTGTTTGTTATTGTAATTGGTACTTGTGATTATATCATTAAATATTACATAAGTGATAAAGTAGGAATTTAAAAAACCCTAGGAAATTATTTACATTTAGAAATGGAATGCTTTTAGGGCTTCCCTGATGGTGCAGTGGTTAAGAATCCGCCTGCCAGTGCAGGGGACATGGGTTTGAGCCCTGGTCTGGGAAGATCCCACATGCCGCGGAGCAACTAAGCCCGTGTGCCACCAACTACTGAAGCCCGTGCGCCTAGAGCCCGTGGTCCGCAACAAGAGAAGCCACTGCAATGAGAAGCCCGCGCACCATAATGAAGAGTAGCCCCCGCTCACCGCAACTAGAGAAAGCCCGCATGCAGCAATGAAGACCTAATGCAGCCAAAAAAAAATTAAATAAATTAATAAATTTATTTTTAAAAAAATGGAATGCTTTAGAATGATTCAACAAAGCCAGTCTCTAAGAAATTGGTATTCTCTAAGAAATTAGAGCGGGATTCAGAGTCTATTCTGCCCACCCCTTCTTCTCACACTTTTGATGGGGACAGCTTTCTTAGGTAACTGTAAGGGAATGGGGTTCAGTCTAAGCAGTGGGCCCTCCCCACACCTCTCATCCAGTGCCTGTGCCTTTTCACAGTCCACTGTTTCTTCCAGACAGTCATGTGAAAGTGGTGAGAGGAACAGAGGCAAGACTTCCGGATGTGAGTTACTATCTTCACTGACTCAACTAGAGTCAATAGGAGAAGCAAAAAGCCTGTAATGCCCAAGAAGTTCTTAAACATTATAGGTGAAAATTTATAAATTCATACAAAACCAAAACCCCTTTCTTTACTCTCTCCTTTTACTCCTTTTAGTATCTCCTTTGGAGTAATTTCTTACTGAGGATGATGGTATTAAGCTGATCTGTATGTTTTTCACTCTCTTGTACCTTTGGTTTTGCTCCTGGCTAGAGGATATTTTTCTTATAAAAATTTAAAAAGTAGTCTTATTTAATTTTTAATATGTGGAAACATTCAACATACCCAGATGTTGAAAGCATACTACAGTAAACCCTGTATACCCATCACTCAGCTTCAACAAGTGTCAACTCCAGCCAATCTTGTTTTACTCTGTCACCTTCACTCTCACTCCTTGTCAGATCCATACTCAAAAGGCCTTGGCCTTAATCTAAAGAGTGATGAATAAATGTATATTTATAAGTTTTAAGTTAAAATAAAATGTTTAAGGAATGAAATTAATATTTTGAAAATGATTACCTACTTTTAACTGTTTTTTGAAGAACTAATAGGAACAAGTCTCGGTTGTCTTGGTTTAGTAGACTGAATTTTTAAGATAATCACATACTTAGTACTAATTTGAGTGCTATTACACTGGATTTCTTATAATATGGCAAATAGTAGAGAAACTCCACTTAAATATAGTAAGTGGATTGATTTTGAAAATAAAAACAAAGTTTTATTTGTAAGCTCTCTTATTAAGGTAAATTCTCTAGAATATGTTAGTAAACCATTTACTATCATTCAGAGAGATACTATTTGTTTTAAGCTTGGGGAAGATATACCTAAGGGTAAACATAATTGCTTTTTTTAAATAGACGTGATATTATACTTTTGTGCTGTGTCACTCCAGAAATTTAAAATTAGGATCTCTAGATGGAAAATCCACAAGGAGTAGATTTTAGTTCAATGTATATCATCAGTCAGTCTATCAACGTAAAATCATTTGCCATTTATGGGCCCCTGGCTTTGTACCAGAGAGCAGTGTGGGTGTTTACCTATGTTGTCTCATTTAACCCTCACAGTAACTCTTGAGGTACATATTATCTTCATCTTACAGATGAAGAAACTGAAGTTCAAAGAGGCCCAAGGTCAACTAATACGTGCCCCAAACTCTTAAATCTCACACCTTTTTTGTTACACAATCCTTAGGGAAAGTATTGTATGCTTAGTCGTTTCAGATTAGAGTTAGGAATGTATTTTTGCTATTCAAAAAGAAAAAGAAAGAAAAAAAGTCTTTGGCAGACTGAACCAGGTTCTCCTGCTAATAACTATCTGACCTCTTACCCTGATCTTGGTCTCTAATCCTACATGCATTTTGGAGTTTTGTTTTAGGTGTTCAAGCCATCTTCCCTGGAAGTCACATTGAAGCACTTATTTTATTATTTTTATTTCTGGCAGTACTGTGCAGCTTGCAGGGATCTTAGTTCCCCGACCAGGGATCGAACGTGGGGCCCGGCAGTGAGAGCGCCGAGTCCTAACCCACTGGACTGCCAGGGAATTCCCAAGAAGCACTTATTTAAGAAATGGGAGATTATCTTTCATTCAGCCTCCTAATGGCTTTTTCATTCGAAAAAGCACGTTTATAATTTCATTAGAGAAAACATGTATATAATTTACCTGTGAAAAAACGATTTCAGATGCTGACTTGGGACGCTGTGTCACGGCAGATGGTCTTTACCTGTATACTACTAACTCAGTTGGAAGAGGAGTAAGCAAATTGGGGTCTGGATTACATGGTACTCTCAGGTCAGTTGCATGGAACTTGCTGAATCATTTGGCTGGAACGTTTTCCTCATTACCTAAATCTGTGATGAAGACACCTGGGAGTGCGTGCTTACTCCCCATAGACTGACGAGTGACTAAACAAGTCTGAATGACTGGTTTTCTCTTATTGTCACTTTCTGTCTCTGGTTCTGTTAATGCATTTCAGCTTTGTTTTGACTCTATAAAGAGTTTGGTAGCCCTAAAATAATTGTTTCTAACTTCTAGCCAGAAATTCCTCTGTGATCAGAATTTTTATATTAGTGACTTCTCCATGTTGAAAAATGGATATTTTTCGAGTTAAGTCTTTTTGTTCTTGGATTTGACATTGGATCCGCGGTGATTTTTTTCTTTTTTTCAGTTGGGATATAAGATCTATGAATTGCTGCCAAAAGAAACCACAGTTTGAGTTCCTTATGTATATTTAATTAGACTGTTTCCCCAACTTTTTCTCCTCTCCAATTTGTTGTGGGAAATTAATATTTGCCATAGTTTGTCAGTCTCAAAATTAATATAATATGTTTATTCTCCTTCAGATGTTTTGCATACTTAGTCATTGAAAAGAAATTAGGAGGGAAATGTTGTTTTGTCTGTTGTAGCTCATTGCAGGGTGTCAGACATGAGCTGGTGACTTAGCCTGTATACCGTTTTTCCCCACAGAGGTTTTGTGTACTGCCGGAATGAGGAGCTGGAACCAGGATGGATTGCTTTTGGCAGTGGCAGTCTTCTCCACCGGCCTGTATCTTTTGACAATAAACCTCACTCTCTTTTCCAGGTCATTGACCAGAATACCCTTCAGGTAAACAGAACACCAAGACTTTGTGTTTTATATTTTGGAGACAGTAAGGGAAGTTTGTGACATCATCAGAAGGAATAATAACACAGTTGATATAGTTTCCTGCCGGAGTGACATCCTTTTAACTGTTATCGTTTGGGCATTCTGTTTTTTCTCTAGTGTCTTAAGTTTTCCCACATGATCTGAGTGAATGTGCTCTCTAAGAGTTACTAAGGCCAACAAACTTTTTTTAGGATTAAACAAATTTTAGAGAGTCAAAGATGGTATAAATCCCAGCTATTTTTTCTTTTTTAACTAGATCTATTTTGGGAAGGCATTATTTCCCTATTCAATTTGTTCTAAACAGCCTTTCTGTGGGAGCGGGAGCTTTGAAATGAGTTTAGATAAAATCATTGTGCGCTTGGGATTGAGCTCATCCTTGGTGCTCTTAAAGCGCTCTGTTATGGCACTTGCTATATTATACTGAAATCGCCTGCTGTTGTGTCTAATTCCTCCCCAAGACCGCACACACCTGTAGGTCTGGACCCTGTCTTACTCATCTTTGTGTCCTTAGAATATAGCACAACATTTGATTGATAATTGATAATAACAGTGTCTCTCTTTGCCGGGCCGTGGGTTTGGCAATTTACATACACTTCCTCTCCTTATCTGTGAGGTGTGACTATGGCAGTTTCATCTTACAGTTAAGGCACCTGAGGCTAGGCACGTTGTAAGCACTCAGTAAGTGTTTGTCCTTCAATGAAGGAGTGAGCTTAGAGAGGTTAAGTATCTTGCCACACAATAATGGCAGCATGAGAACTTGAACCCATCCGCTCTAGAGTTTGAGCTCTTTATGCTACAACTTTCTGCCTTTCAACCAAAGTCAAACTGAACGGTTAGAGTTACCATCTGTGGAGTGAGTGCCCTGAGAGTAGTCACATCCAGGACTTAAGTGGGATGTTACATCTTTTCTTGTCTGTCACTCAACTGTGCCTTTCCTGGAGAACAGGAACTGAGTCTTGCTCACCTTTGCATCTGCAGAGCACATAGGAGGTGCTCAAAAATTGTTTTTTTTTTTAAATTTTATTTATTTTATTTTTGGCTGTGTTGGGTTTTTGTTGCTGCACGCGGGCTTTCTCTAGCTGTGGCGAAGGGGGGCTACTCTTCATTGCGGAGCGCAGGCTTCTCATTGCAGTGGCTTCTCTTGTTGCGGAGCACAGGCTCTAGATGCGCAGGCTTCAGTAGTTGCAGCACGCGGGCTTGGTAGTTGTGGCTCACGGGCTCCAGAGCGCAGGCTTATTAGTTGTGGCGCACGGGCTTAGTTGCTCTGCGGTATGTAGGATCTTCCTGGACCAGGGCTCAAACCCGTGTCCCCTGCACTGGCAGGCGGATTCTTAACCACTGCACCACGATGGAAGCCCTCAAAAATTGTTAGATGCATAAAATGAACAAATAGATGCCAAATTAACTTCATTTCTTATCAGTAATGCAGATAGATGAGAACATTGCCTGTATTTATTTGAAATAGCCTGGGGACTTTAACGGATGTTAAATCTTGGAACGTGGTTTACATTTGAAGTAATGTCAGTATCCTCTGTGTTTTTGCAAAAACTTTGTTGCCCAAGAAAGCAGTGTTCTCACTAACTAGATAGGTGCATTGGAACAATTTGTGGGTAGCTTAAGCCATTCAGTAGCTGTCAACGTTCTAGATTTCTTGGCATTACAAATTTCAAAGTGTGGTTATAGCAACTAAATGACTTTTTTAACTTTTGAGGTAGCCAAAACAAGTCTGGAAAAAAGTTCATATGAAATGAGTTCAGGGGTCAAAAGTAACCTTAAGAAAACTAGTGACTCACCCAAAGAGATGGAGTAACTGAAGGTCATTCTTACTGTCTCCTGAAGGCACCTGACCTTCTCTAATTATTTTTATTTGGGGATTTTCAGTTCTGTTTCTATTCTTGGATTTAAAAAAAAAAACAAAACAACCTACTCAGCAGTTCTCTTGATTCTCATTTTCCCTTATTTTAAGTGCTTTTCTCTGGCAGTAAAAATTAGTATGTAACTGCACATTTAATATGAAATATGCAGAACTTATTCATTACAATGAAACTGAAAGATGTTTAGTATTAGAAACACATGCTTCATGTCTAATACAGAGAATGGGTGTTTGTCTTTTTCCTCCTGCTGGTCATGGTGAATTTCAGTAAGCCCTCAAGTGCTAAGTTAGGATCTGTGTGTACCTTCATCTTTTTACTCCTTCTCCCTCTTCTCTGCTTTCCCTTTTGTTTTTTTCTCGCCTTTGCTTTTTTCCTTCCTTCCATAATTATTAATTTCTGAGTTAGACTCTGAATTAGGTGCTGGGAATATAAAGATGAATAAGATAGGGTTCCTGTCCTTTAAATATACTTAAGCCTTAAATTTATATACTAAGGGAATTTCAGAAAGTACTGTTTCTCTAAAACTTTGGTTTTTTTCTTTTTTTAACATCTTTATTGGAGTATAATTGCTTTACAATGATGTGTTAGTTTCTGCTGCATAACAAAGTGAATCAGCTATATGTATACATATATCCCCATATCCCCTAAAAAACTTTGTTTTTAATAAATGTTTGATAAAACACGCATGCATAGCAGATTCGAAGTGTTTAGTAATACTTTTTCCTATTAAAATGTAATTTGAATTAATCTCAGGAATCTTTTAATCTACTGCATGGCCCATTGTATGAACTCTTATATTTCTGTCATGTCATTTTCATATATTATTCTTAGAGATAAATGTCAGTTTTATTTTGACCAGGAGGCCTATTGAATTCTCTTCTTGGACTTAATGGCATTAATGATGAACTGATAGAATCAGAATTTACATGTCACACTAATGAAGTTTCCCTCCCTTTCATGTCCAGGTGTGCCAGATGGTGCCAATGCCAGCCAATCACCTCCCTGTGGGCAGCACTATGAGCACCGTGCACCTTTCTTCAGATGGTACTTACTTCTATTGGATCTGGTCTCCTGCCAGTCTGAATGAGAAAACACCTAAGGGACATTCTGTCTTCATGGACATTTTTGAACTTGTGGTAAGTTTCACTTTCTCATTTTATGTCTTTGCAGAGACATTTTTTACTTGCTTTCTTTTTATAATTGGTTTACAAAGGACCTAAGAAACTTGGAGTACTTGTACAGTGTATTCACTCTTGCCTCAAAATTGACTTTTCTCTTGGATGTCTTTGAAGATTTCTTTGTTTGGAGTTGTATGACACAAATAAAGGCAAGGTTTTTGAAGGTTAATCTAGCAACAGAGTGGAGATAAGGATAGTTAATGTGTAGACAGTGGGGCTTTTAAGTAGAAATGCTCATAAGCTTGTTGGAAATTTGGAACTAAATTGCACTAGCAAGATGGCGTCTACAGATGGATACTGGGAGTCCCCAAGAGAGATGACAGTTGATATTGTGAGAAGGCAGTCATTCATTCATTCATTAGATATTGGCTAAGTATCTACTGAGAACCAGGCATGGTGGTATCTAGGTGGTGGGAATACAGTGATGGGCAAGGGGGACAGGACCCTTGCTCAAATGGAGCTTGTATTCTGGCTGGTGGGTGGGTTGAGTTGTGGTGGTGGTGGTGGTGGAGAGACCAAACATTAACCATAAACAAGCGAACAGATATGTGGACAACATAATTTGAGGTAGTGAAGGAAAAGTAGTAGCTCACCAGATGAAGAAGTTGGGGAATAGGGAGGAAAGAACATGGTAGGAAAGGGAGACCACAAATGGAAAAGCTCTGTGGAGGGAGCGAGCATGTGTTTTATTGGAAATGACAGCGGGCCAGAGTGGTTGAGTGCAGAGAGAAGAGCTTGGGGCAAGGAGAGACTGGAAACCATGATGGTCCAGATCTGCACTGTCTAATATAATAGCCAGTAGCCACATGTGGCTATTTAAATTAATCAGAATTAAATACAATTAAAACTTTAGTTGCTCAGTTGCATTAGCCACGTTTCAAGTCCTCAGTAGCCACATGTGGCTGGCTAGTGGCTACCATGTTGAACATCAAAGATAGAGAACATTTCCATCATTGAAGAAAGTTCTGTTGGACAGCACTGGTCTAGATAATATTTGTAGAGACTTGTAAAGAAAAAATTGCCCCAAGCCAGGTCTGTGACAAAACCTTTTCACATAATGTAATTTACAGCCTCCTTCTGGGAAGAAATTAGCATTCCTGAAGGAAAAAAAAAAAAACACTGAAGCAATTTCTGATAAACTTTAATGGGGTTAAAACTTGTTCTGGGAAAGAAGTCATCCATCCTGCCAGTTAACTGTCAGTCTAGTAACCTTTAACTGTACATTCTTTTTTTTTTTTTCTATCTAGTTTCTCAGTATTCTCAAATCATTATCTATTCTTATAAAATGTCTTAGCCAGAGTGAGTCTTTGAATTGATCTGCTAGAGATTGTACTACTAGAAGATGTGTTCATAATTAAATTGTTAGAAATGCCTTTTTTTAAAAAGTTGTTTTTAAACAGACCTAATGAGCTAGTTAAAAGATTTAGGTCTTTGTTCTAAGAATAATGGGAAAACATCAAAGAATTTCCCTTTCTCTTATATGCTTTTGTTAAATTAAAAAATATCTATATCAAAGAAAAACATGTACATGGATTAAGACTTGAGGTAGCACATCTAGCCTCATAATGAAAAGTGAGAGTCTCTTGCCCCATCCCTAGCATGTTCCTTATAGACAGTTACTTTAATGGTGTCAGCTTTTCCTTCTTCTGGTGGCTACTTTCATATTTCTAAGTAAAAGGCTTATATTGCTGTTTCTTGGTTTACTAACCCTATATTTTGTGTGTGTGTGTGTGTGTGTGTGTGTGTGTGTGTGTGTGTTTTGCTTTTATTGTTTTTTGCTGTGATAGATGAGCATTTGGCTCAGTTCGTCCCCTTTCTTTCCTCCTTCTTCCTAATGTATTTATTTCATTCATTTTAATTCCTCTTTGGAGGAGAATATCTTTGTAACTTATAGTTAAACTTTTATTACTTGTTCCTCAGCTCTAGGTAGTATCTCTTGTCCCCCAACCTTAGAAGATGGAGATAGTAGTGTCCCTTCCTGTCTTTCAGTATGGGCAAAGCCAAAACTAAAAGTATATGTTCAGGGGAATCCCAAAAGAAAGAGATGATTCACCTGCCCCCAACCTTAGAGAGTCTTAAGAATTGGCAGCATAAGGTGTGATACAGAGCCATTGTGAGACAGGGGTATAGACTGAAGTTTGCAAAAGGAACTGTCATCCCCCTTCCTGGTGCGCACAACATTTTTGCTCAGATGCTGGCTGCCCCGGCAAAAGTCTAGATGCTTATTGTATGAAGAAACCAAACCAAACCAGGAAAAATGATCCCAATATACTGACATTGTGGTTCATCTAAGGAAAAGACATGCTGCCCCGGTGAATCACCCACAAGTGATGCCTTCCAGTAAGCAAGCCTCAACCGTGTGCATAGTATTCCTGATTAGTGCTGAACTGTTAAAGACAGGCACAAAAAAAACCCCAAACAAACAAAACCCAAAACTTTGGAGAGGTATGAGTGTGGAGGGGAGAGGAATAGATTAAAAAAGGTTGGCAAAATAGTGATAATTATTGAAGCCAGGTGATGGGTACATGGGGAGCTCTTATACTATTCTTTCTTCTTTTGTGTACATTTAAAAATTGCCCGAATAAAAAGTTCTTTAAAAAAATTTAAAGCAGACCATTGAGAATCTCTAGACAAATAAGGAAAGTCTCCAGTTTGGAAACTAAAAATAAGAAAAAGAAATCAGAAAAACAGCTAATAGAGTAAAATAAAACTTCATAAGCACTTACTACTCTGTGAGATATGAGAAGGTATTGTAGTCATAAAGCAAAACAGGATGTCATGAAAAAAGAACTATCAGAATGACAAAGAGCTCCTGGGAATTTAAAACTGTGATTGTCAGAGTTTGAAAATTAATAAAAGGATTAAAGGTAAGAAATCTCCTAGAAAGTAGGACAAATAAAGAACAGTAAATATGAGATGATAAAAGACATAAAGGAGTAATCCATCTAAAGTCTTGGTAACAGGAGTTCCAAAAAGAGAACAGAAAATAAAGAGGAAGATATGATCAAAGAAATAATAGAAGAAAAATGTCAGATTGAAGGACATTGGTGTCCAGATTAAAAGGTATCCGGCACAGTGAATGAAAAATGTGCATACTGTGGCACATCATCTTGAAATTTCAGATTATCAGGAACAAAGAGGATTCTAAAGATTCTAGAAATAAAATAAAATCATGTACAAATAATGAAGAATAAGAAAAGCACCAGGCTGTTCAGTAGCATTACTGGATGTGAAAATGGGGCAGTACTTTCAAAATTCTGAGGGAAATCAATTTCTAACCCAGAAGTCAGTAGTCAACCAAAGTAGCAATCAGTTGTAAAGACAACATAAAGATATTTTTAGACATATAGTTGTACAATCAAAAGCCCATCCCTGACCTGGAGGAAATAGAACAACTAAAAGCCTCTGCCAGTGGCATGGAATAAAAAGTTGGGGAGGAAGGAGCCTGCTCTAGATTAAAAGAACAACCTTTGAGTCACTTTTGGAGTCTGAATCAATCAAACCAAATGTAGAAAAAAAAATTTGGTGACAATTTGGAATTTGAATATAAAATGAGAATTAGAGGAAACCAAGGGGTTTATCCTTCTTTTTAAAGTATGATAATGGCATTGTGATTATATAAGAAAATGTCCATATTTTTAGAGATGTGTAGTGAAGTATTCAGAAGTGGAATTACATGATGTCTAGGACATGCTTTATTTATTTTTAAAATTTTTTACTGGAGTATAGTTGATTTACAGTGTTGTGTTAGTTTCAGGTATACAGCAAAGTGAATCAGTTATACATATACATATATCCACTCTTTTTTAGATTCTTTTCCCATATAGGCCATTACAGTGTGTTGAGTAGAGTTCCCTGTGCTATACAGTAGGTCCTTATTAGTTATCTATTTTATATATAGTAGTGTGTATATGTCAGTCCCAAGTCTGGGATATGCTTTAAAATGCTTGAGCAAAAAGAGATGGGTGGGTTAAACAGATTTGGCCATATCTGGTTAATAGTTGAATCTGGATGATGGATATATGGAGGTTCACTATACTATTCACTATTTTTGCATTTTTGAAAATTTTCATCATAAGATAAAAAATTCTTAAGCATCACCGGCCACTAGTTTAGCAGCTTCTAACATGCTGACTTGAGGGACTTGGTGGTCCTGTGGTTAAGACAGCCTTTCAGTGCAGGGGGTGTGGGTTCAATCCCTGGTCAGGGAGCTAAGATCCCACATGCTTTGCGGCCACAAAAGCAAAAACATAAAACAGAAGCAATGTTGTAACAAATTCCATAAAGACTTTAAAAAAATGGTCCACATCAAAAAAAATATTTAAAAAATAAAATAAAATGCTGACTTGGGAAGGTAAACATTGATATCTATCTGTCTTTCTGCCTATGGTACTTTCACAGAAGCGAACACTGTGTAGCCATTAAAAAGCATGGGGCAGATGTGCATCGATTGAAGTAGATTAATTTTCAAGTTATATTGTTTAGTACAAAAAGCTAGGTTCAGAGCACTATGTGTAATCACTACCTGCTGTGTGATAGAAGTTGTGGCTGGCAGGGAGGCGCGGATTCCCTCTGAAATTGTCCTTCTCCTATGATAACAGCTTTCCTCTCCCAGTGGATCACTCACCACAGTGTACAAATACATGAGAGGATATCCAGCCTTGAAAAATCAAAACCAACTCCCTTGACCCACACCCGCCTCCACTCCCCTATCTTTGGCTCCCATTTACAGCAATATGCTTAAAAGAGTTTATTTTTACTGTTCTGTGTTCTTTCCTCCCATTCTCTCTTGAACCTGCTCCAGTCAATCTTGTATCCTCATCACACCACCAAAACAGCTCTTCCTGAGTTCGTCAGGGACTTCCACAATAGTCAATTCAAGGGCAACTGAGTTTTCTTTTTACTTGACCTTTTAGCAGTATTTAACGTGGTTTCACCCCCTCCGCCATTCTTGAAACGGTTTTCACTTGGACTTTGGGACACCCATAGGACTTCTCCTGTCGCTGGTTGTTCCTGCCCACCCTGTCTTCCCTACCTCTCAACAGTCAAGGGCACCAGGACCTATTTCCAGGACCCTTTCTCTCTACTCTATCTGCTCTTACTCCCTTGTGGATCTCATCCTGTCTTGTAGCTTGAAACACATCTCTATACAGATAATGCTCAAATTTGCTTCTCAGCCAAAACCCGTCCCTGAAGCTCTAGATGCGTATTGATGTGGGTGGGTGTTTGTATATGCACAGAATATGAGACTTTTCCGGTTGGAAGTCTGATAGTTTCCTCACGCTAAACATGCCCTCTACCAAACTCCTGATTTTACCCCAGACCTGCTTCTCCTGCAGGCTTTCCCATTTCAGTTCATGGCATCTGTGTCCTTTCAGTGCTGGCCAAAGACCTTTGGTGTCCCTCTCTATTCCTCTTTCTTTCCTTCCCAAATTCCATGTCCAGTCATCATATGCTGTCTGCTTTACCTTCAGAGTGTCTCCCAAATCCCATTCACCTCTGTATAGGTACTGTGTGATTTGGGCCCCCTTTCACCCCACTCTAGCCACACCTGGCCTCCTTGCTGACATACAAACACACTGAATGTGCTCCCCGCTCTGGACCTCTGTGCTGAGTTGTCATCGTACAGATAACCAGATGGCTTGTTCTCACTTTTTTTAGGTCTCTGCTCAAATATCACCTTATCAGAAAGACCTTTCTGACCATTCTTTATAAATTATTTTATGTAAAATATAATCCTGTCCCTCCTTATCCCTTTTACCTTGCTTTTTTTTTTGTGGCTCTTATTACTGCCACTTTATTTGCTTATTTATTGACTGTCTACCTTGCCTAGAATGTCAGCTCTAGGGCAGGGATTTTTTTTTTTTTTTTTTTTTTTTTTTGTGGTACGCGGGCCTCACACTGTTGTGGCCTCTCCCGTTGCGGAGCACAGGCTCCGGACGCGCAGGCTCAGTGGCCATGGCTCACGGGCCCAGCCGCTCCGCGGCATGTGGGATCCTCCCAGACCGGGGCGCGAACCCGGTTCCCCTGCATCGGCAGGCGG
>NC_041232.1:11112735-11113508 GCF_002837175.3 Physeter macrocephalus | reverse complement strand
TCCATATATATGTGTTAGCATACGGTATTTGTTTTTCTCCTTCTGACTTACTTCACTCTGTATGACAGACTCCAGGTCCAGCCACCTCACTACAAATAACTCAATTTCATTTCTTTTTATAGCTGAGTAATATTCCATTGTATATATGTGCCACATCTTGTTTATCCATTCATCTGCTGATGGACACTTAGGTTGCTTCCATGTCCTGGCTATTGTACATAGAGCTGCAATGAACATTTTGGTACATGACTCTTTAATTTTTTTTTTTTTTTGCGGTACGCGGGCCTCTCACTGTTGTAGCCTCTTCCGTTGCAGAGCACAGGCTCCGGACGCGCAGGCTCAGCAGCCATGGCTCACAGGCCCAGCCGCTCCGCGGCATGTGGGATCTTCCCGGACCGTGGCACGAACCCATGTCCCTTGCATCGGCAGGCGGACTCTCAACCACTGCGCCACCTCCTACTTTTATATCCTTTTTTTTTCTTTTTTTTAACATGACTCTTTTTGAATTATGCCTTTCTCAGGGTATATGCCCAGTAGTGGGATTGCTGGGTCGTATGGTAGTTCTATTTGTAGTTTTTTAAGGAACCTCCATACTGTTCTCCATAGTGGCTGTATCAATTTACATTCCCACCAACAGTGCAAGAGAGTTCCCTTTTCTCCACACCCTCTCCAGCATTTATTGTTTCTAGATTTTTTGATGATGGCCATTCTGACTGGTGTGAGGGTATACCTCATTGTAGTTTTGATTTGCATTTCTCTAATGATTAGTGATG
>NC_041232.1:11110436-11112135 GCF_002837175.3 Physeter macrocephalus | reverse complement strand
ATTTCTGTTTTTGTGCCAATACCATATTGTCTTGATTACTGTAGCTTTGTAGTATAGTTTGAAGTCAGCCTGATTCCTCCAGCTCCGTTTTTCAAAAGTTCTCAAGATTGCTTTGGCTATTCGGGGTCTTTTGTGTTTCCATACAACTTGTGAAATTTTTTGTTCTAGTTCTGTAAAATTGCCAGTGGTAGTTTGATAGGGATTGCATTGAATCTGTAGATTGCTTTAGGCAGTAGAGTCATTTTCACAATGTTGATTCTTCCAATCCAAGACCTGGTATATCTCTTCATCTATTTGTAACATCTTTAATTTCTTTCACCAGTGTCTTATAATTTTCTGCATACAGGTCTCTTTTATATCTTTTTCTTCTTTGATTGCTGTCGCTAGAACTTCCAAAACTATGTTAAATAAGAGTGGTGAGAGTGGGCAACCTTGTCTTGTTCCTGATCTTAGTGGAAATGGTTTCAGTTTTTCACCATTGAGAACAATGCTGGCTGTGGGTTTGTCATATATGGCCTTTATTATGTTGAGGAAAGTTCCCTCTATGCCTACTTTCTGCAGGGTTTTTATCATAAATGGTGTTGAATTTTGTCAAAAGCTTTCTCTGCATCTATTGAGATGATCATATGGTTTTTCTCCTTCAGTTTGTTGATGTGGTGTATCATGTTGATTGATTTGCGTATATTGAAGAATCCTTGCATTCCTGGAATAAACCCCACTTGATCATGGTGTATGATCCTTTTAATGTGCTGTTGGATTCTGTTTGCTAGTATTTTGTTGAGGATTTTTGCATCTATGTTCATCAGTGATATTGGCCTGTAGTTTTCTTTCTTTGTGACATCTTTGTCTGGTTTAGGTATCAGGGTGATGGTGGCCTCATAGAATGAGTTTGAGAGTGTTCCTCCCTAGGGCAGGGATTTTGTTCTCTTTTGTTGACTGCTGTGTCCCCAGCACCTAGAACAATGTGCCTGGCACACAGTAGGTGCTTACTAGATATTTGTTGAATGAGTGGAAGCATCACAGGAAACTGGCAGCATTGGTTGCGTCTGGGGAGGGAACGTAGTGGGGAAGGAATTGCTTTCCACCGTTCATCTTTCTATGTGTTTTAAAAGTTTAAAAATGGGCTATAAAAATTAAATTTTGGGGACTTCCCTGGCAGTCCAGTGGTTAAGACTTCGGCTTCCAATGCAGGGGGTGCGGGTTCGATCCCTGGTCGGGGAGCTAAGATCCTACATGCCTTTGTGACCAATAAGCCAAAACATAAAACAGAAGCAATATTGTAACAAATTCAATAAGGACTTTTAAAAAAATTAAATTTTTATAAAGTTTTATAAATTTTTATAAGAAAGAGAACTTGGTTAACAGCATTGAATTCTGTTCAGAAGTCAAGACTGAGCCTGAAAGAGGTCTTTTAAATGGAGAATATGGAGGCTATTGGTGGTAGCCTTAGCAAGAGCTGTTGGGGAGGTTAAGGGGTGGAAGCCAGATGGAGCTGGTTGAGGAGTGAGGTGGAAAAGATAGTGGTGAAGAACAGATAATTCTCTCCAGACATTTGCAATGAAAAAAGGAGAGGGGGCTTCCCTGGTGGCGCAGTGGTTGCGCGGCCGCCTGCCGATGCAGGGGAACTGGGTTCGCGCCCCGGTCTGGGAAGATCCCACATGCCGCGGAGCGGCTGGGCCCGTGAGCCATGGCCGCTGAG
>NC_041232.1:11108527-11110348 GCF_002837175.3 Physeter macrocephalus | reverse complement strand
CCGCAACGGGAGAGGCCACAATAGTGAGAGGCCCGTGTACCGCAAAAAAAAAAAAAAAAAAAAAAAAAGGAGAGAAATCAGCACGGAGGTAGTGGAGTAGACTGTGGGGACATGGAAGTATTTTTAACTTTGCTTTTTAAACCTTAAATTATTGAATAGATAATAAAATAATCTGCTTCAGAAATCACAAGTTACAGGGCTTAGCCATAGCTCTCTGGTGAACTGCCTGGGCCAAACCAGACCCCCCTCCTCCACAAAATTATCTATAAAATGAGGGCTTCAGATTGGATGATTCCAAGGGTTCTAGCCCTGAGATTTTTTCCCCAGCTTTATTGAGGTATAACTGACAAAACTGTATATTTTTAAGATTTACAGTGTGATGATTTGACACATGTATATATTGTGAAACGATTACCACAGTCAAGTTAGTGAACATATCCATCACCTCACATAGTTGCCATATTTTTGTGTGTGCTTGTGCTAAGAACATTTAACATATACTCTTTTGGCAGATTTCAAGTGTACAATACTGTATTATTAACTATAGTCACCATGCTGTATGTATATTAGATCCCCAGAACTTATTTATCTTCTAACTGAAAGTTCATACCCTTTGACCAACATCTCCCCATCACCCCCCACCCTGGCAACTACCATTGAAACTACTGTTTAAGTGAGTTCAACTTTTTATCTTCCACATATAAGTGAGATCGTACAGTATTTGTCTTTCTCTGTGTGGCTTATTTCACTTAGCATAATGCCCTCAAGTTTGGGTTTTTTAAAAATTTTTATTGGAGTATAGTTGATTTACAATATTGTGTTAGTTTCAGGTGTACAGCAAAGTGATTCAGTTATATATATACATGTATATATATAACATGGATCCACTCTTTTTTTAGATTCTTTTCCCATATAGGCCTTTATAGAGTATTGAGTAGAGTTCCCTGTGCTATACAGTAGGTTCTTATTAGTTATCTATTTTATATATAGTAGGGTGTATATGTCAATCCCAGTATCCCAATTTATCCCTCCCTCCCCTTATCCCCTGCTAACCTTAAGTTTGTTTTCTACATCTGTGACTCTACTTCTTTACTTTGCAGATTCATGAAAAATTTTGGTTTCTAATTCACTTTGTTATAAAGCACAAACTAACACAGCATTGTAAAGCAATTATACTCCAATAAAGATGTTAAAAACAAACACATTTAATAAAATAAAATAAAGGCATTAAAAAAATTTTGATTTCTAAATAGTATAAATATTTGCTACATAAATGTGGCTAATGATTATTATTGGAAAGAATTAGATTTGCTGTGAATTATGATTTCAGCCAGATAGTTGGAAGTATTGATAAGTTTCTCTCCAAATTTAGTGATTGTTATGTTATTTTAATGTTTTAAAAATACTGTCTTTTAAAAAGATAATATAGTGCTAAACAATACACTACTTAATAACCAAGAGATCACTGAAGAAATCAAAGAGGAAATCAAAAAATACCTAGAAACAAATGACAATGAAAACACGACAACCCAAAACCTATGGGATGCAGCAAAAGCAGTTCTAAGAGGGAAGTTTATAACAATACAATCCTACCTTAAGAAACAAGAAACAACTCAAAAAAAAACAACCTAACCTTACACCGAAAGCAATAAGAGAAAAAAGAACAAAAAACCCCCAAAGTTAGCAGAAGGAAAGAAATCATAAATTCTGAGACTGAACCAGGAAGAAGTAGAAAATGTGAACAGACCAATCACAAGCACTGAAATTGAAGTTGTGATTAAAAATCTTCCAACAAACAAAAGTCCAGGACCAGATGGCTTC
>NC_041232.1:11106460-11107765 GCF_002837175.3 Physeter macrocephalus | reverse complement strand
GAAACCATTTCCACTAAGATGAGGAACAAGACAAGGTTGCCCACTCTCACCACTCTTATTCAACATAGTTTTGGAAGTTCTAGCCACAACAATCAAAGAAGAAAAAGATATAAAAGGAATCCAAATCGGTAAAGAAGAAATAAAGCTGTCACTGTTTGCAGATGACATGATACTATACATAGAGAATCCTAAAGATGCTACCAGAAAACTACTAGAGCTAATCAATGAATTTGGTAAAGTAGCAGGATACAAAATTAATGCACAGAAATCTCTGGCATTCTTATACACTAATGATGAAAAATCTGTAAGTGAAATTATGAAAATACTACCATTTACCAGTGCAACAAAAAGAATAAAATACCTAGGAATAAACCTACCTAAGGAGACAAAAGGCCTGTATGCAGAAAAGTATAAGACACTGATGAAAGAAATTAAAGATGATACAAACCAGAAAGCTGCAGTAATCAAGACAGTATGGTACTGGCACAAAAACAGAAATATAGATCAATGGAACAGGATAGAAAGCCCAGAGATAAAGCCACGCACATATGGTCATCTTATCTTTGGTAAAGTAGGGAAGAATATACAGTGGAGAAAAGACAGCTTCTTCAATAAGTGGTTCTGGGAAAACTGGACAGCTACATGTAAAAGAATGAAATTAGAACACTCCCAAACACCATACACAAAAATAAACTCAAAATGGATTAGAGACCTAAATGTAAGACCAGACACTATAAAACTCTTAGAAGAAAACCTAGGAAGAACACTCTTTGACATAAATCACAGCAAAAAGTTTTTTGATCCACCTCCTAGAGTAATGGAAATAAAAACAAAAATAAACGCACGGGACCTAATGAAACTTCAAAGCTTTTGCACAGCAAAAGAAACCATAAAGAAGACGAAAAGACAACACTCAGAATGGGAGAAACTATATTCAAACAAATCAATGGACAAAGGATTAATCTCCAAAATATATAAACAGCTCATGCAGCTCGATATTAAAAAAACAAACAACCCAATCAAAAAATGGGCAGAAGACCTAAATAGACATTTCTCCAAAGAAGGCATACAGATGGCCAAGAAGCACACGAAAAGCTGCTCAACATCACTAATTATTAGAGAAATGCAAATCAAAACTACAATGAGGTATCACCTCACACCAGTTAGAATGGGCTTCATCAGGAAATCTACAAACAACAAATGCTGCAGAGGGTGTGGAGAAAAGGGAACCCTCTTGCACTGTTGGTGGGAATGTAAATTGATACAGCCACTATGGAGAACAGTATGGAGGTTCCTGAAAAAACT
>NC_041232.1:11099300-11106412 GCF_002837175.3 Physeter macrocephalus | reverse complement strand
CTATGGAGAACAGTATGGAGGTTCCTTAAAAAACTACAAATAGAACTACCATACGACCCAGCAATCCCACTACTGGGCATATACTCTGAGAAAACCATAATTCAAAAATAGTCATGTAGGCAACCTAGCCAGGACATGGAAGCAACCTAAGTGTCCATCAACAGATGAATGGATAAAGAAGATGTGGCACATATATACAATGGAATATTACTCAGCCATAAAAAGAAACGAAATTGGTTATTTGTAGAGAGGTGGATGGACCTAGAGTCCATCATACAGAGTGAAGTAAGTCAGAAAGAGAAAAACAAATACCGTATGCTAACACATATATATGGAATCTAAGAAAAAAAAATGGTCGTGAAGAACCTAGGGGCAAGACAGGCGTAAAGACACAGACCTACTAGAGAATGGACTTGAGGATACAGGGATGGGAAAGGGTAAGCTGGGACAAAGTGAGATAGTGGAATGGACATATATACACTACCAAACGTAAAATAGATAGCTAGTGGGAAGCAGCTGCATAGCACAGGGAGATCAGCTCGGTGCTTTGTGACCACCTAGAGGGGTGGGATTGGGAGGGAGGGAGACGCAAGAGGGATGAGATATGGGGACATATGTATATGTATAACTGATTCACTTTGTTATAAAGCAGAAAGTAACACACCATTGTAAAGCAATTATACTGCACTAAAGATGTTTAAAAAAAAGCAAAAAGCAAAACAACAAAGAAGCAAACAAAAAGAAGTTGAATTTGTTGGGAATAAAATTTACTAAAGAAATTGTGTCGTGAGCCAATGTGCCACTTTAAAAAAAAAGAAAGATAATATAGTTACAAAACTCAAATGGTACAAAAGTCTCTCACCTACCCTGCCTTAAGTCCAGTTTCCCTCCCCAGAGGCAAGTAATGTTAACATTTTCTTCTGTCTCCTTCCAGAGATAATGCGAGCACATAGGAACAAATATACACGTATGTTTTTGTTTTTCTGTTTTTACATGAATGGTGATTTGTTATTCACATTCTTCTGCACCTTGCTCCAGTGGAGTGATGAGAGGGTTGAGTGATGAGTGGTGAAGTTGGAGAGGTAGCCAGGGCCACTTCTTGCAAATACCAGGGCCTTGCATGGTATTTGGATTTTATCTCAAGTGACATGGGAAGCTCTTGGAGAGTTTTGAGCAGGATGTGGTTTTAAAGTTCATTGTAGCTTTTGGGTCAAGAATAGACTGAAGCAAGATTTAAAGATTCTTAGACGAAACAGCTATAGAAGGGACCATATATTTTATAATCAGAAAAAATGTTAAAAACATATTTTTGGAAGCTTGAACACCACCAGTGTTCTTCCATTGTGTCATTTTTCATGAGAATCAGCTGAATTTGATCTACACACTACCTCGGATTGAGGGAGAACTAAAGGATTGAAGGATTACCTAAACTGAATAGGTCAGAGTAGGATCCAACAAGCTATACTTGTCTCTCAAAATGATTTCTTATTAACTCAGAATGAAATTAGATAACTAATCGTTATATAAGGTAAACTATAGAAATAGTTTATGGTCTTAAGCTGTAATTAATACTGAAACTATTATTAGTATAAAGCAACCTCTAACATTTGGGTCATAGAATTTCTCTGACTTGGGGTATCTGCTGCTGCTCAACAAACCGCCCCCAAAACTAAGTGACTTCAAGCAACAATGAATTAAAGGTTAACTGGACTCAGCTGGGTGATTCTTCGCCACATGGTGAAGCTGAGGTCACACCCACAGCTTCACTCAACTTGGAGCTTGACTGGGCCTGTGACATTCAAGTTGGCTTCTTCCAGAGTCTCTCTCCACTTGATGTCAGTAATCTAGGTTGAGCCTCTTGACAGCATAGAGGCTGGCTTTCAGATGGGAGCTTTTCAAGATGACAAGTGCTTATCAAGCTTCTGCTTGCATCATGGTTTCTAATGGCCAAGCGCAGACTCTGTGTAGGAGGGGACTAAAGAGGGCATGAATATTAGGACACATCATTCACCAGGGCCACCAATGTGATAGTCTACCACTTGTAGTCACAGGCCTTTTGAAACTCTAAGACACTTAGAATTCTGGCCTTTAAGATTATAGAATAACTGAGGCATGGAATCTTCCTGCCTGATTTCGTTACCTGTACACTGGACACATCCCTGCTTGAGAATCTTCTATGACTCTCTTTTACCTTTTCAGGGCACATGTTTTACATCTTCACTTCAATTTTGCTCTGAGAGTTCTTCATGCCCCCATGTGCTTTGTATAAACTGCTGTTCTTTAGATAGATTCAGTGACAATTTGACTCCTATTTTGTCTTGTTTATGTCTCTTCCTAAACATATAGTCAATATAGTAACGGACACATGAGGTCCCTCTCCCCCTTCACCTGTTGGGTTTATTATTTCCTTTAAATTATGATCTGGCTGACTGAGATGCCCTTCGTTCATCCTGTGTTAATCCAGTGCCTTGTCTGGGTAGCAGGGTAATAAGCCTTTGTTTTCAGGGTGCTTACGTTAGAGTGTGGGGAATGAGTAAGAAAGGAAACAACAAGAACAAAATAATTTCAGCAAGTGATAAATGCTGGGGAGAAAATAAAACAGGATAATGTGATAGAGAGTGAGGGGCCTGGAGGTGGGGAGCCGCTCCAGTTTGCCTGGCAGATAGGGCCATTCTGAGGAAGGACATTTGAACTGAGACGAGAATGATGAGAAGCAGCCATCCATCTTGCCAGAGAGGGCAACCAACCATCCCCGTTGGCCTGGGCCTGAGAGATTTCTTGGGACATGGGGCTTTTCAGTGCTAAAACCAGGACAGTCTCGGGCAAACCAGAGCTAGTCCAGTCCAGGAAGAGGGATCAGCAAGTACAGGCCTAGCATACAGGCATTTTGGAGGGGCGACAGAAGGCAGTGCGGCTGAAAGTGTGATGAGAAAGGGGGAGCAGAGGCAGGCCAGCCGGGAGGTCAGTGGATGTTGGACCCCGTGGACCTTACCAGTAGGTTGGATTTTATTATAAGTGTGTTGGGAAGCTGCTGCAGGGTTTCAAACAGGGAAGGAGACGGTTTTATTTACATTTGTAAATAAATCATTGGCTGGTGTGTGGAGAGTAAAGCATATGGGGTCAAAGTGGAAACGAGGAGACCAATTGAGAGGCTGGATGGTCATCAGGCTTGAGGTGGTGGCTTGGGCCAGGAAGGGAGCCGGAGGGAAGCTTCTCATTGTTACTAACTCTGTGCTGCTTCTTACTCCTCCCAGGCTCTTTCCCTCCTTTCTAAATCAGTAGTAGCTTTTTCATCCCAAAGAGCTTCTTAGCTAAATACAGAGGTTCCCAGATTTACCACTTGGACACCAAAGCCCAGTCCTCCTTGCTTCTCACAGGCGCTTTATCAGGTTTTCTTTTCAGTATTTTCAAAGTACTTGAACACAATGATATAATTTTTTTTCTTAAGTTATCTGTTGTTTTTCTCATAGGGCTAGTCTGGGTAATGCTTTTGAATGCCAAGTGATTGATTTTTATCTGGATGCCTTTGAAGGGTCATATTTAGAGTTGTGCAACATAACTAGAGCTATACTTGGTAAAGGGTAATCTAGCTGGGGAGGGGGGTAAAATGACGTGGTAAGATGTGGACGTGTTAAATTTTAGGCGACAGCAGGCTGCTCTAGTCGAAATGCTGGGGAGTGGGAGGCAGTTGGAGAAGCGGCACTAGATCTCAGTATCATGGCTGGGTCTGTATATAGAAATGTGGCAGCCACCTCGGAGAGGTGGGATTGGATTTGGGCCAGGGCACCGATTTGTTTACTCAGCAAAGCTTCAAGTATTTACTGCGTGCCTCTGAGTGCTAGAAATGTTTGGTGAACAAGGCAGGCAGGATCCCAGCTCTTGGGGAGCCAATATTCAGTTGGGGTGGGGAAGGTAGAAGGTCAAACAATAAATGAATTAATGAGTAAAATAATTTCAGAGAATGGTAAATGCTGTGCAGATAAAACTGGTTGATGTGCTCTGGCTTGTGGGGGGTGGGTGGAGGAGATTTCCTCTTTAGATTGGTAATCATAGAAGGCCTCTTTGAGGCGGTGACATTTTACCTGAGACCCAAATGATGGGAAGGAACCAGCCACACATAGGAGGATCTAGGGACAGAGTGTTCCAGGCAGAGGTCTTAGACACCGGAGGCTGGGTCTAACTCTAAGCAAACTCCCATTTAGGTAAGTGGAGATGGGAACCAGCAAATAAGAGGAGAACAAGGAGGGCAGGAACTATCTTGGCTTTGCTCATTAGAAGAGTCCCTTACACATAGGTAAGTGTTCACATTAAAAAGAAACAAACTGGGATTGTGTTCTACCACCAAGACTGAGGAAGGACAACCTTAAGAGTTCTGGCAACTGTGGCACAACCTACACGAAGGTCAAGAAAAAGGTTGATTTTAGTTTTAGGTTACTCTCGGCCCATCAAGAATGTCCACTTGTTAGAGCGAGCTGGGTTGAGTAGCTGCAAAGTGTTAAAAAGCAGAGGGGAGGAAGTAGAAACAGCATTTCGAACTCTCTAAGAAACTCATTCCCTTACCATTTGTGAATGTCTTGTAAAAGCCTCCCCCTACCAGGTCCAGCCCCTCTGGGAACCTTGCCTGGCTGTGCTCCTCAATTTGCTCTCTTTCTCTTGCCTCTTCTCTGCTACCACCCTTTCACGTTGCACTTCTTTTTTGCTTTTTTATTTGCTTCTGGAAGCCTTGCTGCTTTATACTCCTCTTCTCTCTTATCTCTAGTCCTGCCCACCTTCACTAGCGGCATCTGTTTCTGAGACTGCAGCCAGATCCAGGAGCCTGGGTCTGGAGGGGGCAGTGGGTACAGAGGCTGCATGAGATATATTTGAGACATTTGACAGTGAGTGGGAGTGGAGAAGAGGGATGGTATTGCAATGGGCTACCAAGGTTTTGTTTAAGATCTCAGAGGCCTGTGAATATTTGACACCAGGAGATCAGAGAGGGAGACCTTGAGTGTGAAGGGTCAGATGGGAGATAACTGAGGGAGCAGTTAGAGAGCAGGCAGAGTGCTTCTTCCTTAAATAACATGAGGTGAAGTGCTTCTTCCTCTGGATTAAGAGGAAAGGAATAAATGAGGCTGGATACAAAGATTCTTGAGTGGGAAGAGAGATGAGTGGGATCAGCTTATAGTAAGTGGTCTGGATCTTTTTAGCAATCAAGAAAGCCAGGTGGTCTGCTTAAAGCCAAGCTCAAAATTTGGTGAAGGAATTTTGGAATCACCACTCCAGAGATTTTGCTGGGGAGTAATCAAGTGATGAAGGAAGAACTGCCAAGTACCAGCAAGGATCCAGTTGAAGCTGGCATATATTTTTAGCAGACAAAGTCTGCCTTTCTCCACGATTGCTCTGCCAATACCCGAGCAGCTGGGGCTAGTGTTGACTGCTGTTAGTACAGAGTTTGGATTTTAGCCACTAATTATATTTCAAGAAGGCATTATCCTCATAGTTGTACTTAATGGTAAATCAAGATCTGATTGATTTGTTTTCCTCTCATCTTACTTGTACCTGTCAGAAGTTTGTAATTAGTGAGAGCTGCCTGTGGAATTCAATATAAGGAATTTTAATCAACAGCCTTTCATAGAACCTATTAAACTTAGCTCATTACTTTAAAAATCTGGGCTATTATGAAAAATGAAAGAAAGCTCTCAAACTTCTCATAGCCTTCCTTTTGTTCTCAGTTTCTGTAGAGCAGTTAGGTTTTGAGGTATACACCTACTCAGGTACAATTTTGGGAAATGTTTTTGAGTAACCAGATGACAATAATACACTTCTCAAGTAGAAATTTGCTAAATGAATGGAAACAGTTATCATTTAAGGACCTCTTTTTCTTTAAATATTAGGTTGAAAATGGTGTATTTGTAGCCAACCCGCTTCAGGAACGCACAATTCTAATGAGAAAAGAGGGCGAGTCTGCAAAAAGCATTAATGAGATGCTTCTGAGCAGACTTTCACGCTACCGAGCCTCGCCATCCGCAACGCTGGCTGCCCTTACCGGCTCCACCATCTCCAACACCCTGAAAGAGGACCAGGCAGGTAGGCTGCCCTTCGCTTTTCATGTTTACCTTGTACAGCTCCATTCAGCTATATTTATTTTTAAGACCTTATTTTTTAGAACAGTTTTAGGTTCGTAGCAAAAGTAAAGGAAGGTGCAGATTTCTCGTCTGCCTCCTGCCCCCACACATGCACAGCCTCCCTTATTATCTACATCCCCACCAGAGTGGTCCATTTGTTACAACTGATGAACCCACCCTGACACATCATAATCACCCAGAGTCCATAGTTCACCTTAGGGTTCACTCTTGGTCTTGTACATTCTGTGGGTTTGGACAAATGCATAATGACATGTGTGCATTATTATGGCATCATATACAGTGCATTTATTGCCTTAAAAATCCTCTGTGCTCTACCTGTTGATCCCTCTCCACCCCGCAAGCCCTGGCCACCACTGATCTTTTTATTGTCTTCATAGTTTTGCCTTTTCCAGAATGTCATGTAATTGGATTTATACAGAATGTAGCCTTTTCATATTGGCTTCTTTCACTTAGTAATATGCCTTTAGGACTCCTCCATGTCTTTTCATGGCTTGATACATTCAGCTTGTGATTAGTGCATGCTGCCTGTGGAATTCAGGCAATACTTGTTATTGAGCACTTACAGTGTGCCATACAAAGCACCTTGCTTTACATAGTTCACCGTTTTAAATGTCCTTCCAGTCATTTTTCATTTTTTTTTATTCCAAGCTAATACATACTGTTGGCTGTGGACATGAATTAGCATGAATCTGTAATAATTTAAAGCAGCTCTGTGTTTAATTGTAAATACCTTATCATTACTGTTAGTATAAACTGTTTTCACGTTTAGCATCTGCTTCATGAATGTAAAAAACTCACATTTAGCATCATCTTCACTAAATACATTCTTTTTTTTTTAAACATCTTTATTGGAATATAATTGTTTTACAATGTTGTGTTCCCGCCCCTCTAGGTGGTCACAAAGCACCGAACTGATCTGCCTGTGCTATGCAGCTGCTTCCTACTAGCTATCTGTTTTACATTTGGTAGTGTATATATGTCCAT
>NC_041232.1:11073825-11099196 GCF_002837175.3 Physeter macrocephalus | reverse complement strand
ATTTCATTTCTTTTTATGGCTGAGTAATATTCCATTGTATATATGTGCCACATCTTCTTTATCCATTCATCTGTTGCTGGACACTTAGGTTGCTTCCACATCCTGGCTATTGTAAATAGTGCTGCAATGAATATTGTGGTACATGACTCTTTTTGAATTATGGTTTTCTCAGGGTATATGCCCAGTAGTGGGATTGCTGGGTCATATGGTAGTTCTGTTTTTAGTTTTTCTAAATACATTCTTGACCAAGAAAAAAAGAGGCAAACCTTCCACAACAGAGGTTGCTTTTTCTGGAATTTGGCATTTAGTGTTTGCACTTTAATATTTGAAAATAGATAATATGTTTACAGAGTTTGAAAGTGAAAACAATATAAAAGGTATATGCAGAGAAATCTTACTCTTGTGTCTTGGTATATTCAGTATTTGCCCCACCCTACCCCCTATAGGTAGCTCTATTTATTAGTTTTTGTTTATCCTGGCAGAGTTTTTTTATGCAAAGGGAAATTAAATTAATTTAGAAAGACAAATTTATGTATTTTCATTGTCCTTCTTTTCTCAATAAAAAGTAGCCTTCTAAACACACTGTTCTGTACTTTTAAAGCAGGAATTCTTAACGGGGATAAGCCTTTCAGAGGTTCATAAACGTGCTCTCCCAAAGTTTTAAATAACATATGTATCATCATAATTTTTATCAGATTTTCAAGGTCATTTATGACCCCCCCCCAAAGTCAAGAACCATTATTCTTGAGGAGTTTTCATGTTACATACCAACTACATGAATTTATAACAAATCATGACCTGTAGTAAAAGATCAGGCTAGAAAAAGAGCCATGTATAGAAAAATGAATCTGAATTAATATATGTTTAATGAATTTAATGCAGTTTTATGCTTTAATCCTTTTATATATTGAAATGTTAGGAAGAGAAAATATTTGTGATTAATTCATTGTGAGACTATCAAATTTTAAATACTTATTAGTCCATATTAGAATTTAAGGATAGTATTTTACTTCCACAGGTCTCTATTGTATCAAATGTAAGTAGGGAATTTATTAATAGTTGTTATAACTTGGGTATGTGGATAATTTGAATTATAGGAAATAGTTTGTAGAGGACAGTGCTATTACCTAAATAAACATTTTCCTGACAAGCTGAAGGCTTGATCTGGGTTTGTCCCTTGGGAGAAAATTGAATACTATCCTGCACAATAGAAATACTAAAAGAATGTTTGTTACATAAGAAAACATGGGTGATATCAGAAAGTGGACTCAGAAGGCAAGGGTATATTTAGAATCCTGTGAAAACTGGTATCTGTACTCTAAACATGTGATCTCACTCATACTTTTATGCATATTCTCTATGTATTCATTTAACCTGAGGTTGCTACATAAAAATTCACCAGTTATAGGCAAAGTGAACTTTTGACAATTAATTCAACATTCAGAGGGTCTAGGATTTTTTATTCTGTGATAAACTAATACCTATTACCACGTTAATAAGAGTATGTATATTAAAAACATCTTGGTGAAAACCACGATTGTGTGGTTATGCTCTTTGTGTGGTTATGCTCACAAAGTTGCTAGTTTTTCAGTCGTTGCCCCTTTTGGGTTTCTTACTTATGGAAATTTATGTTACTGGATTTATGTCCTAAATGAAGAATATACTTGTTGGCGGCTTGGAATTTTAAAAAATGGAGCTTTTTAGAACCACAGGCATTCAAAGCAAATGACAGATTAGGTTTCACTTGTCTAATTTTTCTAATCTAAACCATCTAAAGATAATTTTATGTCCATGTAGGCAGTCATATTTTATACCTTGACAGCTTCCTAGGTAAAACACTCTGACTTTCTGTTGCCATAGTCAATCTTCACTGGACTAATATATAGAAAATCGTTAAATTCACCCTACATTTTCAGATCTGTCAGTGAGTAGGGGAAATTAAAGTACATTTTATACCTCTTGGTTAGATACAATAATTATTTTCCTAATGATAGTTTATGTCACTGACCCTAAAAAAAAGAAAATATATCATGGGTTATAAATTCTGCAGACATAAAATTATTTTGTGATAGACATTGTGAAAGCTTTTATTAACTACTTATGGGTTGAAATTTCTGGTAGATTCCATGTTCAGAGCTGTTTATAATGAATGTAATATCACAAACCTGTTAACAATTTGTACTATATAAAATGAAAAGATCTCTGCTGGAGCACAGTTTCCTAGGGGGAAACATAAACAGTAGGATTCTTCTTTTATTTTGAGATGTAGTCCATGTGAGGGTTCATTCTTTTGAAAGATTTTTATTTTATTTATTTATTTATTTATTTATTTATTTATTTATTTATTTATTTAAACATCTTTATTGGAGTATAATTGCTCTACAATGGTGTGTTAGTTTCTGCATTATAACAAAGTGAATCAGCCATACATATACATATATCCCCATATCTCTTCCCTCTTGCGTCTTCCTCCCACCCCTCTAGGTGGTCACAAAGCACCGAGCTGATCTCCCTGTGCTATGTGCCGCTTCACACTAGCTATCGATTTTACATTTGGTGGTGTATATATGTCCATACCACTCTCTCACTTTGTCCCAGCTTACCCTTCCCCCTCCCCGTGTCCTCAAGTCCATTGAAAGATTTTTAAAAGACATAAGGACATATTGAATACTGGGAACACCTTTGAGAAATGTTCAGATCATGTAACCAGGAGGCTTGGGACCAGGCTGTGGAGACAGAAGCTCATTATTTTTCCCTTAGCTTATTATTTCTTGCTCTATTTTTTGAGTCTGAGTACATTCTTGTTAGAATTTGGGGCCCCTTTGTTATACTCTAATTTGGTTTGGTAATCAAATTAATCTGTGTGTCAACTATTTCTGCTCACCATTTTCATTCCTTTTTACCAGCAAATACTAGCTGTGGGCTTCCTCTAAAAATGCTTCGGAAGACGCCCATTTACACCTGTGGTACATACTTGGTGATGCTGGTCCCACCTCCAGGGGGATCAGGCAGCTCTGCTACCCGGTCTCTTTTTGGTGGAACAAGTGGTTTGTCGTCTTTAAAAAGTAAGTGAACTTTATTTGTGGCTCTTTTCCCAATTTGTCCCTAACTTTGAAATTTAAGGTTTTTCCTAATAGTGATTTTACACTTGCTCTGTTTACAGATGCTCTTCAATAACAACAAAAAACTTTATCAGTATAGTTATAGGCTAGGAGGAATTAAAAATAAAATTTTTGAAGGTGGTATAACAGTACACTTCTGAAAACTATTGTCCTGTAAAATTACTAGAAATAATAATGAGGTCAGGAAGATTTTAGGAAATAAAATATAATAATAATAAAATAAAATAAAATAATAAATAAAGTTGCCACTTTATTTACTGACACTGCAAGAACTCTACCCACTGGAGAGCTATGAAAATAAGTCTGTGAAATACCTCCATTTTAGGACACATAAAAATGTATATGATACAAAATAATATATGCAAAAATTCATTAATGTTAAGTGTACATATATATATTTTTTATGTATTTCTTTTTTTAAAACATCTTTATTGGAGTATAATTGCTTTACAACGTTGTGTTAGTTTCTACTATATAACAAAGCGAATCAGCTATACGTTTGCCGCCGCCTAGCACAGGGAGATCAACTCAGTGCTTTGTGACCACCTAGAGGGGTGGGATAGGGAGGGTGGAAGGGAGACGCAAGAGGGAGGGGATATGGGGATATAAGTGTACATATATTTTTATAAAAGAGGGAGGCATACTATAGTAATTAAAGCAATGTGATTTTGGCTTCAGAGTGGACAAATAGTTAAATTGAAAATAATATAGGGCTTCCCTGGTGGTGCAGTGGTTAAGAATCCACCTGCCAATGTAGGGGACACAGGTTCAAGCCCTGGTCCAGGAAGATCCCACATGCCACGGAGCACCTAAGCCCGTGCACCACAACTACTGAGCCTGTGCTCTAGAGCCTGCGAGCCACAACTACTGAGCCCGTGTGCCACAACTACTGAAGCCCATGTGCCTAGAGCCCATGCTTCATAACAAGAGAAGCCACCACAATGAGAAGCCTTCGCACTGCAACGAAGAGTAGCCCTTGCTCTCCGCAACCAGAGAAAAGCCCTTGGGCAGCAGCAAAGACCCAACTCAGCCAAAAAATAAATAAATTAATTAAATAAAAATAAATCAATTTAAAAAAGGATAAAATAATATAGAATAAAAAAATGTTCCTTTTACATTGCCATTTTCTGTCTTTCTTACCTTAGGGACATCATTTAACCCCTCTGAGCCTCAGTTTTCCCATCTGTAAAAAATAAAAGGCTAATAGTATCTCACACCATTGTTTGGTGATCATATGCAATAAAGTATGTTAGAGTATTTCTAAAAACAAAAACAAACCCAAAATATTCCTTTTATATATGGTAACACCTTTTTTTTAACATTCCTTTTCTTCCTTAAAATTTGTTTAGGCACGTAAAATTAAAATGTTTTAAAATCAGTTTACTTATTTTCATTTCCCAAAATTTCATATTCTGTCTTTTTAAAATAATTTGCTTACAGTAATTCCATTGAAGGATTATATTTCACATTTAGATGTTTAAAAAAGCATTTCTGGGCTTCCCTGGTGGCGCAGTGGTTGAGAGTCCGCCTGCTGATGCAGGGGACATGGGTTTGTGCCCCGGGCTGGGAAGATCCCACATGCTGCGGAGTGGCTGGGCCGGTGAGCCATGGCCGCTGAGCCTGCACGTCCAGAACCTGTGCTCCGCAACGGGAGAGGCCACAACAGTGAGAGGCCCGCCTACTGCAAAAAAAAAAAAAAAAAAGCATTTCTTACTCAAACTTTAACCTGCAGATGTAAATTTAACCTCAGCAGCTTAAATAAAACCATTTATCTAGTATCAACTTAACTTTTAGGCCATTTCAAGTAGTGGCACGTGTTTGGGATTTAGATACTCATAACAACTCCAAAAGTCTTCTGTCTTTACTTTTTAAAAATTAATTTATTTAAATATTTATTTTCTTTATTTGGTTGCACCAGGTCTTGGTTGCAGCAAGCATGCTCCTTAGTTGCAGCTTGCAGGCTCCTTAGTTGCCGCTGGCTGGCTCCTTAGTTGTGGCCAGCAGGATCCTTAGTTGCGGTCAGTGGGCTCCTTAGTTGTGGCATGTGGGGTCCTTAGTTGCGGCAGCCGGGCTCCTTAGTTGTGGCTCGCAGGCTTCTGAGTTGCAGCTCGCCAGCTCCTTAGTTGTGGCATGCAAATTCTTAGTTGTGACATGCGTACAGCATCTAGTTCCCTGACCAGGGATCGAACCCGGGCCTCGTGCATTGGGAGGGCAGAGTCGTAACCACTGCGCCAACAGGGAAGTCTTCTCTTTTTCTTTTATTTATTTATTTTTTTTGTGGTATGCGGGCCTCCCTCTGCTGCGGCCTCTCCCATTGCGGAGCACAGGCTCCGGACGCGCAGGCTCAGCGACTATGGCTCACGGGCCCAGCCGCTCCGCGGCATGTGGGATCCTCCCAGACCGGGGCGCGAACCCGGTTCCCCTGCATCAGCAGGCAGACGCGCAACCACTGCGCCACCAGGGAAGCCCTCTTTTTCTTTTAGAATCAAATGGGTTAGACTTTTTCTCAACAGCCTGTTTTCTCTAACATGTGACCAGGATGCCCCCTTTAGCCCTCGGGTAAATGATGTAAATTTACTACTCTCTTTAAAAAAAAAAAAATAACAGCTTTATTGAGTTATAACTTACGTACCATGAAATTTACCCCTTTAAAGTATACAGTTCAGTGGTTTTTAATATATTCAGAGTTGTCCAACCATCACCACAATCTAATTCTAGAACATTTCCATCACTCCAAAAAGATACCCCATACCCATTAGCAATCACTCCCTTTATCCCCACCTTTCCCCAGCCCCTGGCATCCACCAATCTACTTTCTGACTCTATGGATTTACCTATTCTGGACTTTTCAAATATATGGAATTATACAATATATGTGCTTTTGTGACTGGCTTTTTTTTTTTTTTAAGCATAATGTTTCCAAGGTTCACCCATGTTGTAGCACAAATCATACTTGATTGTATGAATATAATCCATTGACTTTTTTTTTTTTTTTTTTTGTGGTATGCGGGCCTCCCTCTGTTGTGGCCTCTCCCGTTGGGGAGCACAGGCTCCGGACGCGCAGGCTCAGCGGCCATGGCTCACGGGCCCAGCCGCTCCGCGGCATGTGGGATCCTCCCAGGCCGGGGCGCGAACCCGGTTCCCCTGCATCAGCAGGCAGACGCGCAACCACTGCGCCACCAGGGAAGCCCTATAATCCATTGACTTTTGAGTTGTTTCTGCTTTTTGACTGTTTTGAATAATGCTGCTATGAACATTCATGTACAAGTTTTTGCGTAGACATGTTGTCATTTCTCTTGGGTATATGTGTAGGAGTAGAATTCTGGGTCATGTGGTACCTGTATGTTTAAGCTTCGGAGGGACTGCTAAACAGTTTTCCAGAACGGCTGTACCATTTTAGAGTCTCATTAGCAATGGCTCCAATTTTTCCACATCCTCTCTGACATTTGTTATTTTTCTTTTTTTTTTTTAATAGCTGTACTCCATAGTGGGTATGCAGTGGTATCTCACTGTGGTTTTGATTTGCATTTCCCTAACAACTAATGATGTTGAACATCTTTTCTTGTGCTGATTGGCCATTTGTATATGTTCTTTGGAGAAATGTCTATTCAAATCCTTTGTCCATTTTAAAACTGGGTTGTCTTTTTATTGACCATTAATTATCTGAAACTCTTTTTTAGTCTTCTTGACATGGTTTTTTCCACTCAACTGAAATTAGCCCCATTTGATTAAAACAGGCCTTTACGGTGCCATTTTTTTCATGAGGATATAGCTTACCCAGTGATTCTATTTTAGACCAACAAATAAATAAATGCTTAAATTTCTTCTATGTCCTGTTCCACATTGGTCACTGTGGTGGCTACTCAGTGAGTGGGAAAAGTGGTGCTTGCCTTGAGGAGCTCATAGTCTGGTTGGGAGACATGATGCAGGTGTGTGAAACAACTAGAAAATGATATACAATGCAGTATCACTTCCTGAACCATGGGGAGCAGATGTAAGTGCTGCAGAATCAGAGGAAGAAAGGGTCATTGTTGAGTGGGGTAGAGGGGAGAGACTTCATGAAGTTTTGAGTTTAAGTCATGAAAAATGGCTATTATTCATATAAGTGGCCACATAGGGGAAAGGCATATGCATGGTAAATACAATGAAAAAGAGATTTGGAGAAGACCATTTTGTTGGTGTGCAGGACAGAAAAATAGAAAATAGAAAAGAAACAAAGAGTACAGTTTAGATTATAGCTCAAGTCAGGCGTGATGAGAATTTGGATTACTAGGGTGATGGGAATAAGGAAAAGGAACTTGAGAGACAGTGCTAGAATTTTCTGTTGGAAAGTGGGGAAGAAAGTTATATCAATAACAGCAGCTAGGCCCTTCTGCCATGGCAGCCATTGAAGAGCAGCCGCCATGGCTCCTTGCTGCCCCATGGCCGTGGGCCTCAACAAGGGCCACCAGGTGACCAAGAACATGAGCAGGCTGAGGCACAGCCCTGCAAGATGTGATCCAAAAGGTGTGTGGCTTTGCCCCTTAGGAGCTGCATGCCATGGAGCGGCATGCCAGGGTCTCCAAGAACAAGCAGGCCCTCAAGTTCATCCAGAAAAGGGTGGGGACATACATCTGTGCCAAGAGGAAGAAAGAGGAGCTGAGGAGTGTCCTGGCCGCCATGAGGAAAGCAGCAGCCACAATAAAACCTTTTCAGGAAAAAAAAAAAAAAAAAAAAAAGCAGATCCTTGATATATTTTAACTCATTTAATCTTCATAATAACTGTATAAAGTAGGTAACTTTTATTATCTCCACTTTACACATGGGGAAACTGAGAGGTTCAGTAAATTTCCCAGGGTCACACGGAAGTGGTAGAGCTGGAATTCAAATTCAGAATCCTAAAGCTCATGCTTCTCATCACTACACTTCCGTGTGTTAAGGGAAAAGGCCGAAGTGTTTCCAAGTTTTAGAGCCAGGGCTTGGAAGGATAGCAACTAAACATCCACTAACCTGTTTTGAGCACCAAATATATGTAAAGTATTTCTTGTAAATATTGTTACCTTGTGATGTTAATAATCATAACCCCTCTTGCAATTACCCTTTTGACAATCTATCTTGAAAAAAACCTGTATGTAAAAGTTGCGATTTTAAAAACACTTTCAAAAATATGGTTCACTGTGTTGGAAAAGGCTTTATGACACTTTTCTTTTTGTGGTCTTAATGTGTGTCTTTTGTCTCCTCATTGTTACCACCAATAGACAACCAAAAAAGATGTGATTTTTATAAAGTCTTGTTAAGAGGCTAAAGTTTAAGCTAACCATCATCTTAAGGCTTATTAAACAGCTTAATATTTGTTTCTGAAGTCCTAGCTTCTAGCTTGGTGTATAATATTTCGGATGGTCAATTCGCAAGTCGTGCTGATCTCATAGATGCTGCTGGAAGCTCATTGGGGCGTGGTGCTCTTGTACCAGGATTAGGTAAGAAATAAATGCCCACATTTATTTTCCTTGGAAAATTCAAAATTTAAGCAATTTCTCTTAAAAAGTCTTGCTAATTCTCTATGGTATTCTAGTTTCCTTGAAAGAATTTTTTTATGCTACTCTTTAATTGTGAGGATTAATATAAGAAATTGTCATATGTGAAATTCCTCTGCATAAATTACTACTGAAGATACTGTCCGTTAGGTTGTGTAATGTTGTCTATAACAAATTCTTCTTAAAGTTCATGCCATAAAAAGGTTTCTTTCCCTTGAGGGATTAGTATACTTCTTATTGTTAGAAAATGAGCATTATGTTAGCGCATTGGATTTTCTCTTTGCCTTGGCACCTAGGGAGCTCATATCTAAGTTTTGGGCTCAGTTACTAGGGCTTTTACTGTGTGTTAATGTTAATTAGTCCTGTTGTACCTGGGTTTTACTGTAAGCCACTTAAATCCTTTTTGGAATTAAAAAGGTCACATGTAAGTCAGTTATTAAAAACTTTCTATTCCATGAGACTTATTCCATTCTCACATATGAGTTGAGCCAAGTAGACATTGAATCCCGCCTTCCTACTGAGCCCCAATCTAATGCTTTGCCAGCATTAGGGGGATGTGGGATGTGGCTTGCCAGCACTGGGGAGAATCCTTGCCCTTTCATTCTTTAGCACTGCTTATGGGAAGTATGTATCAAGCAGTGGATGGTATGATAGTTGAATAAAGGATGTTCTTTTTGCAGGTGCCTGTTACGATACAGTGAACAACATGCTATGGACATGCTCGAATGACTATATCGATCAATGGTGTAATCCTGGGAATCAGGCCTTCCATTACGTCTGTCAGAGACTTGGAGTCAGCCATATCATCACTGAGCCTAAAGGTGAGGTGCACTCATAGTCCTACAGGAAGAGATTTTCCTCCCATGAAATAGGAGGGAGTACAGCAGCATTAGTAAGTGGGAACATAGCCCAAGCAGCAAAATGTGTCAACAGCCTTCCCTCTTTGAATTTAGAAACCTAGAATTCTTATTATCTGATTGGTTTATGATTAAGCAAATAAATGTGTAAATAAATAGAGCTTTTGAGGTGGTCCACAGACTTTTTTTTTTTTTTTTTTTTTTTTTTTTTTTTGCGGTACGCAGGCCTCTCACTGTTGTGGCCTCTCCCGTTGCAGAGCACAGGCTCCGGACGCGCAGGCTCAGCGGCCATGGCTCACGGGCCTAGCCGCTCCGCGGCATGTGGGATCCTCCCGAACCGGGGCACGAACCCATGTCCCCTGCATTGGCAGGCGGATTCTCAATCACTGCGCCACCAGGGAAGCCCCTCCACAGACTTTTTTAAAGGAAAATTGTTATGTCCCTTCTGAAATTGTCAGAACTTTGGGACAGAAGTTCGTTCTTTATTTGTACTTGGCATGGGATTATATATGCTGTTATAATGTTTTGCATTAATAACAAATGACTTATACACAAACTTACAATTTTGTTGTTGTTGTTGTTGTACGCGGGCCTCTCACTGTTGTGGCCTCTCCCGTTGTGGAGCACAGGCTCCGGACGCACAGGCTCAGTGGCCATGGCTCACGGGCCCAGCCGCTCCGCGGCATGTGGGATCTTCCCGGACCGGGACACGAACCCGTGTCCCCTGCATCGGCAGGCGGATTTCTCAGGGAATCTGAGCTGATTCCCTGCACCACCAGGGAAGCCCAAACTTACAATTTTGATAGACTATCTGGTAAAGGACGTTTATATTTCTTAATATTGAGATTCTTAATATAAGTTAATATTAATGTGAAATCTTTTGACTTCAAAGTCAACTATAGTGGTATATATGGTGTAGTGAGTAGCTCAGCAAATCCTCTCCTGATAAAGCAATGATAAAATGGACTGAATTACCAAAAATAACTATTTCTATAAAATTAAAATGCCAACTAAAAAAAAAATTAACTATTTCTAGGCTCTGGAATTTGACCAAAAGCATATACCAAATTGAGATGCAGTATTCATAAAAAAAAAAAAACACTGAACTTTGGCTAAGAACAGTAGAAGTCTGTGATGTTCTTAGCTGCGGACACTCCTGTCCCCTACCTTAAGCTTGGTCAGTGCAGTAATTCCATCAGGGTGGGGCAGATCATGGAAGCCAGCAGCTTGGCTGCCAGAAGGGGCTGACTGATTTGGAGCACAGCATGGACAGCATGGAAAAAAACTCACACACAGCAGCAATGTCAGTAACAGTAGTGGTCTTGGTGGCAAACAAACAGAGACAACCAGTGGCTTAGCTAGCCTGAGGTTGTGGTCCTGGTTAGGGCAAGCATCGAACCAGCAAACTAGCCAGAAATTTACTAGTGAGATGTGGGTAGTGAGAAAGCTACAAAGGGCCTTCGTAAGCTCCCCAGACATCTGCATAGAAGAAGCCAGAGAAGGCCCAAGCTGTTCACACAAGCCTGGCTGAAAATGAGCCTGCATACACATGCAGAGATTTGAGAGGGCCCACAGAAGGTGAAAACCACGGAATAGTTTAAAACTGCCTAAACTTTGATGTGCTTCCCCCAGAAAACGTGGCTCCATCCAGGGTGGAAGTATTACTGGCTCAGGGTGTTTGAGCACAACCTCTGACTCAGACGAGGTGACCACTAGGAAGGCAGGCTTAAAAATAAAAATGAGAATAATAAAAATAAACAAATGAAAGAAAGTAAAAACGAAAATAGAAATAAGAATTTAAGAAAACAAAGTGAGCGGAGAAATCAGTAGCTAAACACTGCAGGCAAAACTCAGATATTAGACTTAGCAGATGAAGACTTCAAAGCAGCCTTTAGAAATAAATTCAAAGACCTAAAGGAAACCATGTTTAAAAGATTAAAGAAAAGTATGATGACCATGATTAAACATAGAATTTCAACACAGAATTTATAGTAAAAAAAGACGAAGAACCAGTTGGAAATTCTTGATTTGAAAAGTTCAATGACTGAAGGGAAAAAAATCACTGGAGTAGCTCTATAGCAGATTTGAGATGGTGGGAGAAATAATCAGCAAACTTGGATATAGATGGATAGAGTTATCCTATCTGAAGAATAGAAGAAGACACTTTTAAGGAACACTGGTCAGATATTTTGTAGAATTTCCCTCAGTTTGGAGTCATCTGTTGTTTTCTCCTTTAAAACTGAGGTTATAGATTTGGGGGAAGAATACCACAGAGGGAAAGTGCTTTTCTCATTACATCATATCACAGGGTACATGATAGCAACATGACTTATTACTAGTGATATTAAAATTGATCACTTGGTTTAAATGCCAGTTTTCTTCACTGCAAAGTGAAGAAAGCTTCTTTCCCTTCCATGTTCAATTTGTTAGAAGCAAGACATGAAGCCCACACTCATGGGAAGGGGAATTAAGCTCCACCTCCTGGAAGGAAAAACATCAGAGACATATGTTAATTACCACAGTAATTAATATTTTGGAGGTGGTGGTACTTTGAGACTTTGGAATTATCTATTAGATTTTCTGTTTCTTCTTGTGTTCATCTTGGTAGTTGTATCTTTCTAGAAATTTGTGCATTTTATCTAAGTTTTCTTATTTGTTAGCATAAAGTTGCTCCTAGTATTATAATTAGTTTAATTTTTATAGGCTCAGTAGTAATTTCTCTGCTTTCACTCTTGATTTTGGTATTTGTATAAATTTACTAAAAAACATTGTTTTGGGGCTTCCCTGGTGGCACAGTGGTTGAGGGTCCGCCTGCCAATGTAGGGGACGCGGGTTCGTGCCCCGGTCCAGGAGGATCCCACATGCTGCAGAGTGGCTAGGCCGCTGAGCCTGCACATCTGGGGCCTGTGCTCTGCAGCGGGAGAGGCCACAGCAGTGAGAGGCCTGCATACCACAAAAAAACACAAAAAACAAAAAACATTGTTTTGTGCACTTAGAATGGGTGAACTTCATGGTATGTGTAAATTGTATCTTGTAAAACAGCAAAAAAGAAGAAATTTATATATTGTGACTCCCTAATTATTATCTCCAAGCCTCTTGCCTCAACTCCAGTCTATATGTATTCGTCTCCACTTGGATATCTAACGTCTTCAACTTAACATGTCAAAAACAAACTGCCTGTATCTCCCCCCTACAAATCTACACCTACCGAGTCCTCCATATTCCAGTATATGGATCACTATTCTTTCATATGCTCAGACCAAAAAATTACAGTTATCTTTGACTTTCTTTCTCTAATACCCCATATCCAAATGGACATCAGCAAATCCTGTCAGCTCCCATCTTCAAGATGTATTCCAAGTCTAACCATTTCCCTGTATCTCTGCTGCTACAACTCTAGTCTAGGCCATCATCTTCACCCAGATTATCATAGTAGCCCCCTCACTGGTCTTCCCATTTCCCCTGCAGTTGCCCTCCTCCACCCTGCTTAGGCTTATCTCCACACAGCAGCTAGAGTCTTTTACAATCTGCATAGTCAGATCTGTCACTCTTCTGCTCAGACACCTCCACTGACTTCCCATCTAACTCAGAATGAAATTTAAAGACCTCAGTTATTTGGGTAGATCCCAAAGGTACCTTTCAAAAAGTGTTTGGTGAAGATGAACAATACTAACCTGAATTCTGTTGTTGTAAGATCAAGGACTCATAAAGGCACAGAAGAGAGGGGGACCCAGCCAGGCCTTAGGGTTAATATGCAATTGAAAAGTTTAGTTTTGGCAAGGTTTACCTTCCGATAGGTTTTCCTTGAGTCCTTTCCTCATAGCTCATGGTGCCCACAATCCTTTTGCAGCTCTAAGGTTACCCCACCCAAGCCTGACTCTCCAAGGTTACCTACTTTCTTGTTTCTTTTATGCAGTTCATTTCAGCTGGTTTAAGGAAAAAAGCAATCTTTTTTTTCTGTACTTTGCCTGTTTAGATTATTTTCACCTCCATTCCCTGAATGTCTATAAGTATCGTGAGGCATTTATTATTATATAAGAGGATGCTTGTCAATTCTCTTTAACCAAGGTTGAACTGATGTCTGTCTAGGCTGTGGTGACTAAATGAGATCAAAATGTTTGAGGTACCATGGGAGGAGATATTTCTCGGCTGGGGAGCGTGGTGGGTTTTACCAGAGAGAAGGCATAGAAGATGAAGAGATTTTTCTAGAATAGTTACCACCATGGGATCTGAGCTGAGATGGCCTGAATTCAAATCCCAGCTCTACCATTTAGTAGCTGTGTGACCTAGGGCGAGTTATTGAACCTCTCTAATTCTTGAGTCACTCCCCTGCAAAACAGGGCTAAAATAGTCTAAGTTGATAATGATATTGTAAGGTAAAGCATGTAAAGCATTCGGCCCATTGTCTAGCATATGGAAAGGACTCAAGAAGTGGTAGCTACTTATGCTCTTTAAAAAAATGGAAATTCCCAAGTGTTTTCACCCCAGCATTCTGTGGCAGGGGAAAGGGTTCTCCAGCAGTAGTGGGAGAGATTGGAGCCAAGATAGTCTCTTCTGGTGTGCGTGCACCTTTTGCAAGTCAGGGGTATGTTCCTTGGTGGACACCCAGAGATGTCTTTCCTCACTGACTTTCCTTTTCATCTTCTAGAAGAGGCTATAACCACGAATGAGGTTATAAACCAATTATTGCACCACGTTGGTGCGATGTGCATACACCAACTCAATCTTCTTGCTACCAACCCCAATCTTCCAATCACAAGTGTCTTGGGCAAGCAGCATCCAATTGAAGCACACCATCTTAGCAGTATTTGTGACATTATGGAGAAGGCCATGGTTAATGGAGACACCTGTATCATACGCTGCATTCTCGTTGTCTTTCAGGTAAATACACTGTTTTGAGATAAATAAAATAGAGAAAAAGAAACACAAACCTTGGCTTCAGTCAACTAATTTCTACCAGAAGAAAAATGTAATAACATTCCTGTTTTGCATCTTACCACATTCTAATCCTGTAATTAGAATTATCATCATATTCATAGCACTGCAGTTAATGGAATATTGCTATATGTATTGATAGCTCATTGCAATTAATATATGTAAAATATTTACTATAATTATACCATTACACAATAGAAGCGATTGTGGTTAAAAATCCACCTGGGTATTTTATTCATAAGAATAACTAGTGTGAAAAAAAAAAAGAATAACTAGCATGTTCTTTCTTCATAGGGATAATTTTATCCCCAGTAGAATTAACATTTTCAGATATACCCCTTATGTTTCTGTAGGTGGTGTTTAAATTTTTCTTCAGCCCACAAACTGAAAGGAATCGAGACATCATTCGACGGTCGGGGTTGCTTCTTTGGCAGTTGTTGATGGCACCAAAAGATCAAATTTGTCCTGAAATTCAGAAGGAAGTCTGCCTTGCCATCAGGTAATCAGCACCTTATTTTCTCAGTGCTCTCTGCAGAAGGCTTCTCCTGCACTGCATTGTAACTTTCCCTTCAGAATGGTTGCCTGGATGTCTCTTACCCCAGCCCACAGTCAGGACCTCACGTGTAGAGGATAATTTAACTGGAGAGAAGTTTGTGGCCCCACTCCCAGAGGACTCAAGCTGTCCATGTACATACACTCCTTATCTCACTTTCAGATCTTAAAACAGGACCAGAAAAAATCCCTTTAAATAGATATTTTGGTGGTTTGCAAGTGGATGTTCTTCTCATTTGGGTCAAAGTGTGGCAAGGTGGTTAAGAAACAGGCTTTGGCAGCAGATAGACCTGGATTGTAGTCTTTGCTCTGCCACTGACTTCCCAAATGATTTTTTGGCACATTCTGCATACAGCTGGTTTGACTACGTTGACTTTTTTTTAAATTAATTTTTATTGGGGTATAGTTGCTTTACAATGTTGTGTTAGTTTCTACTGTACAGCAAAGTGAATCAGCTATACGTATACATATCTCCCCTCTTTTTTGGATTTCCATACGTTGACTTTTTATAGCTCAATTCTCTTTAACCAGTTCTGCATCTAGCCTCAGATAAGTTATCATTTTGGTAATTCACAAATATGAGAAGGAGAGGGATACTGTTTATCAGGGAGGTCATTGGACTACATCACAACAGTGAATTTAGTTTCAGTTGCTTTCTTAGGGGTGAAACTGTACTCAAACTGGCATCTTTTAATAAAAATTTAAATATTTAGAGTTGGGATTTTCTAGAACGTGTTTAAAAGCTTTTCGACTTTTCTGTCATTTCAGCTCTGGTTTAAATATCTTGTACCCAGGTGAAACTGAAATCAATAACTTACTTAAGCTGGTCTTAACAGAAGGTGAGAATTATCCTTTAATTACCCTTGAAAAAACATCCTTTTTTGTCCCTAAGGAAATGACTGAATTTTAATTTTTTTTTCTTCATATCTGTTAGTCAACATTATTTTATAAACTTCCCTCTTAGGACTGTTTTTGTTGCATTGCATAAGTTTTGGGTCATCATGTTTTTGTTGTCATTTGTTTATATGTATTTTTTGATTTCCTCCTTGATTTCTTCAGTGATCTCTTGGTTATTTAGTAGCAGATTGTTTAGCTCGTGTGTTTGTGTTTTCTATAGTTTTTTTCCTGTAATTGATTTCTAATCTCATAGTGTTGTGGCTGGAAAATACACTTGATATGATTTCAGTTTTCTTAAATTTACCGAGGCTTGATCTCAGTGTTATTTTTAAAATGCACATATGCCAACACTTAAACTAGAGTGAAAGCAGAAACCATGTTCTATGTATTGTCAAGCTTTATAAACCTCTTTCTATCCCCACTGTGTAGCATAATGTACCTGACTGTAGATGTTTAATGAACATTAAAGGTAATGATTTCTTGGGATTTCTAAGCCAGTTTTCCCCCACGCATTAAAATCCAACTTTTAAAGTTAGACTCAATGACAACGACAAAATTCACCATGTTAAAGACACCCTTCATTTATAAGCAACATTAGTTTGAGGAATTAGAAATCACACTTCCTGAAATGTCAAGACAGTAACTACACTTAAATCAGGATGTACTGGTTAAAGAAAGTCTGATTGGTTGTGATACAGTTTTTGCTGCTGTTGTTTAAGTACATACGCCTGGTGCCCCTAGATTGTCGACAGTCTGCTCATTTAAAAACTTTTAAAAAAATAACATCAGTTTTCTAAGTGTAATTATCAAGGTAGTTTATGGAGCTTTGTTCTGTGTTAGGAGAGAGAAACAGTGGCCTCTCCCAGCTGCGGGATGTGATCCTAACCAATTTAGCTGAACAGCTTCAAAACAACCGATTTGGCAGTGAGGAGGATGATCATTACAGGTGATGTTATGTTATGTTATTCACTGCTAGCCTTTTCTATGTGTTTTTCTCAGTAGTTAATTTACAGTTAAATGTGTTTGATCAACTTTAGTCTCCTGTAATATCTTATATGACAATTGGCATGTTAAGTCTAACCTGTGGATCAGTTGAAAGATAATAAATCCCACAGTTGCCCTAGGAAATGATAATAGCACATTTCAGTTTAATGAGTAAAATAACTTGAGCCTGGAAGAAGGGTACGTAGCAGAAATAACAGGTGGAGCTTATTTAAGAAATCTTGGTGGAGGGTGTCATCAAATTGCTAGTCTGTGAGAGAGGGTGAAGGTGTGGTTCGAGCTGGTGAGGGGAAGAAGGTGTGTCTCTCAAGCTATTTATAAAATACTTGAACTAGGTGCTTAAGTACCATTGTGTTTCCATAAATTTGATTTAGATAATATACCTAGTTGTTAGAATCATTACTGAGTAAGATGGTTTACTTAGAGAACCAGTGAATTTTGTATCTTCTATTTGTCATCTTGTACCCATTGTATAAATTTTATCCTTTTATTATTAAACCATTAGTATCTTATTGTTACATTTTTCCTGCATTTTAAAGACTAAATGACGAACTTTTACACTACATTTTGAAGATTGTTGTACGAGAATCCTGTATCTTAATCACCAAGTGCCAAACTGTCTCTAAAGATGATTTTCAAAAACTCCTTTCAACTGTGCCTGTAAGTAAAAATGTGTTTAATGAAAGCAAAATTACATCAAGTTTCCCTGTTTTCATTTTACTGTATTGAAGTGTGTGTGGACACACATACTTATACTTTGCAAGGACAGACTTAAGTGATGAAAGTCAATGAATGACTGTGCTTGTCTTAGAAATGTAGAACTAGACAAATCCACTTCAAGTACTTTCTCCAAAGACTTTATTCCTCCTGCTTAAATGTCTTGGTGCAATAAATTGTTAGACTGAATTTGGATGTTTTCATTGTGTTAAAAATACTGGGTATTTCCCTTCTATTAATTTTTAATTTAGTATTGTTTTCTAAACCATCAGTGTTTTACAGAGACTGATAAGAAGTAAAAGATTCTTTTAAGGGTTTGGGTAGTCTTCTCTCATGGAGATGCATGTGAGGGGAAGAGTGGGTAGGAAGAATTAATTATTAAGAGGCAAAAATTCAAGTATCGGAGCGATTAGTGAGAACTATGTAGCAGAAGGCAGAAAGTTATGGTAAATGTGTCAAAGTATGTATCAAAAGCCATGTGGAAATAAGTCACCTGAGAAACTAACTTGGTCTGTTTTCTGTACTTTCTCTTTTGCTTCCCTTGTCAAAATCTTTAAAAAACATGAGGATTACATGAGCCCTTCTTTCAGTAGGGTTTAGGTCATTTAAATGCCCTTATTTGTATTAAAGGCTGCATCCTCCTGCCTGCGCTATCTGATGGCAGTTCAGAACCACCTTCTCAGTAACACTGTTTTGATTAAACCTGATGAGAATGATGACAGTGACAACTCCTTGCAGGGAGAGACATTGAAGGTACAGGTAAACACCAAGCTTTATTCTAACAATGCTTTCTACCTAGTGTGTAAAACACAGCTTAAATGGCTAAATTTCTGTGTATTATGACGTCAGATTTCACCATGTGGCTTATATTTTTGTGCGAGGTAATATTAGGTCGCTCATTTCATAGATTTTTATGTCATTGCACAGTGGTTACCATATTTGTGACACTCTCATAATGTGTTATCCACGTGCTCCTGTCAGTCTTTTTGTGCCTTTGTTTATTTTCATCTCTTTTTAAGAACTATAAAATATGGCACTTACAGGTGATCTCATACGTACCTGAAAGTTTTGTATATAAATATATATATATATTTGTATGTATATGTGTATATGTATATAGATATAGATAAATCAGGGAGCATAACATTTTAAACAGTTTTGACATTTTGGCTGGTTTATTATGTTCTCTTGATTCAAATAATTTAAAAAGGTGATAATTTTCTCACAGTCCTTATGTTGAATAATTCCTGAACCTATATAGTTCATTCCATTTTCGGTAATTATTTTTAAGTTAGCTTCTGTGTAAACTCAATAATTTGTTCCCACATGGCAATTTATAGCAATCCACAGATTTTTTTTTTTATAGCTGTAGTTGTTATAATTTTGACAGATGCTTGAGGCTGTTGTTTGCATTGTTCTTCAGAATTTTATCTTTGTGGGAGAATTAGAGAAATCAATAACTTGATTCTTCCTTAAAATGTTGACTAAAACACACTAAAAAATTAACTAAGGAGGCCATAGTTAAAGATAAAAACCACTCTAGGGGCTTCCCTGGTGGCGCAGTGGTTGCGCGTCCGCCTGCCGATGCAGGGGAACCGGGTTCGCGCCCCGGTCTGGGAGGATCCCACGTGCCGAGAGATTTCACATATCTGCTAGTTCATATTTATGGGTTTATCTCATGTAATCAATTTTTAAACAGGCAGAAATACCTGAATTAATCATTTAAATTGCTGACACTATTAACTTATCTTGCCTTAGTTTCCTAATCAGTAAAAAGGGACCATAACATCTCCCTTGTGAGGCTGCAGTGAGGATTAGAGCTGAGGCCTGTGCAGTAGCTGGATGTGCTGCTGCCGGTGTGTAGTCAGTAGATGAAGGCTGATAGGATTAGTATGACTTAAGCCGTGATTTTTCTCATCTAGTCAGTTCAGAATTCCTTTTCTCTTAATGATAAAAATATCTAAATAATACCCCAAAAAGACTCCAGAAAATTCCAACAATGAAAACCAATGTTTTTTATTTGAAAGGCTAAATGTTGTAAATTCTTAATTAACCCATGGAAGGAAATACTCTTGGTAAAGGCAGAGTAGTAGGCTGGCTTGTCTAGGAATTCTGGGAAAAATAAAAGATATAGATTTCACCTAAAGGGTTAGTTTGGTTGTATTTTTTTTTCCCTAAAAGAAAATAACTGTAAACTAAACATTTCTATGATCTTAACTAGTGTTTCTTAACACATTATTTAGTATTTGTACTCCCATGAACTCTCCAATAGTTATTTTTAATGTTTAATAGCCTGTAACTGCCTGCTACTTCAGTTGAATTTTTTAACTTGCCTCTTTTCAAGTGTAATGGTTTAAATCATTAAGTAAAAAGGTCCCTTGTACTGTTTCAGAATGTTGTGTTTTTGTCTCATTTTATTCACCGCCTATACATGCGCCTTTTACTGTTCTGTTTTTCTCTTTAGCTATCCTCATACCACCCAAGGCAATCTTCCACCTGGACATTTTCCGGGCTGGCCACCGGGAGCTCTCTTGTGCTGGAGGGGATGGGAGAAATGCCTTTTCTCCTGGGGACTCGGTGTGCTCCCCGTGAAATACTGCGTATTTCTGTCAGCACTCCAGACCTTAGCCTCCCAACTCAAATTGTTCCTTGCCATCCTAGCGGAATTTACTGCTTTGGGCTTATTCTGGCCACCTCATTATTTAATTTGGAAATGCATCATTAAATACATCATTTCGTGTTGTCATTGTAAGTGTATATTCATCACAAAGCTTACAAATAATTTTATGATATTTTCTACCTAGGAGCTAAAGGTCAGTATTTTGGCTCTTGCCACCCAAATCCTGACTGGATGTGATGAAGTGTTGGAAATGCTACAGCAGGTCACAACTGCCCTCATAAATAGTGACATAGCTGACCGGGAGCAGAGGTGAGGAAATGGGTTGTGAACTGTGACCTGCTGCCATTCAGGAAGAAGAATTTGCTATGAAAGGGAAATCTTTTAGAAGAGGACATCAAATGTTCATTTAATATAGAGGGATCTTTGTGAGAATAGGTTGAAATGGCAAGTGTTTCAAAGCCAAACACAGTTGAACTTTCAATTAATGGTGCTTTTAGGTGGGACTGGGCTGACAGCCATGATCTAAGGGTAGCAAGGTGTGGTGGACACCATCATCTCTGTCACTTGGGTCTTCTACCATCATCACTTCCAAATTGGCCTTTCTTTTAATTATCTAACTCAGCACTATGTGCACTTAGTTCCCTTATGGTAAGTACTTTAGGGAGGTAGAAGTGACTTAGTGATACAGATAATTAACTGCTATGCAAAAGATGACACTGACATGATATCTCAAGATTTTACTGTAATTTTATTTCTCCAAATACAGGAGTAATCTGTGTAGAGGGTAAACTTCTCTTTCCTAGTACTAAAGTTCTTTCTCCGTACTCCCCATTAAAATTTCTGCTGTGGTTTGTTGTCAAAGATGAGTTACATCCTGTGTTTATTGATGATTTCAGTGTTGAGATGCTGATCTGAAACAATCATGCAATGTGTATTTCCTCCAGTAACCCTGTCTGTCCCATGTCCCTGTTTCTCGCCCACTCCCAGAGAGTAGGTGGGCAGGTTGGAACTGAGAACAATATAATCCAGAAAGGTGTTGCACTGGGGCTTGTTAGGACGTGTAAGGTTCACTGCTGGCACGGGGTGCAGATCTGCCCTGGGGAGGAAGTACAGTCTGAGAGCTGGGGAGACGTGGGGTTTGTTTCCGGTTCCAGCCCTAGTACCCTAAGCAGTTTTAGAGAATTTACATAACGCACATGTTTCTTCGGGTGAGTCATATACCTTAATTCTTCTAGCAGAGGATTGGGATATTAAGAGTGTGATTTTAGGTGATCATTTCATAATATACACATATATCAAATCATTAATTGTACATCTTAAATTTATAAAGTGATGTCAGTTATATATCAATAACACTGGGGTGGGGGGAAAGAACGTGATTTTAAAGGCAGATTAAAAATCTGCCTGCCTCTGTCCCCCACATGAACCAGTTTCTCTAGGCCAGAAGTGGGTATTGCTGCTCTGGGCAGCTGAGTCAGTGTTGTAGCCATTCACTGGCTCCTTATAAGGGACTCAGTGCAGCACTGTGACCTGCAGCCCCAGAGTCAAGGAGACTTGGCAGGTGGTAACTAGAGTAGCTGTTTGCATTTTAGAACCCATTTATAAAGTGCTTCGAAGGTGCTGTGAAATGCACCATGTAAACTTTTTGGGGGGCAAAATCACAGGTCAGACGTGAAATCTATTAGTAGATTTCTGTTCTCTCCCTCTCCCTCATGGTAGGTGGGAAATTTGTAGACTGAATTGCTGTAAAGGTAAGTGCTTAGCTAGTTTAAGGAGGTGCAGTTTAAGAGAATTTGTCAGATAAGAATGATAATAGCTGGGCTTCCCTGGTGGCGCAGTGGTTGAGAGTCCGCCTGCCGATGCAGGGGACACAGGTTCGTACCCCGGTCCGAGAAGATCCCACATGCCGCAGAGCGGCTAGGCCCGTGAGCCATGGCCGCTGAGCCTGCGCGTCCGGAGTCTGTGCTCCACAATGGGAGAGGCCACAACAATGAGAGGCCCGCGTACCACAAAAAAAAAGAATGATAATAGCTTCTTTGCATGCTTGGGAACTGCTTAAGCTGTGTGTTTTCTTGAACTTTTGTAGGTTAAAAGGCTTGGAACAAGTTACTAAGGCTACTATGCTCGGTCACCTTCTTCCTGTGTTACTGACCTCCCTGATGCATCCAAATTTACAGACTCTGACCATGGCCGATGCCCTGATGCCTCAGCTAGTGCAGCTGGTACTTTATACCAGTCAGGTATGATCCTAGGTGTGCCAAAGTGAACTTGCTCTTCAGGAGCAGGAAATAAAGCAAAATAAAGATGGAATGAAGAAAAACATTGTGTCATAAAAATAAGCTGAAATATTAAAGGAAAACATTTAATTTGTTTGACTGAATTACTTACTGCAGTCTTTTAACAAATATTAATTGCCGGTCAGCTGTAAAAATGCTGTCTACGATGCAACTGAGATCCTATCATTATATTTAGTCTCCTGAGCCCTTGCTGGATATTGGTAACTAATATAAATGATATATTCCATTCCAGTGTTAAATAAAACAATATTAAATGGTCTAAGTAGCAAAGCATTTCTTAGTGAAAGAGAGCAGGCTAGGATTGTAAAAAGATGATTTAAGTGAGAATTCTAAGTTTGGCTGTAGTACCATCCCAATAACTGACAAGTAAGCACTTTAGGACATGATGATTTTGTGTTTCAGACGGCTTTGCTGCTCAAAACCCAGTGTCCGGTTTTTGCTGAGGCGGGCTGTTCCCCATGTGGTGCATCAGACCAGAAGGGCAGGCTGTTCCCTGATGAGAGGTAAGGGATGCTGCTTCCTTGCAGGAACCTCTGCCACGTTTTCTTCCAGTGAAAGGCTAGTACTCCTTTTACAACAATGATTTTTCTAACTGGGAAAAGAAGGAGACTTCAGGGGCAAAATTTTACAGATAATTATAGAATTGCTTTGGAGATTATAGGAACAGGTTAGAACAAATTTCCCCACAGATCAAGAGATTAGTTCAAAATGGAAAAGTTCTCATATACAAATAATGGAGATGTTTGACTTTGGCAAACAGTTTGACAGTTTTTTAAAAAGTAAACATACATCTACCGTGTGACCCAGCTATTCCACTTCTAGGTATGTACACAAAAGAAAAGAAAGCACAGATACTTTGTGAAGGTTCATTTACAGCTTTAGTTAGAATAGGCCAAAACAAGAAACAACTCAAATGTCCATCAACAAGTAAAGGGGTAACACACTGTGGTATATCCATACGATGGAATCCTACTCAGCAATAAAAAGGAATGAACTACTGATATTTTCAACAACACAGATGAGTCTTAGAATACTTATGCCGAGTGAAAGAAGCCAGAGCCACCTAAGAAGTACAAACTGTATGATTCTATTTATATAAAACTCTAGAAAATACAAAGTAATTTCTAGTGAAAGAAAGCAAAGAAGTGATCACCTGGATTACCAAGAGGATGGAGGAAACTTCACAGGTGTGTACATATGGCCAAACTTACCAAATTGTGCACTTTAAATATATGCCATTTATTATATGTCAATTACATCTCACTAAAGCTGTCTTTAAAAACATTGATCAGAAAGGAAGGACTTCCGGGTTTCTCTAGAGCAGCGTGCTGTCCAGTTGAGCTTTGTGCGGTGATGAAGATTTGTATCTCTGTTGTTCGGTGCTGTTGGCCACGGCCACATGCTGTTACTGAGCACTTGCTGTGTGGCCAATGTGAACAAGAAACTGAATTTTACACTGTGTTTCATTTAGATTCAACTTAAATGGCCACATTTGACTAAGTAGCCCCCACATTGGATAGCGCAGAGCTGAAAGGGAGTAAGAGAATTCCACAAGAGCTAAGTTTAGGGTACAGGAGTTTGTATTCCACAGCCTTGGGCTGTGAAGTCCTTGAGAGTTCAAATACAGTAGAGAAGAGGAACTTTCAAGGCACTTTAGTAAAAATTATAGTAAAAATAGTCATGCAGACTCATGGGTTTTTCAACAATTGACATTTAGATATAAACAAAAGGAAACTTTACAGGACACTTGCTGTGGGATTTGGAAAGTGGCCAATCTTAAAGGTCCTTTACAGTATCTTTCCCCACCCCCCCCGCCCCGCCCCGAGGAATTTAAAATGAGGGTTGGCAAGATCTCCTGGATATGAATTGGGATTCCCCCTTGAAAAAAGGGGGGAAAATGCAAATATATTGTCTAACAAAGAAAAAAGAACCTTAGATATAGGAATGTTAAAAATGTTTCTGGTTACAGTGTTGTCATACTGTATGTTGTGGAAAATTAAAGGAAAATTTCTTAACCTTTTGTATTTTATTGTGTATACATTTTCCTTTTCTTGCTGTTAAGCTCAATCACTTTCTCTTTGGTTTTAGAATGCTGGAAGAGAAGGAAGAGCCAGGGTTTCTCACTGGTTTAAAGATTCCTGCTCCATGGGCTGCTGGGAAGACTGTGGAAACAGTCCATCCTGTCAGAGACAACTATAAATTTAAAGAAACTGTCCATATCCCGGGAGCTCGCTGCCTATACCTTAGATTTGATAGCAGATGCTCTTCACAATATGACTATGACAAAGTAAGCAAGAACTGATTTAGTATTGGTTTCACCTCTAATAAGCTGATTTCTCAGATGCTTCTTATTTTTCTTTGCTGCTGGTCACCATTCTTGACTTATTTCTGTCTGCAGATATCTCTTAGGAGAGCTTCCTAAGATAATGCCTTGAAGGGTAGTGACTGGGAGAGTCAGAGCCAGCACCTCTGCAGTCTAAGAACAGTGTTTTAATGACGTGTTGAAAGTGGACTTTTGTAAGCTTTCAAAGATGTAGATCCAAGTCAAAGGAAATTTTCTTTTCAATGCTGTTTCACTCTTGCCTTCCCTCTGTGCTTGGAATTCCTGTAGATGTGGGTGTCCATTCATCTAAAAAGGTCTTACTGCCCAATTCCTGGGGCTTCTCATGTATCTTTTGGGAGAAGGTGGCTTTTTATTTTATTTTATTTTATTTTTTTTTTTTTTTTTTTTTTTTGCGGTACGCGGGCCTCTCACTGTTGTGGCCTCTCCTGCTGTGGAGCTCCAGATGCGCAGGCTCAGCGGCCATGGCTCACGGGCCAAGCCGCTCCGCGGCATGTGGGATCTTCCCGGACCGGGGC